>NC_065922.1:77120073-77431568 GCF_024586455.1 Bactrocera neohumeralis
CATTTCTGAAGGATCGGTATCTACCCATTTTGCTAGCCTTTTTGTCTGCGATCTATTGGAGGAGTTTTCGACTGCAATAATGTGTTGCGCAGCAAACCTGTTAGTTTCTGTAACAAACAGATTTATCATGTCTTCAGATATAAAATAGTTAAAAAAATCTGCAGGAGATTTTCCAGTTAAAGTGGCAGCAACATCAGGATTCACGCCTGTACACATCGGGGATTCAACAAACGTCAATCGATCTCCACCAACAGGCCCCCATGTTCGACTATTTATCAAGTTTGCAAGAGGAACTTCTTCGTCAGGATCTTCATCCAAGTCCATTGCTGTCTCTTCATTACTATCGTCGAAATCTTCGTTATCAGATTCTAAATTCGAACTTTCAGAATCTGGCTCAAAGTCATTATCAACAAATGAATCATCTGAAAATCCTGTAACTACGTCTACACTTGATTTTTCGAGGTCGTCAGCAATGTCATCACGTGTTAAAAGTTTTCTAGACATCTCAAATTAGATCTATAAAACAAATAAATGAAAAAAATAAAAAAAAATAAAAAAGATACATACATAAAAATATAAAATTAGAGTATGCTCACTGGTGGCCACTTGGATCCAATATGTATTTTAACATTCTGGGACAATGTGACCACCGGTGGTCACAAAAAAAAAAAAACAGGAAAAAACAACAAAAATGCATTTGGTTTATCAAAAATAAATATCACAAAGTCACCTCACTCGCAAAAATCAATAAAACTAAGTAACCAAATTTTGGTCCCAGCTTGACAACTAAAGCACAACCCTTCGTCAGCATGCGGCCCACCGGTGTAGAAAAAAATGACCACCGGTGGGCACGCGGGGCTCTAAGTGTTAAGCATACATGTTCCCAACGGCATACATAAGTTTTTCTACATAAACCAACGCATAGAGATACATACATTCATATGAGGCACGTATGCATTTATATGCAATACGTATGCACTCAACAATTAACAAACAAAGATATTTATTTAAGATAACATATTGACCTAAGATATGCATTTAGGCAGGGATGGGCATATTAGCCCTCAGTGGCATTTTGCCCGTGCGGGCACGAGAATTTTGAGAGCAACGTATTTTACCACTCCATATTTACAAATGAGAGCGCGCGCATACATGGGAAGTAGCACTGTGGGTAATAACTGTAAAATTGCCTAACAATTTTAAATTTCTTTGAAACTACTATAAATTTATAAAATATAAAACAAATAACAAAAAGTATAATATATATTTTATTTTAGTAATAATTTTTTATTATGCCTTTATAACAGCATTTAATTTGGTTTATTTGCCATAATATCTCAACGTTGAGCTCTTGATTTTCACCTAATGTCCTTAGACGAGGGAAAAAATAAAAATTGCGTGCAGCCAATTGCTCTTTCCAAAGTTCAAGCTTCCTTTTAAAGCTTTTGATTGCGTCACTCATGTCGAAAATTAAATTATGCTTTCCTTGCAATATTAAATTTAAATCATTAAGGTGTTCCGTAATATCAGCTAAAAAGGCTAAATCCGCTTTCCAATTTGGGTCGTGCAATATTTCGAATGATTTATTTTTGAATTTCTATAGAATAAAATCAAAACATTATATTATATATATCCGTTTACGATGTACACAAAACATTACCAGAAAGTTCGAAATTGATAACCTCAAATCGTAAAATCTTGAAAGTGTTTTCCCACGACTTAAGCATCGTGTTTCTGTGTAATATGGTATGTCCCCATAATCACACTCCATACTTTCAAGAAATTCTTTAAACTGACGATGATTGAGGCCATGAGATCTCACTAAATTGACACATTTAACGACAACATCCATTACATGTGTAAAAGATAACGACTTAGCACATAGGGCTTCCTGATGTACCAAGCAATGTACAGCAATGAAGTCGTTATACTTTTCTAGATTAAATTTGCTTCTAAGCCTGCCTATAAACCCGCTTTTGTGACCCGTCATTGATTTAACACCATCTGTCGCCACACTATGCACTTTGCTCCAGTCTAAGCCCTTTTCAGCAGCGCAATTCATAACGGCATTAAAAATGTCTTCTCCTGTTGTAGTTCCTTTCATAGGTATTAGGTCCAGCAACTCTTCTGTGATATTGAACTCGATATCTGTGCCCCGAATGAACACAGCCAACTGTGCAATATCATTTACATCCGTACTCTCGTCTAGAGTCAAAGATGCAGAAGTAAAGGTGGAAATTCGGTTCTATAATTGCCGTTCACAATCACTTGCCACATCCTTTATTCTTCGTGCAATGGTTCGGCGCGATAAGCAGATTTTTTGATATTTCGGAAGATGTTCTTTAGTTAAAGTTCCAACTGCTTCCCAAAGGCATTCTTTAATGAAATCTCCATCAGAAAATGGATGGTTACCTAACACCATTTTAAGTGCAATCGCATAACTAACATAGATTGCACCATTACTATCAACAGAACACTCCTAAAAGTAGAATATTACAGATAATACCATATTTGAAATAACTTAATAACCTACAAACCTCTTCTTTAATGTTGCCTAACGACTTTAAGTTCATAAAAAAATTGGTACGGGATTCACTTGTATACCTATCATATTCTTTGTGTTGCGCTTCATAATGCCTTTGAATATTGTATTTTTTCATCTGAACATGTTTTTTACATAGCAGACATTGTATGCTACCAGAACTTTCCTGACAAAAGTACTTTTCTTCCCATTCCACATTAAATGGATTAATTTTTCTTTTCAAATTTTGGGCACTGCTTTCTTGCTCTGATAACATTTCGGCAGATTTAAATTATAATAATTTCAGTTTCTGAACCACTGTCTTCAAACGCATATACATAAATGAATCTTATGAGAGCGCCAACGTAAATAATTACCCAACAACCCTTCTTCCGCCCGCCCCGGAGTGTGTTGAAGTGGTTCCTTGAAGCGAAGTTTTTTCTTAATTTCACTTGCTCTTGAAGATGATGATGATCATTCCTTTAAAGCATACGCCATGTCGCTTTTATTTGATTTTTTTTGCTGAAACTGCAGGAGCATGAACAAGAAGTTGGGTGTTGTGCTCCCGCTCTGTTGATAGTTCAAAGGCCAATTTACGTTTCAAACGTTGACTACCTTCAACATAATTTAAATGTGGACGTCCTAGTTTGCTGGCAGAAGCACTCTTCAAATCTTTGTTTTCAACTACCAATGTCATTTTCGACGCAAGCCATTCAGAATGTTTTTCTTTGAATCTGCTCAACAGTCTGTTGCAATTTGGTAAATGCTTTCTAATAAAGCTACAAAAATTTACAACTTTATTTTTTATTTCTTTGTTTTTGTCTTCTTTTAACGTGTCTCCATTAATTTTTTTTTATAAATGTAGTTCAAAATACTGTCATCTTTTCGATCATTTGATCTTCATGGGAGAATTCGAATTCGAAAAAACGTACAAAAATGAGCAAATAATTTGTACAACACATTTAAGAAGACATAATCACAATACATTTGGAACAGGTTTTGAGCAGAGGGCAGCGGAAGCCAAGAAGTTCTACTTCACGGAACACAAATATTTGTTAATTTATATGGAAGTATGAATACACAATAGACAAATATACACACTTTTTTTTTACAATATGCATTTACATACCTTGTCGATTGATTTCCATGATTTAAAAATAAAGTTTTTGGTTCACTTAAAATTTCACAGCCGATTTACTTGCAAGCTTTGAATTGCATGTATCAAAACAAACAAGCAGTTACAATCAGCTGACTTTGAAAGCGCGCCAAAAATGTAGAGATGCCAACAGGCTGTTTTATTGTTACTTTTAGATATACATATATGGATAATCTACTAATAGAAAAATAACTTACTTTACAGGAATATATACATATATATAAAATTTTTGACTTTATGCCAAAAAAATGGCGTTCTGTCCCATTGTGCACTGGAGGGGGGCAATGACACGCGTAACCGCTGTCTCTTAATTCGGGTGCTACTGACCTAGACTTTCGTGGCAACCTCCTCCCCTTGAACGTGATGATGTATTAATGGTAAAGATGCTAAATCATAGTGTACACTTTATCCTCTTCTAATATTTTTTTTTGTTATTTTAGTGATAAATATGAATTTCTGTTAGGTTATAAAATTAGAGATTTACCTGGAATATGTATTTTCTCTGAAAGCTCCTGAAATTTGTGGTCTCTCAGGTAGCTATTTTTATAATTACAACTAAGTTAATGAGTTTTTCTTGCATTTTTTTAGATCTTTGGTTTATTTTCAATGAACAGCTGAGCGCACTTTAGAATGCGCCATAACGGCAGTGCATTACGAAAAATTCCACAATCTTATATTAAGGTATAAAACCGATTTCCTTGTATATACACATTCAGCAATCCATATCGAGTTGCTTCAAATCATTAACATCATCATATCATTGGATTTAAATAAAAATTTCCTTCACCAAACTCAATAACGATTTTATCAACCTTACCACTGGTGGAGGGAAATGAACAAGTCTTTTGTTGAGTGAGAAATCTTTCTTACTTCTTAAATGGAATGCCTACTATAAATCGCCCATCTGTTAAATCACGTGCTGTCGTCTGTATATAATTTTGTTCACATATGGCACCTTCTGGAGTAGGCTCCTCTTCATCCTTTTCCATTTCCCAGAATCTTTCTAAATGGCTTTCCTGATGGTTTATTTGTTTCGGTTGTGGAATTATAAAGTTTGTTTTGTTGTTTCGAGTTAACTTCTCGAGATAGTTATCTTGTGATTCTTGCATAAAGTTCTGAGAACTGTACTGATGTTACAGAAATGAATTTAATTCCGACAAATCTTGTATTTCAGTCGGTTTACGAACGGTATTTCGTATTCTCGAAGTAGTGGCTGAATGTGTAACAATATTGTTATTACTCAATGTACTTTCTAACAAACCTTACCACTGGAGGGGGGCAATGACACGCGTAGCCGCTGTCTCTTAATTCGGGTGATACTGACCTAGACTTTCGTGGCAACCTCCTCCCCTTGAACGTGATGATGTATTAATGGTAAAGATGCTAAATCATAGTGTTCACTTTATCCTCTTCTAATATTTTTTTGTTGTTATTTTAGTGATAAATATGAATTTTCTGTTAGGTTATAAAATTAGAGATTTACCTGGAATATGTATTTTCTCTGAAAGCTCCTGAAATTTGTGGTCTCTCAGGTAGCTATTTTTATAATTACAACTAAGTTAATGAGTTTTTCTTGCATTTTTTTAGATCTTTGGTTTATTTTCAATGAACAGCTGAGCGCACTTTAGAATGCGCCATAACGGCAGTGCATTACGAAAAATTCCACAATCTTATATTAAGGTATAAAACCGATTTTCTTGTATATACACATTCAGCAATCCATATCGAGTTGCTTCAAATCATTAACATCATCATATCATTGGATTTAAATAAAAATTTCCTTCACCAAACTCAATAACGATTTTATCAACCTTACCACTGGTGGGGGGAAATGAACAAGTCTTTTGTTGAGTGAGAAATCTTTCTTACTTCTTAAATGGAATGCCTACTATAAATCGCCTATCTGTTAAATCACCTGTTGTCGTCTGTATATAATTTTGTTCACATATGGCACCTTCTGGAGTAGGCTCCTCTTCATCCTTTTCCATTTCCCAGAATCTTTCTAAATGTCCTTCCTGATGGTTTATTTGTTTCGGTTGTGGAATTATAAAGTTTGTTTTGTTGTTTCGAGTTAACTTCTCGAGATAGTTATCTTGTGATTCTTGCATAAAGTTCTGAGAACTGTACTGATGTTACAGAAATGAAATTAATTCCGGTCGGTTTACGAACGATATTTCGTATTCTCGAAGTAGTTGTTTAGAAAATTTTCTTAAAGTTTTCCCTCTCCCTCCTTTATTTTTCTCCTTCCTGCCTATATTTTCACTGCTCTCTCAACTGAGTTGTAATTACTTCATTGCGCTCATTTTGATTGTGATAGTTCACAAAATACCAATATCTACGCACGAAAATGTTCACGAGTTAATTCCAATTTTTGACCGAGATGAATAAAGACCTTATTTAAGCTGAGAACTATTTCATTCTATGAGAAGTGTTTCAATCTACGAGAACTATTTTAGTTTCTAGTTAAAGTTTTCTCTCTCCCTCCTTTATTTTTCTCCTTCCTGCCTATATTTTCACTGCTCTCTCAACTGAGTTGTAATTACTTCATTGCGCTCATTTTGATTGTGATAGTTCACAAAATACCAATATCTACGCACGAAAATGTTCACGAGTTAATTCCATTTTTTGACCGAGATGAATAAAGACCTTAATTAAGCTGAGAACTCTTTCACTCTATGAGAAGTGTCTCAATCTACGAGAACTATTTTAGTCTCTAGTTAAAGTTTTCTCTTTCCCTCCTTTATTTTTCTCCTTCCTGCCTATATTTTCACTGCTCTCTCAACTGAGTTGTAATTACTTCATTGCGCTCATTTTGATTGTGATAGTTCACAAAATACCAATATCTACGCACGAAAATGTTCACGAGTTAATTTCATTTTTTGACCGAGATGAATAAAGACCTTAATTAAGCTGAGAACTCTTTCACTCTATGAGAAGTGTCTCAATCTACGAGAACTATTTTAGTCTCTAGTTAAAGTTTTCTCTCTCCCTCCTTTATTTTTCTCCTTCCTGCCTATATTTTCACTGCTCTCTCAACTGAGTTGTAATTACTTCATTGCGCTCATTTTGATTGTGATAGTTCACAAAATACCAATCTCTACGCACGAAAATGTTCACGAGTTAATTCCATTTTTGACCGAGATGAATAAAGACCTTATTTAAGCTGAGAACTCTTTCACTCTATGAGAAGTGTTTCAATCTACGAGAACTATTTTAGTCTCTAGTTAAAGTTTTCTCTCTCCCTCCTTTATTTTTCTCCTCCCTGCCTATATTTTCACTGCTCTCTCAACTGAGTTGTAATTACTTCATTGAGCTCATTTTGATTGTGATAGTTCACAAAATACCAATCTCTACGCACGAAAATGTTCACGAGTTAATTCCATTTTTTGGCCGAGATGAATAAAGTTACAGTTTACTCATCTTTGTGGCTCTCAATAAGATTCAACAGTTCAATCAAAGATGGCTCGCGCCATCTCTATGCTGCAATTCAAAGGTCGAGATACTTACCTGCTAAACTGCGCGAGGTTGTCGATTCATCCATTCAACAGAATGCTTTCTTTGCTCTTCCAGAAAACATTCTCCTTAGTATGATGACTGACGAACGGATAGAAGTCAGAAAGTTGGTCCTTGACCGTCTTCTGGCAGCCAGAGAAGCAGAGTCTGACACTGTAAATGGAAGGGTTAGATATAATAAAGTGCCAAAGCTGAATTTCAAAGCTAATAATTATTACGATATGATTAACTGGAAGACTATTATCTTGACTGTTCCACCAGTTCTTTGTTCAGTCGGCTGTCGGGAGACACTGCAGAGGTATGGAAATTTAGTGAATTCCCCTCTCACACCGTGGCAGTCGAGAGAACCGTCAAACTGGTGACAGAGGCATCTTCTAAAGTTATTGGCCCCTAGGGTGGGTCGATTCCGAACTTTTTTCGATTCGGGATTTCTAATAGTGCGAAAAAGTTGCCTTAGTACTTCCTGATTCCAATGCAACTTTTGTGTGAGTGCTATCACTCACATTCATTCACCTACGCCAAAGGACACGTTCGGATAGGTCTCCACACAAATATTTTTTCATCGAGTCCCTTCACTCTTGTCGGTGATTTCGCCGAGTTCTATCACTTATATTCTCTCAACAGAACATAGAACTCAAAATGTGTGTATCTAAATTTAAATTTAGACAGAAATGTCCTGTGTTTGGCATATATCCGTACAATCTCTCTGAGTCCCAGTTACCTACTTACCAGGATGTTCTTTTGTGTTATCAGTTTGAAAGATTTCGTATGGGGCGACTCCGAGGCGACAACTATGAACCTAGGAGTAAAGAGATTACAGAAATAGTTGCAAAAAAGGTTGAAAATACTTTCAAAAAGTCATCTATTCCGATAGTTTCACACACCAGAGTTGTACATACATATGCTCACCACATACCATAAGAAATTTCTGACTCTTAAACAAATGTTTTTAAGGAACCCAATAGGTTTGAGCTCTAAAAGAGGCGACTTTGTCTCTTCTGCCGGAAAATTATTTGACATCGCTGCTTGTAAATGCATTTATTTTTCTTCTTGCACTTGTCCAAAGGAAAGGAAAGTTCTTATCAATGAACAACCATTTCTCTTGGACTAGAGAACCAGAAGAATTGGTCGCATTGGAAGTGTTGATCTACCTGAAACAAAAAAGATTACAAAAAAATGAACGTAAAGAAAAGCTTTCAAAACGTCATTCAACATCAACACTTACCAGAAAAGTATCAACTAGAACACGTGACCATTCAGATCAGCCAGACTCTCATACAGACGACAACAATGTAGGTGCGTCGCACATGGATTCTTCCAAAAACGATGCTGATGATGAATTTTCTCTTCCATCCTCTAAAACCAAACAAAACACACTAGTATTAGAACACACTGCTTTAGCTGCCCAAAGATTTGGAGTAAGTGATAGAGCAGCGGCCTTGATTGTTTCATCTGCTTTTCTGGATGCCAAAAAAGCAGGTTTGATAACAGAGGATCAGGCTAGCTTTGTCACTGACAAATGCAAGATTAGTCGGGCAAAAAAAAGTGTTGGATTTAAGCTCCAAAACACCGAAAGTATTGACTCTATATATGGGCTGTATTTTGACGGCCGCAAAGTCAATACACACTGAAAAAAAAACTAGTAAAAATGCGTCAAGTATTTAAATTAACAGTGGAACACTTTTGATCGAAATACGGGGCACTGTTGTAGCAAATACTTATACATTTATGTTAACAGTAGAAGTATTTGAGATTAACAGTAATTGCTCTTGATTCAAATGTAATCGTATCTGTTTTATTGTTGTGTTTAACACCCTTAACGGCTCCTTTATTTGAAATTTTTTCCTTTTAAGTTTTCTTTTATTCCTTACCACTGGTGGGGGGAAGTAAAATATGTAAATAAAAGGAATCTTTTCAGTTGAGATTGTCTTTCAAATCTGATTTTTATTTAGTACTAGTGGGGCCCGGTGTGCGTTGCTACACCCATGCAACACTATAATGGAAACTTCTAGCATTTCTATTTTAATGTGAAATTTCAAAATATTTGTTTTATTTCAAAAAAAAAAAAATTTCTTAAGTCATTTCATTCGATTTTTGTTGTGTTGGTGAAGTATAATTTTTTTTGTTGTGAAAGTTCGAAAAATCTGTTTTATTTAATATTTTTCTTTCTTAAGCCAATACATTAGGATAAACAATATTTTTGGTTTTTCCATCTGTAGTAAAGATGAATAAGCAATGTGGCATTCCCACTCTTGAGCATGCCACGTAGAACTGGCCATGCGAAAAACACGGCTCTATCAAATTCAAACCGCACACTTTAAGCGTTTGCCCTTGTGCTTTATTTATCGACATTGCAAATGCCAGGCGCACTGGAAATTGCAAGCGCTTAAATTCGAAAGGCATGTCAGTCGGGATTATCGGAATACGTGGTATAAGCACAACATCACCTTTCGCTGTGCCAGTCAATATTGTGGCTTCAATCAAATTTAACATAAGTTTTTTTACTGCAAGTCGTGTTCCATTGCAAAGCTTTGGTGCATTTAAATTACGTAACAAAATGATGGATGAGCCGATCTTTAAATTCAAGCAATGAGGCGGCATACCAGGCGGTTCCAAAGAATTCAAAAATTCAATTGGATAATTTACTGCATCATCTTGATTCATTGCGCTGTCGAATGATTTATATGATGTTACGACACCTGGCAATTTTTCTTGAATCTCAAAATTAATGTCATTTACATTAACATTTTTTGGTGCCAGTATTGCGCGTTCTCTTAACCAAGTATGATTCATAATATTTCCAACAATGTTTGGAAAGACGCGATCAATTAGTTCATCATGAGATTCAACAATGGTGCAACAATTGTTTGGCAACGTTATAAATCCGTTGGTGCTTTGAATTTTACCATTGCCGATGTCCAACAATTGTTTTGAAAAGTGATATGCAGATGGATCATTGTTCAACTGAACACGCATGTTAATATTCAGTGTCATAGTTTGAACATGTCGCCACAAAATCGATGACTTTAAGCATGCGTTGATCTCATCCGCCGGTGTTGATCTTGGAATCACTGGTAATGTTTGGCGAAAATCGCCGGACAACAAAATTAATGCACCACCAAATATTCCAGCATTGCCACGTATATCTTTCAATGTCCGATCAAGTGCTTCTAGCGATTTTTTATGAGTCATCGTACATTCATCCAATAAAATGATGTCTGTTTGCCGCAAAACTTTTGCCATTGCAGAATTCCTTGAAATATTGCATGTGGGATTTTCAAGCACGTGTACATTCAATGGCAATTTTAATGCGGAGTGTGCTGTTCGTCCACCATCCAATAAAGTCGCCGCAATTCCAGACGAAGCTAGTGCCAGTGCAATTTTGTTTTGCGATCGAATGGCAGCCAAAATCAGTGATATGACAAATGTTTTTCCCGTACCACCAGGCGCATCCAAAAAATACAATCCACCAGTCCGATTGTTCACTGCTTGCATGATGGTATCGTAAACATGTCTTTGATGAACGTTCAATTTTGGAACATTCAAATTTACAAATGTTTGCAATTCATTTGCATCATATTCTCGTTCACGTTGTAATTCTCGATCAAATAAATCATGCATTGGACGATTGGCAGAAGGTAAACCTAATTGCCCTAATGCTTTATTAGCAATCGCAAGGCACAAATCTTCGAGTGCTATTAATGCCTCATTATACATGTCCAATGTAAGCAACAAATCTTGATTTCTTGTACGATGACGCATTCGGATCAAAATGTCTTCAGCCATATAATCTTTGTATTTATTCCACAATTCTAGTGGATTTGATGGAAAACACGTTGATATTATTATGGCGAACAGCATACGTATATTATGCGGTGCAGAAGCGATCGCTGCATCTTGAAGTGTTAAATCCCAATGTGAGTCATTTTCCAGCAATTGCAAAAGCTGACATGCCTCACGATATGTCTGACACAATTGACCATTAACCGTACGTAAATGTTGAAATGAAAGTGGTCCAGCAACATTAACTAACAACAATCTCAAATAATAACATTCGGCGTTATTTGGATGAACTGTATAAACTCTGCCGATGGTGTCTGCAAAAAAAACGCCTGGATGACCATCAACAGGTGTTCCTTGTTTACGTCGCTGCCATTTTTTTGATGTCGCAACCCAAGTGTAGTAATGCGGTACATCCGAATACAGCAAAGTTCTTGCAAATTCATCACTTCTGCACAACTTAATAAATGCAGTTAATGTTGTTGCTGGTGGTTGTTCCGCCCTCTGCAGTACATTTTCATTGGTAAAATAAACACGCTGGCCATTTTCCAAATGAACAGCCAAATGAACAAAAGCAGGAAAACGTTCATGAATTGGGAATGAAAAAATTCTCCAAAGAGCTTCATTTGTGCTGATGTAGCGGCCCATTTGGTATTGTGTAATTTCATCGTTTGCATTGGGATCAGTCACTCCAAAAACAGCCATATCACTGCCTTTGTTTACATACTTGCAGATGTATTTAATTGACTTGACCGAATTGCAAATTTCGACATTGATGTGTGCGTTAAATGCTTTTGACAGCAATGGGTTATATGGCACTACCCAAGAATTATCAATTACAATGTCTTGATTCTGCATTCTGATCATTGCTGTGTGCCCATTATCGTTTGGTGATCGACGTCGATACAGCGGGTATCCATCGTTACCTGTGATTGTGTCAGAAGTCAATGGTCTTGGGTATCGCTTTGAGCACTTTCTGTCAATCATGCACGTTGAATTCATATTCAGTGGACCGCAAGGACCGTGAATCATATTTTTCTCGACAATCTCAAATAAGTCTGGATCTACAGCTTGATATGGAATTTCTGCCGATATGATGTCATCAGTTTGATCCGGTGTAATTTTGCGCACCAGCCATATCAAGATGTGTGCATGTGGCAATCCTCTTTTCTGCCATTCAATTGAATACATCCAGCAGCGCACAGGTCCAAATATTTTTAATTTGACAATCATATCCATCAATGCTTTGACTTTTTGACGAAATACACGGGCGGTGATGTCGTGTCGATCTGTTGACTTTTGTCCATCATATAAATTATTGGTGATATCGGCCCACTGTGGATTGCAGGTAAATGTCACAAATAAGTCAGGTCTGCCATATTTATGCACATACATATGTCATTGCATCTTGTGTGTATTCGTGCATGTGGCGCGGACTGCCTACATATGATGAGGGCAATATCGTTAAGCGTCCAATGTCATTTACGTTGCCATCATTGACCACTGCGTCTCGCAAATGGATGTATTCTTCCGAACGCAATCTGGCCTGATTAAATCGAAGATAATTGAGACGTTCAGATTCAATTTTTACGTACATGTCCACAGCGTATTGGTGGAAAAGTCGGCCACATCGCAAAATATAATTATCTTCTTGCGGTCGAATCATAAATCTGTGCGAATAAAAGTTCATTGCACTCATTTTTTTGTTGCATCAAGGCCAGTTTGTGGATTTACCATAGGAATATTGATATGGTAGCCATCATCACCTTTCCAATGCAACAATGGATATTGTAATGCATCGTAGCTGCGATGAAGTTCTGAGTACACACACAATAGCGTCGCTTCCACAATATCACCTGTCAGCATAAGTTCCACAAATTGTTGGTAGAAAATACATGAATAAATGTAAATAAGAAGAGCTTTAACATATGTAATTTCTCTTTAACACGAACAAATACTGTTTAAAACTCAATGAAGATTTTATCAAACCTTACCACTGGTGGGGGGAAATGAAAAGACCTGCACTGAGCTGAGAATTATTTCATTCTCTTTATTTTATGTTGCTAATATGCGGGAATATACACCCGTCTTACAATTATTATTTTTATGTTGTCAATATGCGGGAATATACACCCGTCTTACAATTATTTTTGTTCTAATTTGCCTGTATTTTGAACAAGGCTTTTTTGTATATTGCCTGTTTTTTAAATACAGGACTTTTTGATTTTGGCCGAGCTCTTCATCCGGCTCGGAGGACCAAAATGTTAAAACTCAAAAAAGATTATTTATTCCTAACCTCTGGTGGGGGGAAATAAAACGACCTTCACTGAGCTGAGAATTATTTCATTCTGATTTTATTGTTAATATTGTACACCTTATATACTATTTTAAGTCTTACTTATCTAGTTAAATATATGTGTATGTAGGGCACACCACATGGGGTTGTTTTCAACTATACAATGCAATACATGTGTGTGTGTGTGTGCTGTCATACAAGATCTTTTATCTCATCATTGTTTATGCTGTATGGTTTGGGATTACTTTCAAGTGCACAAGTGCATTTGTAATCAATTGCCCAAACCTACTTCTAAAGTTCAGAATTAATTAATTTTAAGGTCTTGTTTGCTGTCCATCCTAGATGTTGCGTTTCGTCTTGCAACCGTGACTGCCATAACACCATCGCGATTTTTTTCTATAGTTCGACGTGAAACGCTAGTCAGCAGTTGCACAAAGCGCTCGGTTCCTTGAATATGTGGAGGAATTTGTGGATCCGGAAGTGGAGGATTGTCAAATTCTATGTATTCGAGCAAATGGTCATAGGGTATGTTTGCAGTGAAGGGCGGCTCCGACAAAATGCTATTGTTATCTAAGTTTATCATCTCAACATAATCAGTGCAGTCAAAATTTATAGTTGGTTTTTTGTAAGCTCTTAATTTTGTTGGGTCGTAAAGTTTTTCACGATAGTACAAAATTTGTTTAAAGCCCTCTGGCGCACTTCCTTTCTGGCATCAAAAAGCATTGTTAGTAGACAATTTTCTGAATGTGCAAAATATGAGTTATTTTGAACAACATTATTTACAATTTCGCGCAGATTTTGTGGTAAATATTGCGTTGAATAAATATATTTACATAAGAGTGAACTGCCATATATTACCGAGTTGTAATACTTAACATTAAAGTACATAGGTACGTAAACTTTCATGACAAACGTTGCTAAAATTCTTAAATTTTCGGATGGTGAATTTGTTGTGACGTACAATCGCAGAAGTCTACTAGCTTTGGTTAACCAACGAGAGTGAACGATGGGTCCAGGTTTCACGTTGTTCTTGTCCTCTAGTCATAGCTTCGTTATAGCGGTCTTGAATGTTAATTTCATTAGACCCACTACCTTCGTTTTTGCCCAGATTGAAGCTATTCATCCTTTCGTAATCCCTTTTCACTTTTCTGACGTATATCTAAATTCCTTCTCTAACTATTTTTATCTCATTAAATTTGGTTAAGAATAGAGTTTATATGGTATAATTAGTACTTGTAATCTATTTTCTTACATTAGTAGCAGCTGCATTGTTGATAGATATGCCGGTAAGTGTGCTGATATCCTTTTTTCTTTACGGTACTCGGGAACACTTGCTTACTCCTTGCTGTTTTACTCCGGGTCGGCTGGTGTCGTGCTGTCGTTGGGACGTCAAGGAAGTTCCACGTTCCTCTTCACGCCACTTTATGCTGATTTTATGTTGTTTTCAACAATTTCTTTGTAGTGTTATTATCTCACTTTTTGTGTGGAGCCGTTTTTATTGTGGCACACTTTTTCAAAGTCTTTCTTTCTTCGGTGCTTTTTTTTTTTTTTTTTATGTGGCACTTTTTTTAAAGTCTTTATTTGTTTTTGGCACTTTATTATGGCAAATTTCTTTTAAAGTCTTTAGTTTGTGGCACTTTATTGTTGCACGTTAAAAATAAGGGTCTTTATTTATTTCTGACACTTTCAACGCTCTTAACATTTTCAACGACTAGACTCCGCCGAGCTTATTTGAATCGGGCTTGTATTGTCGACTTGTATTGTACAAGTCTAAAAAAAAGATTTTTTCGTTGGTCTCAAGACCTTTATTGAATCACCAAAACATTAATACTAAAAACTTAATTCTACTTATTCTCTCTTAAATATACCCTATTTCTACCTGTGTCAGCAATTGGTATTGGTCGGCGCATGCCGGATGTTGTTGCAAGTGTTTTATTTTGCTTATTCCTTTTTTAGGTCGATCCAGAATTTCGATCGGCGCATGCCGGATATTGCGCTGCTGATATTGACAATTTTGCTGAGCGCGCGTCTGGGCTATTTTCCAGTTCTTTGTAATTGTTGACTTAGCGCAATAGTGTTGGTGTTAGCTTTGGTTTCAACTTAGCTGGTGCTAACTTATAATTTATGTTGTATGGTTTGGGCTGTTTTCAAGTGCACAAGTGCATTTGTAATCAATTGCCCAAACCTAAGTAAATATGTTTATATTACATATCTTGAGTGCATGCGTATTGCATTTAAATGCATGGCTATGTTTATGTTAATACATACATATGTATGTATGTATGTTTGAAAATAGATATTTATTTTTAATTGTATTTCGGCTTTGCTGATAAGTATGCATGTTCAATGATATTTGAACATATAGAGCAAGTATGCGTGGGTCTTTCTTCAAGTGCATTTTTATTGAACATTATTTAGCTTGTTTAAAATATTTTCAATTTTTCCTTAGAGGAAATATCATAAATATATCGTTGAAGGAAAACCCACACATATTTGCTCTTTACGGAATATTTAATGTTGAATACAAAAGACATTTTTACAACTAAATCTATAGCCCTTATTTATATATTATATATGCGGACTTATCTGAATGTTAAAATGGACGGTTTTTTAAATAGACGATTTCAAATAGACGATTGCGAATAGACGATGCGTGCGGCGGCGAACGTGACTTCTAGAAGAATGTAGAACCAAAAAAACGGCACAGCGTCACCTTCTCGTTGGTATAAGATGAAAAATGGAACAAAAACAGTTTGATGTGGAGAGGATCAGTGATGCCTTTTTTTCTGATTAGCATGTTGATGTGGAGAGTGTTGTATTCACTGATCAGTGATGCCCTTTAGTTATAGTTCATCTCAACAGCCCTAATTAAGCTACCTACTTTATATTTAATGTTGTCAACACAGACATAGAATTCCTTTAAGTTTTGAGGACTCTCACCAACAACAAAAACTCTAGGTTGCAGTGTTAATCCCTCGTTGTGAGCGCTTTCATTTAGCTCGTCAAGTTTTTGCTCGAAGTTATTAATATCTACATATAAGATGCACCATCATATCCATTTGTGCATCTGTAATGGAGGGCTTTATGTTTTTATTTACTCTCGGCGGTGTTATTACTGCATGTAGTAAGTTTATAAGATAATAATGCCTGCAATTTAAATAAAAAACCTGAAATTAATAACAAAAATCACACAATAGAAGAAATCGACATTACTTGCATCAGGTGCTCCAAGCATGGCGTCGTAATACGTCAGGTTCAGTTTATCTTTTATTAATGAATGGAAAAGCTCTTTCGTTATTTCTTCCTCAACGCTTTCAATTTTGTTAAACATTACATCTGATTTTCCAGGAAACATAGTGTCAAAATCAGTATCAATCAACTGGTACCCATTGGAATCGAAATATTGTGGCCATTCCTTAAAAATATCTTGAATGCCAAATTTAGCAAGTTCTTTAATTCTATCTTCTGAAGTTTCTTTCCACGATACGCATATATCTTGAGGAATATTGTGCTGTAACCACTGTTTTATTTCATTAAGTTTAGGCTCTCATCATTTACACCGGCAACTTTGAAAATTTTTGATGGAGCTTCATTTTTCAACTGAGCTTTTCGCTTATGCAAGCTGTTATAGTATTTATCATATAATTTCCCAGTTGCGTTTTTTTTGTTTGTCCTGCGTACGTAATACACCGATTCTTGTTCTTTAGAAAACAGTTTGACAATCTGTTCGACAACAGTTTTCATGGTGATCGGGGTCATTTTAATATCACGTATTAAGTAATTATCCACAATAATGCGAACTATTGCAGATTGGTCACTTTCTTGGAGGCAACCACAGTTTTCGTACTTCTTTATTATGTCGTTACCTGCTACTGTTTCTTTTAAAACCTCTTCGACGTTGGGTTCGTTGTTTGGGGATGTTGAAGGTGTGCTTGCAGAGCTCAGCCAGCTTCGAATGGATGAAAGGTTTGTTATAGTTCTATCACCACTACAGCACGTGAGCATATTGAACTAGAAAGACATTAATATAAATAATTTATAAGCGTGTTATAAATGTGTACGAAACCCTCAATGTGAAAATTTAAACGGAAGTTACGCTGAATTTTTAAAATGATTTGCTTACATTATTTTCTAAACGCCATTTTTGCAAGTTGTACCGGAACTTAATTTTGTCCGCAATTAGTTCTCTGGCATTAAAAATTTCGTCAATGTCGGGGGAATGGATCATCTGCAAAATTGCTACACTCTTTAAACCACACCTATTGAACTGTATCAATGCATTTGACGACAAATCCCACGAACACAATAAATTAATTAACTGTTCATCACTATCCAAAATTACTACGGACTCATTGTCGACATTTTTCGTTGTAGGGGACTCATCTCCCAACGGACATTGCTCGGCAAATAACGACAGCTCAGTTGATGGTATCAACTCCTCACTCATAGTGTAAACTAAAATGCACAAAAATTGTTTTTAAACACATATTTTTGTTGAAATAAATGTGTATATAAACCATGACATACCTGCAGAGTAGGCTTTTCGCAAATGTCGTCTTTTATATAAAAAAATCACTGGGGAAGTCCCTTTTAAACAGCCTCCGTAAGCAGCGGGCGATGCGACAGGCACACTAATGCAAATGCAAACTATGTAAGCTCCTTTTGCGCAGCTTCACTAAACGCGAAATGTCTTGAAGTAATCACTTTCACTTAAAGTAATACTTTCAGCACATATATTTACCTATAAAACTCAAATTAAAGTATTTGCGCACGCAACACGTGTTTCTGTTAGAATGATCGATGGAAAAATGTAAGCGTCAACTTCCCTGTCATCGTATGGAGAAACAGTAAAATTAAAGGCGAAATGGTTGCACATTTAAAAAACTGTAATCAAAAGAAAATTAAATACGAAACCTTTAAAACAACTATGTATTTTTATATTAGATTTTAATAAGATGATTTTTAAAAGCACAGCTGCTTTTGATACAAAAGTGCCGCATTTAAAAAAAGTATTTGAATTAACCCTAGAAAGATAATCATATTGTGACGTACGTTAAAGATAATCATGCGTAAAATTGACGCATGTGTTTTATCGGTCTGTATATCGAGGTTTATTAATTAATTTGAATAGATATTACGTTTTATTATATTTACACTTCCATACTAATAATAAATTCAACAAATAATTTATTTATGTTTATTTATTCATTAAAAAAAAAACAAAAACTTAAAACTTCTTCTATAAAGTAACAAAACTTTTAAACATTCTCTCTTTTACAAAATAAATTTACTTATTAGTCAGTCAGAAACAACTTTGGCAAATATCAATATTATGCTCTCGACAAATAACTTTTTTGCATTTTTTGCACGATGCATTTGCCTTTCGCCTTATTTTAGAGGGGCAGTAAGTACAGTAAGTACGTTTTTTCGTTACTGGCTCTTCAGTACTGTCTTCTGATGTACCAGGCACTTCATTTGGCAAAATATTAGAGATATTATCGCGCAAATATCTCTTCAAAGTAGGAGCTTTTAACGCTTACGCATAAACGATGACGTCAGGCTCATGTTAAAAATTTTCATAAAATTTTTGCGACTTTGAACTTTTTCTCCCTTGCTACTAACATTATGGCTGTATATAATAAAAGAATTTATGCAGGCAATGTTTATCATTCCGTACAATAATGCCATAGGCCACCTATTCGTCTTCCTACTGCAGGACATCACAGAACACATTTGGTCTAGCGTGTCCACTCCGCCTTTAGTCTGGTTATAATACATAATCATTTGCGGTTTACCGGTACTTTCGTTGATGGAAGCATCCTCATCACAAGATGATAATAAGTATACCATCTTAGCTGGCTTCGGTTTATAGGAGACGAGAGTAAGGGGTCCGTCAAAACAAAACATCGATGTCCCCACTGGCCTGGAGCGACTGTTTTTCAGTACTTCCGGTATCTCGCGTTTGTTTGATCGCACGGTTCCCACAATGGTTAACTTGTACGGTTCTTGTAGTAAGTTTTTTGCCAAAGGGATTCAGGTGAACCAATTGTCACACGTAATATTACGACAACTACCGTGCACAGGCTTTGATAACTCCTTCACGTAGTATTCACCGAGTGGTACTCCGTTGGTCTGAGTTCCTCTTCCCAAATAAGGCATTCCATTTATCATGTACTTTGTACCACTGTCACACATCATGAGGATTTTTATTCCATACTTACTTGGCTTGTTGGGAATATACATTCTAAACGGACACCGTCCTCTAAACCCAAGTAACTGTTCATCTATGGTCAAATGAGCCCCTGGAGTGTAATTATGTATGCACTGATGGATAAAGAGATCCCATATTTTTCTAACAGGAGTAAATACATCGTTTCCTCGAAGTGTGGGCCGTATACTTTTGTCATCCATTCTAAGACATCGTATCAAAAAATCAAAACGATCACGACTCATTACAGAGACGTACACCATTGACAAAGATCGATCATAGAGGTCATCTGTGGACATGTGGTTATCTTTTCTCACTGCTGTCATTACCAGAATACCAAACAAAGCATGGATTTCATCTTCATTCGTGTCACGAAATGTAGCACCTGTCATAGATTCCCGACGTTTCAATGATATCTCAGCATTTGTCCATTTTACGATTTCCGAAATTATCTCATCAGTAAAAAATAGTTTGAAGCATAAAAGTGGGTCATATATATTGCGGCACATACGCGTCGGACCTCTTTGAGATCTGACAATGTTCAGTGTAGAGACTCGGCTACGCCTCGTGGACTTTGAAGTTGACCAACAATGTTTATTCTTACCTCTAATAGTCCTCTGTGGCAAGGTCAAGATTCTGTTAGAAGCCAATGAAGAACCTGGTTGTTCAATAATATTTTGTTCTCATATTTCACTACTGCTTGACGTTGGCTGCACTTCATGCACCTCATCTATAAACGCTTCTTCTGTATCGCTCTGGACGTCATCTTCACTTACGTGATCTGATATTGCACTGTCAGAATCCTCACCAACGAGCTCGTCATCGCTTTGCAGAAGAGCAGAGAGGATACGCTCATTGTCTAAAGGACTACCCATTTTAAAATCTTAAATCTTAAAAGATACGTAAAAGATAGTCATGCGTCATTTTGACTCACGCGGTCGTTATATTTCAAAATCAGTGACACTTACCGCATTGACAAGCACGCCTCACGGGAGCTCCAAGCGGCGACTGAGATGTCCTAAACGCACAGCGACGGATTCGCGCTATTTAGAAAGAGAGAGCAATATTTCGAAAATGCATGCGTCAATTTTACGCAGACTATCTTTCTAGGGTTAAGAGCAAAGTATTTCCGTCAAGAGTTTTGCTGTTGAAACAAATACTTTTGTTTTACTGTACTTTAACTGCAGAAAGTATTTGATTTAACTGCGGGGTTTTTTTTCAGTGTAGCTATTGCTTTCCGTACAAAGCATTTCAATCAATTCGTTATCAAAAAATTTTTCAAATTGCTCATAGGGCGATAGGTTAACGCAGTCAAGATAGCTTGGCTCTGGAAAAATTTGTTGGTACCTTATATTATTATCCTCAACCCACTGAATTATAGGTTCTCTTCTTTGTTTAGCTCGTTTTGTTGGTCCTTGCTTCTTTTTCTTTTGCTTTCGCAATTTTTTCTGAGCAGCAGTCGGTTTTAAAGTTGGTGGTCGTTGACTCCGTTTTTTGGTTTCAGAGGGTAATAAGTTTTTACAAACAATCTTACTCGGTGTTTTTTGCAAAATCAAACTGGAAGTTGACGACTCAAATGTTGGTAAAGTGGCATCTAAGACATCAACATCCAAATTGTGGGACGAATAGTTCAAGACATCCCTTAGCGCTTCATCCAAGAAATCTTCCTCAGCAGTATTCCGCATGATAACTTGGAAGGATTGCGTTAACTGTGCTTTAGGCAAATTATCTGGTCGTCCACGTCCATCCTCATCGCCAGAATCTTCATCTGTTTCAATATTTTTACCGCTAGTAGGTTCAATAACTATTTTTTCAATAATCTCATCCCCATCATCATCTGACATCAATTCCTCAAGGATATTTGTTGCTTCCTCCAATGTCAAACAACTATATCTGAACATAAATATAAACTTTTATGACACACACATAAAAATAAAGTTATAATATTCTTGTGTAGTTATGCACACGGGATATAAAAACACTGAGATAAGTTCCCTGTTGCTAATACCTAACAAAACCAGCAAAAAGTACGGGGGATGCCCACTGTTACATATACAGTGGCTCACAGCTTATTTTATGCAGAGCTTTTTTTGAACTTTACAGAGTCCTAACACCAAAATTGAATGTTATATAAAATAAAATTAAATGCCATTTTATTCATATGTAAATTATTTATTTTTAAATAGGAATTCAATTTTTTTCAAAAATATATTTTTTATCTTAAAAGGTAAAAACAAAAAATACTGCTATATTTCAGGTCACAGCTTATTTTATGCAGATTGCATATAACTTAAAAACTAACTATTTACATATATTTAAACATAAATTTAATATTTAGTGTGGTAGCCTTTGGCTTTAATCACATCATTCAGTCTTCTTGGCATCGAATCTACCAATTTTTGAGTGGTTTCTGGAGGAATTTTGTTCCACTCTTCTACAAGTGCTATTTTCAACTGCTCCTTGCTAGATATTTGATGTTTTCTAATGTTATTATCTAAAAGCGCCCATAAATTCTCTATCACGTTCATATCAGGACTCTGTGCTGGCGGCGCCATTAAGTGTGGACAGTTCCAAATTAGCCAAGACTGCACAACAGCCGACTTGTGTTTGGGGTCATTGTCCTGATAAAAACGGAAGTTATGTCGTATTCCCAATTTTTCGGCGCTTTGGAGCAAATTGTTTTTCAATATGTCCAGGTATACAGACTTATTCATCGTTTCTTCAATAAAAATCAAATTTCCAACGCCAGCTGCGGACATACAGGCCCAAACCATGACGCTTCCTCCACCATGCTTTACCGTAGCTTTAAGATTTTGCTTTTGGAGCTCAGTATTTGGTTTTCGCCAGACATAGCTCATTCCATCTGAACCAAAAATATTAAATTTTGACTCGTCTGCAAATATGACGCTATTCCAGAAGCCCGGTGTTTTGGTTACATGCTCCTTGGCAAAGGTGATTCTACTTAGCTGATTTTTTTTGCTTATAAATGGCTTCTTTCTAGCAACTCGACCATGCAAATCACGTTGACGCAGCACTCGACGGACAGTTTCAGCACAACACGATTTACCCAAGTCATTCGCAATTTCGCTGGTCAGCTTTGGTATCGATAATTTGGGATTTGCCTCTACTTTACGGACTATATAGCGCTCGTCGGTAGCATTAAAAATTTTGTTGGGAGCAGTTCTGCCTTTATTTTCGATCCGATTTTCATGAATGAAGCGCTCAATAATTTTTTGGACAGTCGATGCATTTAAATTGACTACTTCAGCAATTTTTCGCTGCGACATTTCACGTTTAAAATGATGAATTACAAGCTCGCGCTGCTCAATCGTTGTGCGACGACCCATTTCGTAAAAACACGATTATTGACACTTTCACGTGCGCGATAAGACTAATTATTAACTAATAACAATTCCAGGAACACTGTCGCGCACATAGAAATGCAAAAAAAGAACAAAAGAAAAAAGAGAAAAAGAAAAGAAATGCGTGCATAAAATAAGCTGTGAGCATTATTCTGTTACTTTGTTTGCTTTTTATCATCTGGCAGTGAGAGAGTTGAGTTTTTTTCCTTTCTTTTTTGTTTAACCCTTTTGCTACACATATGTTTTAAAATCTGCATTGAAAATTTTACCGTTTTCATTTTATTTTTTTTGTTACAGCACTTTAAACACATAAATTCATAGTGCATAAAATAAGCTGTGAGCCACTGTATGTAACGCCTTCATTATCGGCTCTTCAGGGAGCACTCCTCCCAGGAAATATTTTTTCTCACATTTTTATAATTTTCTTTGCATATTTATCAATAACTTTTAATAAACAATATTCTTCTTATCAGACATATAAATATATTAATATCTATATTTACCTTCGACGTGACGTTATTTCTCCGCTTTTACCACTTCTGAAAAACTTCGCTTCGCGCACAAGTAACTGCGTTGAAATTGAAAAGAGAACTGACTTGATTTTCAAAACGAATCGCTTGCAGTGCTGTATTCTAATAAATGGTAGACTTAAGGGGGTCATCCCATGTGATGGCCTGTTTTTTAGGATTTTTTTATACGACCAGTAAATAGATAGAGATTTAAGTTTAATATTATTTATTAATATATATTTCGACAATATAAATATAAATTTTTAACTAAAAATATTGTGTATAACTGGAGTTACAGCGTTCTGAACACCCCCGTCTCGAAAAAATGAGCTTGCACTTCCTCCACGATTCCGGCTGATTGGCTTATCTGAAAAAAAAGGCGTTTTAAACCGTATGCCTAAATGCACGGAATGAGCTATTATCAAATGAATATACAAAAAATTGGACTTTTGGTAGACATTTGAAATAAAAGTTGCGATTTTTCCGTTTTTTTGTGTTTTTTGCGATAAAAAATAGAAATTTTGCAGATTTTCGACTGATAATAGTTCATTCGATGCGTTTATACAGCTGCGGTCAAAATAATAGTAGTGCCCACACACTGAAAAAGAAATGAAGAAGAAGTAGAATGTTTTCATTTAAATACTTTCGTTGTTTTTATTTTAAGGAACAACCACTCTTAAGAATAAAATCATAAAACAAAACTTAGGAAAAATTCATTACAACGTTATAAAAAAATTATTTCATATGACCTTATGCATATGGTCGGTCAAAAAAATAGTAGTGTGATTTTATTTAACAAAAATATATTTCAATTAGTTCTTCTTTTCATCTGATTTAAATTGAAAATAATAAGAAAATTAATTATAAAATAATTAGTATTTAGTTGCGTATCCTTTGTTCGATATTACAGCTACACATCGGCGATGCATTGAATTAACGAGATGTTCACATCGTTCCTTTGGTATCGATTTCCATGCCCGCTCTACTGTTTCCCAAAGCTGATTATTATTTGTTGGATTAGCAACAGAAACTGCCTTTTTCACATCGCACCACAAATCTCTATTGGATTGAGGTCTGGAGACTGTGCAGGCCATTCCATGACCTCAACCCTGTTCCTCTGAAACCACTGCTGCGCCAATTTGCTTGTGTGCTTTGGGTCATTGTCCTGCTGGAAGACCCAAAGTAGTGGCATTTCTTCGCTGGCAAAAGGGAGCATGATTTCCTCCATAATTCGAACATACACAGTACGATCCATGATTTCTTTTATCCAGTATATCGGTCCAAAACCATAAAATGAAAAACAGGCCCAAATCATAATACTTGACCCTCCATGTTTAATAGTTTTAGTTGTGTATTTCGGGTTGTATTCAGAACTAGCGGGTCGTCTGACATATTGGCGAGATCCTCTTGCACCATGCAGCACGATTTTGGATTCATCTGTCCACAAAATATTTCTCCATTTCTTAAGGGGCCATTCCAAGTGATCGTTTGCAAACTTAAGCCTTTGCGCTACATGCTTCTTAGTCAGTAATGGCACTTTTCTTGAGCTATGAGCTGCTAAGTCCTGTTCCCGCAAACGTCTACGGGTAGTTTCCACGCTTGCTTCCAGCTGCAAGTCACTCTTGATATCAGTTGCAGGTGCGAAAGGATTACTTTTCGAGTATCTAACCACACGATTGACTAATTTAGCGGTCATTGCGGGTGGCCGTCCACGATCTTTATCAGATTATCACAAAAATTTATGAAAATACATCAAAAAATGCATTACTTACCTTTTTGTAAATCTTGGACACAAATAAATATTTTTTATGAATTTTTCGGAAGCTCACTCCTTGTACTACTATTATTTTGACCGACTCAATAGCCAACACATTTGAAAGTAAATGAAATAACGACTCGTTAGCAGGTCTGTCTATATAACATTATATTAAGGAGAATAAAGGGCAAAGAAGAAAACGCGAAAAAATAGAAACATTTAACTATGTACAGTTGTAGCACTACTATTATTATGACCGCAACTGTATGTGTTGAGTATGTCCTATAAATTTCAAGTCATTCGGTCAAGCCGTTTTTGAGATACGATGGAGGAAAGTTTGAAACACACAGTTTTGAGAAAAACGCGTTTAAAGTTTCAAGTCCATTTAAAACTATGACGTAACTGCCAACTCAGCGCTCCGAACAGCACTTGCTTCTACCTGCTGTATCTTTAAAACGACTTGGAATTTTCAAAAATCCCTTTACTACCGTATTCTAGACATGTTAAGATAGCAATTTATGAAAAAAAAAATTTGATTTTTTGAGCCCATCACATGAGATGACCCCCTTAAATTCTGATTCGTAGAAGTATGCTGCTCTCAGCCAGCGCTTAAAGTTTGAATGCGGTGCGTTACATATATGTAACAGTGGGCTTGAATGGGTTAAATGGAATGCCTACTATAAATCGTCCATCTGTTAAATCACGTGTTGTCGTCTGTATATAATTTTGTTCACATATGGCACCTTCTGGAGTACGCTCCTCTTCATCCTTTTCCATTTCCCAGAATCTTTCTAAATGTCCTTCCTGATGGTTTATTTGTTTCGGTTGTGGAATTATAAAGTTTGTTTTGTTGTTTCGAGTTAACTTCTCGAGATAGTTATCTTGTGATTCTTGCATAAAGTTCTGAGAACTGTACTGATGTTACAGAAATGAATTTAATTCCGACAAATCTTGTATTTCAGTCGGTTTACGAACGGTATTTCGTATTCTCGAAGTAGTGGCTGAATGTGTAACAATATTGTTATTACTCAATGTACTTTCTAACAAACCTTACCACTGGAGGGGGGCAATGACACGCGTAGCCGCTGTCTCTTAATTCGGGTGATACTGACCTAGACTTTCGTGGCAACCTCCTCCCCTTGAACGTCATGATGTATTAATGGTAAAGATGCTAAATCATAGTGTTCACTTTATCCTCTTCTAATATTTTTTTGTTGTTATTTTAGTGATAAATATGAATTTTCTGTAAGGTTATAAAATTAGAGATTTACCTGGAATATGTATTTTCTCTGAAAGCTCCTGAAATTTGTGGTCTCTCAGGTAGCTATTTTTATAATTACAACTAAATTAATTAGTTTTTCTTGCATTTTTTTAGATCTTTGGTTTATTTTCAATGAACAGCTGAGCGCACTTTAGAATGCGCCATAACGGCAGTGCATTACGAAAAATTCCACAATCTTATATTAAGGTATAAAACCGATTTTCTTGTATATACACATTCAGCAATCCATATCGAGTTGCTTCAAATCATTAACATCATCATATCATTGGATTTAAATAAAAATTTCCTTCACCAAACTCAATAAAGATTTTGTCAACCTTACCACTGGTGGGGGGAAATGAACAAGTCTTTTGTTGAGTGAGAAATCTTTCTTACTTCTTAAATGGAATGCCTACTATAAATCGCCCATCTGTTAAATCACGTGCTGTCGTCTGTATATAATTTTGTTCGCATATGGCACCTTCTGGAGTAGGCTCCTCTTCATCCTTTTCCATTTCCCAGAAGCTTTCTAAATGGCTTTCCTGATGGTTTATTTGTTTCGGTTGTGGAATTATAAAGTTTGTTTTGTTGTTTCGAGTTAACTTCTCGAGATAGTTATCTTGTGATTCTTGCATAAAGTTCTGAGAACTGTACTGATGTTACAGAAATGAAATTAATTCCGACAAATCTTGTATTTCAGTCGGTTTACGAACGATATTTCGTATTCTCGAAGTAGTTTAGAAAATTTTCTTAACACCAGCTGTGCTAACACGTCCTCTAATGTTTTTTTTATACCTCATTATACTGATGCATTCATTTGTTACATCCAAGAACTTTTTCGTTTTGTACGCTGACTCATCCGTCAGTTGTGGTATTTTTACTAGCCTCTCGATATTATCGTTAAACTGTTTGTCGCGAGTAAAAAAAAATCTATATATTATTCTAAGACAAGGCGCTTATTTCCAGAGATCTACAAAACGTACAGAGACAAATAATACATCAAATTAAAGTGTGCGATCTGAAACTTTGCACAAATTTTACAGATTTTAAATTCATTGAACCGCTTTTGATATATTTGCGTTTAAAGTTCTTCAATTTTTACATTTAGGGTGTTCACAGTTCTATATTATCTGATGTGTTAATTTTGCCATCTGTTAACTTCAAAACATTTTACCACGTGGTAACTTTGTTTGTTGTTGTTTCCTATACAAGTTCGAAATAACAGTCTTAGGCAAAATTACTCTACTTTACTTCGTGTTTTTGTTTCCTGGTAAAGTGGCAACTTTGATCAGCTGACTATTCGCGTTTAGAAAAAATGGAAAGCAACACAGAAATACAGAAGGTAAACGCAATTCGCAATATTTTTATAGCAAATTAATTTTTAATTCTTGAATAAAAATGTCTCATTTAAATGGAAAGCAAAATATATTGAACGCACTCAGCTACAAATGTATACTGGACATAACCGCTAATGATTCTAGTACGTATATATACTTATTACATAAAATTACCTACCGAAATTAATTTTTTACAATTATGTTAAAGGCAGTGACGAAGAGGATGACGATATCCTAATAAAATTTGCCATTGATGCAGCGCTTATTATAGCTAATCGGAGAAGTAACCATTTGGGTATACCAAAGTCTTCGCAATGGGTCAATAATGTTCTTCCCAGATTTGATAGTGGCCGCATGCGACAAATGTTGCGCATAGAATTCTTTGAGTTCAACTATATATTATCCTTAATCAAGCAAGACCCTGTTTTCCAAAACAAAAATTTTGTTCCACAATTACCAATCGATCTTCAACTAAAGATAACACTTTTTCGTCTGGGATCAAGTGGAGAGAGTGCCTCTATTAGAAAGATTGCAACATTGTTCGGAATAGGCGATGGCGGAACAGTTACCAAAGTGACAGAGCGGGTTATTACCGCATTGATTAATTTAAAATCTACATTTTTATAGTGGCCATCTAGAGAAGAAAGGCGAAAGATTGTCACAAAAACAATGAAAGAGCTTCCAGGATGTATTGGCTATGTTGACGGTACTGAAATCAGATTAGCAGAGTCGCCTTCAAAAGATCACGAACTATACTTCTCTCGCAAAAAACAGTATGCCATAAAAATGCAAGTAGTATGTGACTATTCACTAAGAATTAGACAAGCGACAATAGGATACCGAGGAAACGTGCATGATGCTAAAATTTTTGCCGAATCTGCAATAGGTAAAAACCCACAAAATTATTTCTGTCATCGGGAATGGATTGCTGGCGATTCGGCATATCCGCTAAGCCAACATCTTATTACACCTTTTCGACAAAACAGTACTGAGCAGTCAAAAGAAATGAGAGATGCATTCAATCAATATTTCTCTAAATATAGAGTACGTGTAGAAAATTGTTTTGGGAAATTAAAAGAAAAATTTTGCAGTTTAAAAGAACTACGGTTCCGATTAACGAACGAAACTAATTATAAAAATTGTTGTAGATGGATTTTGGCATGTTGTATCCTTCACAACATGCTGCTACAATTTAACTTAGACGAAAATCCTAGTTTAGAAAGCCAAGAAGAAACAGACTTCCCACAAGAAATTTATGAACACGACGACCTAAGAAAAGCTCTATCACATTTTGTAAACAATAAAGATATAATTATTTAATTTTATGTAGTATATATGTATAGTTTTATTTTTTTAATTTTTAATTCCTCCATTGCTATTCGTTTGCAAAAGAGGTTTTTATCAACACAGGCTTCAGTTATTTAAATTGAATTAGTTTCGTATAGAAATCTAAACTTTACAAATTTTCATCGAAATATTCAACTTTTTAGTCGACATTTTTAGCCTTTTTGGTATGCAGTTCAATAGCCTATTAAATTTTATTGAAATAAAAGATGTTTAATATTTTTCTAATGAAGGTGTTATACATGTTTTCTTCATATAACGCGATTTATTTTCTATATGGAAGAAAATACTTAGGCCTGCGACATTTTTATTGCATTATTTTAATTTTTTCCATTTCAATTCTTTCTTTCATTTCCAATTCTTTCATAGCTATTCTCTCCCTCATTTGAATTTCCATAACTTGAATTTCCCTGTCAGCTTTTTTTCTACCAACTCTTTTTCAAATTTTTCTTTATCAAACAACAATTGTTGCTCTTTTAGCATTAATTCATTTTCCCCTCATCTTAAATTCCTTCTCGATTCTGTCTTTTTTTGCATCCAATAAGCTGGAGTGTACATCGAGAACGTCTGATAGGGCTGTACGCGAATATATACCCTTTCGGACAGCCTTTGACGTAGAAGGGGTGACCAGAGGCTCGGGTAATGCCACGATTTCCTCGACGATTATATCAGAGGACGTGGCAACTTCTGGTGAACCAGTACATGCAATGTCCTCGGTATCCAATACAAGGCAGTTTGAAGTGAGCTCCCTATAGCCAAAAATGTCTTCTAAGTCATCGTACCGGGGACACATCCTTACAATCGCGTCTAAAAATTAAGTGTATTTGTAGGATATATACATTTAAAAATTTATGATGTGTAGAACCTACTTTTGGTAGTGTCACAATTATCCATGGTGCCACTTCCCGTTGTATTTTGCCAGGACTTGGCCTTGGTGTACTGCAATCTTAAGTTTTTTACCTTGCAACGCACCAGAGTCCAATGCAAGTCGCTGCCAGTTTGGTTTAAAAATCTTTTATAATAATGTTGGGCCGTTGGTTTCTCTAGTGGCCTATTGTCCCTCAAAAAGTTGATTAAACTTTCATTTTCGTTGTCGGTCCACTTTCTGTAGGGAGCCTTTCGAACACGCTTATGTACAACCTGCAATAGAACAATTATAGGCAGAATATTTTCATATTTATATTTAAAAATATTGCGAATTGCGTTTACCTTCTGTATTTCTGTGTTGCTTTCCATTTTTTCTAAACGCGAATAGTCAGCTGATCAAAGTTGCCACTTTACCAGGAAACAAAAACACTAATTGTGCGTTCACAGTTTAAATGTCAAATATCGGGCAAAGTTGCCACATATGAAATTTCCCATAAACTGTGAATACAATATATGGCTTTCGATTGGACCATCTATGTTAATACTAAAGCAATGATGAACACGTAAAAAATTTCACTTTTTTTGTATAACACCTGAAAAGACCTGAGGTAGGGTAGGATTTGGTAATAATTTTTGTATTAATCATCATCGAAATAATTTTTTTTTTATAAATTTATAAAATTGGATATATATTGTAATGCTCCATTAAAAAAAAAATTAGGTTGGATTAAGTTCAAATATTTTTGGTTGGTAGACAGTTTCTGGGATATGCCCATATATATGTGAATGCTAAAATGCAAAATCATTAATTAATTTACATAAACATTTATTTTGCCAAAATATGTTCGCACAGTTTCATTTCACACTAATTTCGTCAAGTAATTATAGCGCTGCTTTTCTGGCATCCCACCTTTTTCACTACCTGCTGGTTATATTTATTTGAGCAGTACACTTATTTTCGTGTTGCCTTTTTTATTCATAATTTCTTACTGACTATATTTTATAATCTTAGTGCTATTTATACTTATGCGAATGTTTGCTTACTTGCTAGAAGAAAGGTAGTTTTATTATGCTTATCAGTTTTTCGTTATGGAATTCTGTCTGTTGTGTTTATAATGCGGGGATTTTATTGTTTGTTTAGGTTAAGTGTGAAATTTACTTAGGCTATCTTCAGCGTCGCTAACTCGCACAAGTTAATTCATATACTTATGAATGGTTAAAAAATATATATTTTCTTTTGCAGAATATGATCTTTATTCTTAGAAATTCACATACTTAAGATAAACTACGGATATGAATTCTAATCTCACATGTATCAGCTCTGGAACATCTGATTAATTGTTGTTGCTACCGCTGGTGATATAGTGGCTGTAGTAGCCGCAGTGGTTGTAGTGGCTGAATGTGTAACAATATTGTTATTACTCAATGTACTTCCTAACAAACCTTACCACTGGAGGTTTATTTCGTCGAAAAAAGACCTTTTTTCATGAATTTTTTTAGGAAAAATGATTGCTGTAGGTTTATTTTACTTATTATTATATGAAAGTACAACATTTGAAGGATACTTAAAAAAAAATTTTATCGAAAAATAGCGAGGAATAACAGATCTCTGCACGCACCTCGAAAAGAAGTTTTTGTGCGGTCACCAGCCTACAGCATCACTGGATCATCTGAAACCAAAAAATCAAAGTGCTTTCTTTAGTTTATTAGTTTATCTTTCAATTGACGTCGAGTTTTTTTTTAATTCTTCAATTTTTGGTACCATTTTCAAGCCAAAATGACCATTTTAGACGAAAAAATCGACCTATTTGTTATTGTAAAATTGTTAGTAATTCAAATTTTTGGAAAAACTCGACGTCATTCGAGAGCTATACACATATGGACATTGAAATAGGTGTGTGCTAACAGGTTTGAAAAAATATGAACCTTCAATAAAATTATAGCCGCATTCTAAAAAAAGAGTGTCACGTTCTAGAGTTCATTCATTTTTTAGACGTTGCCGAATCCAAAAGCAGATAAAATTTTTTTAAGGTAACAAAAACCACATTACATCCAATTTAAGTTGGACACTAAAATAGGTGTGAAGTACATAAAGTTCTTAAATCAATTAACTCACAAAAAAAGTAAAAAGAAATAGGTGCTATAATTAATAACCAGTGTATCCACCATTATTTTTCATCACTGCTTCGATTCTTCTGGGCATAGATGAGATGAGTTTCCGGCAAGTTTCAATGGGTATATTGTACCATGCTCTTTGCACATTTTCCCACAATTGTGTTTTGTTGCTGCACTCCTGTTTTGAAACTTCTCTCTTGAGTTCATTCCAAAAGTTCTCAATCCGATTTAGGTCAGGGGATTGACTTGGCCACTCAATAACCTCCACTTTCTTTTCCGGGAACCAATCTTTCACCGCTTTAGAGGAATGCTTGGGGTCGTTATCTTGTTGAAACTTCCACACAAGAGGCATATGTTCTTCAGCATAAGGCAACATGACTTCCGACATTATACAGGGTGCGGCAGTCAATCCCGCATTTTTGAAGTAGGTGTAAAAAAAACACGGACATAGATATCAAAATTATATTCATAAAATATTTTTCTACATTAAAAAGCATTTAAGAAACATTGAAAATAATCACTGTTTGAAAATAACATCAGCAAGATGGCGGCCTTCCCGTGCACGGCATTCGCGCAGGCGATTTGCGAAGCTGTTCATAACATCACGAAGCATAGGCTGAACTCTCAATTTCTAGCCGGATTCTTGCCTTCAGTTCACCAACAGTTGAGGTCTTTCTTCGTACACTTTACTTTTTAGATAACCCCACAAGAAAACAAAATCGACACGGGAAATCACTCGTCGACGCGCTGATGCTCCGAGGGCTTCTTCCCACAGCAATTCGAACGCGTTCAATATTCTCTGGAGTTCGCACTGATCTCGCACTGCCACCTCTTTTTCTTGTCGTTTCACCAATATTTTCAAAGTTTTCGACCCACAACTTTATTGCGTTTACCGAAGGCACTGGTCTATTGCGATTAATTTGAAAATGCGTTCGGAAACGACGCCGAGCGGCTACATAGCTACCACTTTGATAAAAAGCTTTCACGGCAAACGAACGTTGTTGCTTAGTCCACGGCTCCATGTCTACTGAAATGCTATGAATAGGACAACACAATGGTGACCTTGGCTGCTCGCCCCCCACCACTCCTACGCTCCTGCGCGCTATTTATAATTGCAGTATTGACTGCCGCACCCTGTATTTCGATAGACAAATCTGTCCATGGTATTTTCTATTCGATGAATTGGACCGACCCCGTACCACGAAAAGCATCCCCATAGCATTATATTTCCGCCGCCGTGTTTTACAGTCTTTTTAGTGAATTTTATATGAAATTCTTTCCCTTGTGGTCTGCGCACAGTCCTATTTGCGTCATTTCCAAACAAATTTATTTTCGTTTCGTCGCTCCAGAGAATGTTTCGCCATTTTCGTTCGCCTTCTGCTCCATGCCATGATGCATGCGAAAGAGCAAAGTCTTTCCTCTTTTTTAATTTCTCATGAGCGGAACTTTGCGAGCTATTCTGCCAGGAAGATTTGCATTCGCTAACCTCCTCCTAACGGTTCTACTGGATATTATGTTCCCAATTTCTCCTGCAACAGTCCTAGACGACAGAAAAGGTTTTTTTTTTTTTACCATGGACAAAATGTAATTATCGGTCGTTAAAGAGGTTTTTTTGATAACCCCGCGGCGGTCTAACGATTTTGGAACTTTCAAAGCATTTGTTACGAAATTCTGGGAGCGTCCTAATGTTTCAGCAATAAATTTGTAAGTTTTTCCTTGCTTACGCATATTTTGGACCAGCTTCCTCTCCTCAATGCTGCAGTGGTTCGAACGTCCCATCTAATTCAAAATTTTACTTATTTTCTGCACTAGTAATTTAGCACAACATACAAACTTACCTTTTTAAAAGAATTTGTGAATAAAGCTTTAACAGTTTTAAAAATACGGCAGACACACCTATTTTCGTGACCACGCTAAATTGCTCGGTTCGCAAGTAAATGATTTTTTTTGTTTTATACTTATACAAGATAACTGTTTTAATTTGACAATTTAAATGCAACGCCTACTTATTCTATCGATTATATCAATTCATTTGAAGTCAAATATCGAAATATCTCTAAATTCAGTTATATTTGAGCTCACACCTATTTCCATGTCCATATGTGTATATATGTAGAATATTTGTACAAAATTAAACGATCGATGCAGTAGTTTTTTCTGTAGACTGGTCACCGCCTTTAAAAATGACATATTTGGGAAAATCGATTCAATGTTTTGTACACTCAGCGCAGGTAGCTGGAAGGCGCGCAAACCTAATTTAGAGGTACCGTTATTCAACCTGCTGTAACTTCGTTAGTTTTTCTTATTTAAACTGAAAACTATTTTATTCTATGAGAAGTGTTTCAATCTACAAGAACTATTTTAGTCTCTAGTTAAAGTTTTCTCTCTCCCTCCTTTATTTTTCTCCTCCCTGCCTATATTTTCACTGCTCTCTGAACTGAGTTGTAATTACTTCATTGCGCTCATTTTGATTGTGATAGTTCACAAAATACCAATATCTACGCACGAAAATGTTCACGAGTTAATTCCATTTTTTGACCGAGATGAATAAAGACCTTATTTGAGCTGAGAACTCTTTCACTCTATGAGAAGTGTCTCAATCTACGAGAACTATTTTAGTCTCTAGTTAAAGTTTTCTCTCTCCCTCCTTTATTTTTCTCCTTCCTGCCTATATTTTCACTGCTCTCTGAACTGAGTTGTAATTACTTCATTGCGCTCATTTTGATTGTGATAGTTCACAAAATACCAATATCTACGCACGAAAATGTTCACGAGTTAATTCCATTTTTTGACCGAGATGAATAAAGACCTTATTTAAGCTGAGAACTCTTTCACTCTATGAGAAGTGTCTCAATCTACGAGAACTATTTTAGTCTCTAGTTAAAGTTTTCTCTCTCCCTCCTTTATTTTTCTCCTTCCTGCCTATATTTTCACTGCTCTCTGAACTGAGTTGTAATTACTTCATTGCGCTCATTTTGATTGTGATAGTTCACAAAATACCAATATCTACGCACGAAAATGTTCACGAGTTAATTCCATTTTTTGACCGAGATGAATAAAGACCTTATTTAAGCTGAGAACTCTTTCACTCTATGAGAAGTGTCTCAATCTACGAGAACTATTTTAGTCTCTAGTTAAAGTTTTCTCTCTCCCTCCTTTATTTTTCTCCTCCCTGCCTATATTTTCACTGCTCTCTCAACTGAGTTGTAATTACTTCATTGCGCTCATTTTGATTGTGATAGTTCACAAAATACCAATATCTACGCACGAAAATGTTCACGAGTTAATTCCATTTTTTGGCCGAGATGAATAAAGTTAAAGTTTACTCATCTTTGTGGCTCTCAATAAGATTCAACAGTTCAATCAAAGATGGCTCGCGCCATCTCTATGCTGCAATTCAAAGGTCGAGATACTTACCTGCTAAACTGCGCAAGGTTGTCGATTCATCCATTCAACAGAATGCTTTCTTTGCTCTTCCAGAAAACATTCTCCTTAGTATGATGACTAACGAACGGATAGAAGTCAGAAAGTTGGCCCTTGACCTTTCCAGCCCTTGAGCTGAATTTCAAAGCTAATAATTATTACGATATGATTAACTGGAAGACTATTACCTTGACTGTTCCACCAGTTCTTTGTTCAGTCGGCTGTCGGGAGACACTGCAGAGGTATGGAAATTTAGTGAATTCCCCTCTCACACCGTGGCAGTCGAGAGAACTGTCAAACTGGTGACAGAGGCATCTTCTAAAGTTATTGGCCCCCAATCTCGTGATCGTTTTATACGCTCTACACTGAAATCTAGGCAACAAGTGCCAAAGTTTAGTACAAAATCTGATTTTATCAATAAATTTGACACAGATTCAGACTAAAACTAGCCTGACATATGGTTGGTTGGGTTAGGCTTGGGAGGAACCCGAAGAGCAGCCACCTCCACGCGGTGGGTTCTGGGTGACCGAATCGAAAAAAGTCCGGAATCGACCCACCCTAACCTGCACTCATACACAAAATAGCAGTAATTAAGGATCCTTTTTCAGCTGAAGCAAGAGCTCCTATCTGTCTCCGGCCTTTCATAGCCAAAACCTTCGGCATTTTGTTTGGCACAACGGATATTCCAGTTTCGTCTACGTTGTAGATGTTATTTGGGGTAAATTTGTATGTTACCATCTCCTTTTCGAGCAAATCAAAGAAAACTGCTACGTTTTCTTTCGAAAACCCTCTAGCACGGGCTATAGAGGTGCTGGTTGGTTGACGGAACGACAGAGATGGGTGACGTCTAAGGAATAAACGCAACCAATCCCTTCCTGCTGTTTCCTTTATCATTGGAAAAGGGTTTGGAAAATTATTGTTGACAGCCAATTGAAATGCTAAGGATCTTATATCATTCCGTGTTAGTCCAAACAGTTTCGCTTCCATAAGCAGTATATACTCCACAAGGGAATCTTCGAGTTCAGGAGGGAAAACCGGTTTCCTCCCAAGTTTAGCCGCCACTACTACCTCTACAGGTCTTCCCTCATCTGCCACTAAACGCCTCAACGTGGTTTTTGGTACATTATACTGCTTAGATGCCTTCAAAAACCCCATTTTTTAGTCTTAACTGCAGAAATTGCTTCCATCATATTTTCTTTGCGCCACGTCTGTCGTTGTTTCGGAGCTGGGCTTGATTTTGAAGCCATTATTATCCTTCAAAATAAAAGAATTTAGTATTATAGACTTTGAATGAAACATGTGTCAAATATGGCCCACTGGTCCATATTATCAACATCTAAATGGGCCATATTGCCCACACCACACATTTTTCACTTTTTTCTTTATTTATGCATACTTCACTAGGTATTTATTAAAGTTAGATTCCACTTCAAGAAAACAGGTTCAATCACTGTATATTTAACACTCCCAAACATATTTTTCAATTAAAATTTAACAAAAAAACACCTTAAGAAAACGTACCAAAATAGTATAAAATTACCACCAAAAATATGTTTCGGGCTATACTGCGCACGTCTGGCTCACCACACTCGTCAAACAACACTGAATCGTGCTTTGATAAAATATGAGCGAAATGAAGTCAGTGTGTGATGTCTTTGCTTTGTGGTTCAGAATATATTGAGGTGGGCCATATTACCCACATGGGCCATATATCCCTAACTTACTCTACTATGGATACAATCAGGTTTGGATCAAGTTTCGGCAACGTAGCTGTTATGGGAATTGATTATTAGTATCACCGTCGAAGATTATGTTTTCACAACATCTAAACTAAAAATAGGAAATTTTATAAAAAAAAAATCGACCTTCTCACTAAATCTTTCCATTCAAGTTAAACCAATTTAATATTAATTATGAATAATTATTGCAAAAAAACGTAAACATTTAACATTTAGGAACAATACTCTTTAGAGTTATAGTTTTTATTAATTAATTAAAAGAACGCTAATGGAAAAACTGTTCGGAGTTAATTTCCGTGACTTCCTCAAAACCCCAGAGATGTTCAATGGGTTTAAGTCTGGACTTGTTGATGGCCATTGGAAAACATTGACCGAATTTGCGTCAAAAAACTTGTTCGTTAACTTTACCGCGTGCTTTGGATCTTTATCCTGTTGAAATTTCCATATAACAGGCAAATTCTCCACGGCCCACGGCAACATGACATTTTTCAGAATGTCGACGTATTTCTCCTTATTTAAAATTCCATCAATCCTATGGAGTGGAGCAACACCGTACCAGGAGAAACATTCCCACACTATAATTGAACTTCCATACTTCGCTACGAGTGAAACATAGTGAGGATTACATTTCTGGTTGATTAGCCGTCGAAATATATACCTCCGACCATCAGGACCTATGCGATTAATTTTTATTTCATCGCACTATTTATATTGACTCTAATTTTTGTATTTTTGGGTATTTCAAAATGTTTATTACAAAATGCTATGCATGCTAAAAGAATTTGTTTTATCAGTAGAAAATGTGTAAGCAGGCTGCTCTTATTTCAAGAAAGAGTTCAGGTTTCGAAATCTTTCTTGAAGTGGATAATGTTTATTTATGGATTATTGGGTTTATGTATGTCAATATGTGACTATATAGAAATTAGCAATCGATATTGAGTTGCTTCAAATCTTTAACTTCACATATTTAAGTTAATTAACCTTCTTCGTCTTATTGGAGTTGACATAAAGCCATACAACTTTTGAAGTATATTAGAAAAAATTTTCATTGAAAAATATTAATAAATAAGCCTGTGTCGGTGAATCTCCAGAAGAAAAAAGTGGTTTAGCGGTGAACATTATAACTCGTTACCGGATCATCTGCTGCATTTGCTGCTTTTTAACAGCAACCTCTCTCCACTCACTGCTCTCTCAGTTGAGTTGTAATTGCTTCATTGCGCTCATTTTGATTGTGATAGTTCACAAAATACCAATATCTATAAAGAAAATCGAGCTAGTGCTCCTCCTATGCCTACTATCAAGTACCAAATTTTATTACAAAATTTCTGCCCTCGCCGCCATGATTTCTACCCTTCTCGTTCTATTTTCTTTGGTTAAATCAATATCGTTCTCGTCCCCACAAATCGAGCTAGTGCTCACAGAAATTACGTAACGAAGGCCTGTCCTGCCAAAGAGTCCTCAGTCACTTCCTCTACAATTAGTTCCTTGAAAGGAATCAGGAAAAATGGCGACTGCCTGAAAATAAAAATAATTTTTTACGCTTTTTTTTTTGAAATTCCTGAATTTTTTTGACACAATGCTGGTAATTTTGACACGATACTGGTAGGAACGATAACGGATTATATAAAGAAGGTTCACACAATATTTCAAGTAAATCGGTTGTATAGAACTTGAGATAATGCCGGCACCGTGTGGAAAAAAGTAGTTTCGAGAAAAACGCGTTTAAAAAATTCGGCCGAAATGGGCTAGGTACTGCGTCACTAAAGTAACTGTAGCTCTTAAAATAATTTTAATTTTTAAAAATCCTTTGGAGGATATGTTCTTAAGGGTCTAAACTTTAAATATATGAAAAAAATCGAATTTTTCAAAATTCTTGAGTAGAATACCCCCATAAGTGAAGCTGTAATCACCAAGAGCATATTTCATTGAATTGAGAATTTCAACTACGCCCATGTTAACTAGAAACATGTCGGGTGCGTTCAAGTTACGTAATAATTATAGCAGTACAGTAATGTTAAAGACAAATGCGTTAAACACTTTGCACTGATTACTTAATTTAAAATTAAATATGACACATAATGTCTGAGAACTGTGTTAATGAAAAAATTTATATTTGATTATTGTAACATTTTTGTTTTAAATACTTGAAATGTTTAAAAAAATACATTTAAGTTACGGCACCTATAGTGATATCGGTGTTTATTAAATAGAAAAATAAAATGTACCTATATAAATATAAGGAAATATATTTTTAATACAATAAGCATGTAAAAAATAAGAATATGAGCGCCCAAAACTGTCTATTATTACAACTAGAGATCTGCACGATAATTATTATTTTACTTTTTATCATACATATTTCTTTTTTATGTGCACATCCAATTATTTATATACTTCATTATTTAATTAAAAAGGCGAAAAAATTAAATGTTTTGCTTAGGACAAAATCCATAAGTCCCTAATGTTAAACAATTAACTCTTTAAATCATAAGTATTATGAACTAAGATATACAATATAATAAAAAATAAAAAAAAAATTGTTGTAAATTCTCTAAATACATATGTGCGATTTCAATTTATTTCCAACAGAAGCATAAATCCAAACAAGTAAGTAAAATAATAATTGTGCGGCCTTTTTTCATTTTTTCAATTAAAAAAAAAATTATATCTATTTATTTTTTTTTTGTTTTTTTATTTTAAAGTTTTAATTTTTGAAAGTTTGCTTCAAATCATAAAATAAATACATAGAATATATGCATGGAAATGATGAAGCAAACTAGTCAAATTTAAAAAATGTTTACTACTTTGTTGTTTTATGTTAATATAAATTTAATAAAATTTGATTTTCTCTAAACGAATTTCGAAAATAATTGAATTTTTGGTGCTATTTTTTAATAATAAAACTTGAAAGGTCCTATTTTTTGTATTTTTCAGCTCAAAAAAATGCTTTTCTTAAAGTCAAACCAAACATAATTTAAATTTGTTCTATTATTTATTAATTAAAAGCTTTGCTTTGAAAATTCAATAAACATCTTTAGTAATCACTAACTATCGAAAAAGTCTTTTCGTATTTCAAATCAAACTTCTACTTATTTTTTTTATTTTTATACTAATAAATAAATAAACAAATATGTACCATTTTGGTCGACCACTTTTTTTGCAGAGACCAGAACGAAAGCGAGCGAATCATTGTTGTGCTACACGAACTGTACAGCATCGTCTCTGTAAACTTCACAAATTTCATTGGTGGCTTGCGTGACGTTCTTCATTTTTTAGACAAAAATTTCAAAATATAGCGAATTTCTTCATTATTTTCACTCATTTTTGAACAGCTGTAACTTTTCAACTTCCCCGAGTTTTATTTTTTTGTTAAATGAATCTCACCTTTCCAACACTATATGGTATGACACAATGTGATTGGTAGCACTGGAGATACAGGTATACGACTGCAACGACATCTACTGACAAAATACGAAAAGACTTTTTCGATTACCCAAAATTTTATCATTAATACATGCAAAACCAAAACTTGTAAACCCTAAAACCAAATAAATAACTGTAATTACAACACAATATTTATTTTTCTATTTATAAACAACTTTATCATTTTTTCATTCACTGCTAATGACGCCTAAATTTTAGGGAATTTTCAAAATTTTTTGAGTTTTTTCCAAAGTACGAGACAGGCTTTATAGAGAGACGCATAACAAAGATTTTTTTAAATCAAATTTCAAAGGAATGGGTAAAGTAGACCTAGAACTATCATCTTAATCACCTCAAAAAAGTAGTTTCTGGAAAGGTGCGTTTAAAGTTTTACGTTAACGTTTACCGTTATAGTTGCCACCAAACTTAAACGACTATAACTTCGGAAATAGTTTAAAATTCTTTAAGGAAATTTTGAGTATCTAAACTATTGAATTATGAAACAAAATATAAATTTTCTCGAATTTCTAGTCAAGAATTTCAAACATATACAGGGGTGTTGTGGAATCTGATAGTTATCGGAATCAGAATTGAAATCGTTCAAAAAAAGTAGTAGGTGTCGTGAATTCAGTTATTATTGGTTTGATATTCGAAAAAGAATTTGTATCGGTTTTGGGTGTCACGGAAACCAATTTTATCGGTTTTGCTATCAGAAACAAAGCAAGAAGATAGTCGCTCACAGATTTGAAATGTAAGTTAAGAATACAAGTTATTTTATTATTTCGAATTAATTTATCTATTTCTATAGGGGAAAACATAAGTATCAAACACGAAATGTCTTAATTATTGACTTTTTGGAAAAAAAATCCGGATATCTAAAGATAATAGATTTACAAAACGTAATAAACGTAATTTAACTCCCAAATGCATTCGATAAATGTTATCTCTTAAAATCTTTCTTTAATTCGGAACTCGTTAAAAGCCTTAATGTACTCATTTGCAAGTTTTGTCACCTTAGTAAACAGCTGATTCGAATACTGGTTTTGCGTATGTTCGAAAAGACGAAAATCCAAACAGATTCTGTGACACCCTTGGAAATCAGAATTGGTTTTCAACTCTGACAGCGAAGCAATTCTGTCTTGGATTCCACAACACCCCTGATATTTACAAAAGGAAATAGGATTTTAGTGATTCTTTTTTTATTTTTTAATAATCGTGAAAATAAACTCTTAAATATATTTGTTTTTTTATATTTGTATATGTACATACAGTTGATTACTTTTTTCACATAAATTAGTTTCCACTACATTTTTCGAAATCTTTTCTCAAACCCTTATTTGACTTTTGAATACGCTTCACCTAATCTTTTACTTCCTTCTACATTTACTGCAATGTGGTTTTGCAATTATTTTTCTGTGTATCATTTGCGCCTAATTGTATGCTACAAAACAGTAACGCAGAGAAACGCTTAAACAACAAAAACATTTTTCAGTTTTTTTCTCAAATGACATTACGTATCTGTCAGTTTGTACAAAAACGAACTAGTTCTGAGTGTGTAAGATATCGGCCTTTTCTCCCCAAGAAGCTACTCATGTACCATTGCATATGGCTGCCTTACAAGCTGTAAAATTTTTTCATTTGTGTAGGATATTATAGTTTCGGCGCAACTTTTATTTTTTTGTTTAAATTTTAAATGAAATATCTCCCGTTTTTTTTATAATATATTTCTTTTATTCAATAAATTAAATATGTGTAAATTACAATAATAATAATAATGCGAAAAAAACACTATGGAACAAGAGTGTGATAATAAAGTGTGTATGTATTACGCCATTGCCACTAAATAATGTGTCTATCAAGTATACAGCATACTGCGTTAAGTCTTAGTTTTTCCCATTTTCATTCACGCTCACTACATTGCCATCCGCGCATACCGCCCTAACAACACACAGCAGGAAAGCGCAAATATAAGCATTTGTTGCTGTCCAACTTAGCTCACAACATAGTGCAAGTGCGCATGTGCGTGTTTGTCATGGCGCTCACGTCTACGTTTCGAAATGTTTGTAAATTGCCGTTACGTAGGACATCACCTGCGTCCAGTCGGGCCGCTCGAGCTGACACATGTCGTTTATATTCTGTGAATTGGGCAAATCGGGTGGTTAAAATGTGCATTTGTGTGCGTTTATGTATGTGTGTAGTTGTCTTACCAAGGTCGTTTGTATGCCCACAGATTCGGCCGCCGCAAACGCCAGGGAGAAGTTGCGTCGCTTGTTGGTCGGATTGAGCGTGTCGTAGGGTATACGATCCGGCAGATAGGAATGTAGTATTGCACAGAGCGCTAAACCGTCATTCCAGGACGAACTGAAATTCGTTATGTCAATATTGCGATAGCCGACTGTTTTGTTTTGACACCATTTCAGCAGCGCATTGCGTTTTGAGCCGCCGTTTTTCGCCAGCATATTCAACGGATCCTTGCGTTCGCCTGCAAAAAAGAGAACGCAAATATAAAATATAGTATTTTGACATAAATTGCACATTGTGTAGAAAGCTGTTTGTATATGTGTGTCTGATTTACTCACCACTTAGCAGCGATTTGCTCGATACACTGTTGAGGCCACTAAAGTGATGCAGGTTCGAAACTAAGCTAGTTTGTGTTGTTGTTGCTGGCGTTTGTTGTTGTTGGTGTTCGCGCAGCGGTCCTTTGGCAGGTATATTGTTGACGGTATTACTGTTTGTAATGCTGTTAATGGTTGTTGTAGTTGGTAGACGCACCTAAGCAAAACGATCAAAAAAATCTAAACTAAAACAGTAACAACAAAATAATTGCTACTCACATTCTCAGTCCAGTCGTTATTCGTTGTATTATTGCCAATGACCGGTGGCAGTAGATTGCCCGTTATCTCCGGTGTAGCGCTATTTAAGCTAGATGTGGAACTGTAATGTGACTCAGTTTCTTCGACTTTGGGCTAAAGGTGAAAGTGGAAAGGAATAAATTTTAATAAATTCGAAAATCTGTTCCGTTCCCATGACAGATGGGTCCACGTAAGCGGAATGAAGCCGAATTTATATTCGCTCAAGGACTGTCAACTGGACAGCATTACTCCAAATTACTTCAGGTATGTTTTCTTGCCGCTAAAACCACAACAAGGTGAGCTCTTCCAAAAACTTTGAAAACTTTCATTTTCTGCCAACCAATTGTGCTGGCTTCGCTTTCTCTCTATCTACCTTTACACTAATTCGCAAACCTTAAATTTCTTTTCCGATAAGTATTCTTACTTCCACTATCCATTGACAAATTTGAGAGAAAAAATCTTCAATCAAAACCCAAAATGTAACAGAACTATCTAAAGCACAGTTTTCTTCTTGGAAGCTTTCGAAATCTGTGTTCATCGCTTTTAGTCGCTGTTGTTGTTGTAGTGGCAGAATTATGCCGAGTTGACAATCCTTGGATGGATAAAAATCCGGGCCCGTTCCGGTTACGTAGACCCGACTGACGTTGGAACGCCGCTTTTAGTCGTCGTTTCTAAAGACGGCGCAAATGATCTTGACAAAGTATCATTCATTGAGGATCAGTTGCATACAAAAATAGAAGTAACAGTCGAATTTTTATAGTAAGAGTTTCAGAGAGAGTATTTCAAGCAGCTTTAAAAACTGTTATTGTGTCGACAAAACTAGCTAGAATCGTTGGGGAATCTTTCATTTTTGTAGAACACTATACTAGTGCCTGTTACCTACAACCCACCTTATTGTTTTCAATGCTCTCGATAAGCGTCTTCACCGACAGCCGCGAGTCTTGCCGATTCAGACTGCTGCCGATTTTACTGCGCCGCGAAGCCATTTCTTGTTGGACAGTGGTCAGCACCGATTGCTGCGTTTCATTCTGTTGCATTTCTGTAATTTATGTTTAAAAGTGAAAACAGTTAGACGACTTCCGGAAATGTTTTTTTCTTTATTTGTATAAAACCTTGACGCTTACGTTGTTTTGTCAGCTTCTCTATTTGCTGCTCCAGCAGTCGTATCTTCTCCTTTTGCGTTTTGTTGTCGAGCACCAGCTGTTCGCGCGCACTCAACGCTTCAGTCTTAAAATCATTGGCCACCCGCACCGTCATTAGCAAGTCCGACTGGAACTGTTGCCATTCCTCTGCCTGAAAAGAAGCTGCCGTTCAGTGGAAATGCGTTACATGTCTTTTGCAGTGTCGTTACCTCCTGTTTGCGCAGCTTCACTTCCTCCTCGAGCTGTTTTTCGGTCGCATTCAGTTTACCCTCCACGTCGCCCAAATGCTTCTGCGTCTCGCTGAGTAGGTTTTGTAACTGTTGCTTGTCTTCCAAGTGACATTTGCATTGCACCTATCAAATTGTCATACAATCAATATGGAGAGTTGGAAATACATCGTAAGCACCACACTTACCTGCAGTTCGTTGGTGCTATCGACTAGCTGCTGATGCTCGCCGCTCAACTTGTCCTTCTCCTGTTGCAACTGCTCCAGCCGATATTCCAGATGTGAGACGGCACACTTGGCATTATTCTTTGCGACCTTGCACTCCTCAGTCACTCCGGACAGCTGTTCTTTGATTCGTCGAATTTCTGCCTGACTGCGCGAATACTGATTCTGCAACTCGGCCACGCGCTCCTCCAACGTATCCTTCTCTTTGCGCGCCGCGTCCAATAAATCGGTAAGATCGGTTTTTTCACCACGCGCCAAATCTTGCTCCAACTCTTCGATTTTTGAGCGTGCATTCTCCAGCAGCGTGCTCAGGCGATTTATCTCGATGCTGCGCTGTGAGATCTCCTCTTTGGCCTGTGTTAGTTGCGCTTCAATTTGTTTGCGTTCGGCATTCGCCGCATCGACGGTGGAGTCCAGCAGCGCATTGCGTTCGCGCATACGTGTACAATCCGCCAAGGCGGCCTCCAGCTGTTGACGTAACTCCTGCAATTCAGCATTGAGCTCCTCCTGCTTGACGAGTATCGCTTCGCGTTCTTCCTGCGATGTCTTAATCAGATCGAGTAGCTTACGTTCGCGTTCAGAGGAGCTGATTTCGGTGCGTAGCGTGTTGATTTGTGTGCGCGAATCATTCAGTTTCTCAGTTTGGCGACACAGTGTCTGAAAGAGCACATCCTTCTCTTCGGCTAAACGTTCGTTCTCCGCCTGTGCATCACTCAACTGGGCCTGCAAATCGGCTAGCTCTTGAAGTGTGGCCTGCAGTTCTTCATTGGTCGAATAGTGCGTCTCCTCCATTTGTATGATCTTATCTTGCAGGCAGGCGACGGAAATTTCACTTGATGAGGAGTGCTTGTCCCAATCGGGCGTGAGACAGGGTGTGCCCACGTCATTGTCGGTAGTCTACAAGCCGTGGAAGAACAGTTAAAATTGTTTATAAATCAATAATGTAAAATATTTTTATTTTTGAAAACCTTCCGCTGAACGAGAAGGTTGGACAAACCAATAGACTATTGGTCAACTTACACTTGGCAGCGCAATTGAAGCCGGCGCCGAACTATGCAATCGCTGCGAGTCTTGTATGATTTGGTGTTTCTCCGCGTCTGATAATGGCGAGTTGACAACATCACGCAAACGATTGCGCAACGATTCATTCTCGTACTTGAGATTTGTCACCTCCAATTGACTTTTCTCGTGCTGGCTCTGTGCGCAAGAGGAAGAAAAAAAAATAATATGAAAATACGACGTTGTGGCATGCCATTTAAAGTGTCGGCGTTAATTAAATCACACTACTTGCAGCTGACAATTAAATAACTGTAAATCACCTGCACTATGCAAAGTTGCATTGCGGTGCAGAAATAGCGCAAACAGCTTGATTGTTGTTGCTGTGTGTATTTACCAGAGATTTACAGTTATTTAATGGCGATATTCTTCTGCAAAAAATTGATCCCCCACCTGCATCTTGAGCAGCTCCGCCTTCAATTTACCCACTTCGGCCTGATACGGCAGCAGTTCGGCAATGCGCGCTTCCAGCAATGATTTTTCGTGACCCAGACGCTCCAGCTGCGCCTGCAGATCCTGCATTTTGTTGTTAGCCTGCCACGAGGGTGTCGAAAACATTATTCGAATTTGAAACAAATTAAGTAAATGTTTTTGTATCCGTATTGTTATACTGACGTACCTCTAACAATTGTTGCTGATGTTGTTGTTGCTGTTGCAATAGTTGCTCGTTGTTAATGAATTGCTGATAATTGGCCGCATTCAACTTGTACAAATCTATGCCCGCTTCGGCTGGCGTCGGCAGCGCCACTTGCCCAATGGACGCGCTAATCAATTCGCCGCCGGTGGTATAATTGTTATTGGTTGCTGCGGCGGCGGCGGCTGCTGCAGCTGTATTAACCGCGGAATTGTGACTTCCCGGCGCAGCGGCTATTGTCGTCATTACATTGCCAACTGGTGCGGCAGCGACCACGACTTCAGCGCGTGCTGGCGGCACTTGTGGCTGCGCTGTCGCTGTCGTTGGCAATTGTTTTGGCTGCTTCTGACCCTTCTTGCCGGTGCCGGCGACCTTTGGCTTCTTGTGTGGCAAAGTATTGGCGCTGTTGGCGCCGCTCAGCTGCGCTGCGTTGCTATTATTGTTGGCGTGGCGCAGCGACTCCGGTGTGCGACTGCGCGTGCGCGCTGCTAGTGGTGTAACGATATTCAAATCACCGTCGCCTACGTCGACGCCGCGTTCTGTGATCGGATCGATGGGCGGATAAAATGTGGCTGTGTTGGCGGCTGCGACGGCCGTCGGTGCGGCGGGCTCCTGACTGCTGCTGCCGACCGTATTCAGCGATGTGGTGGACTGCGATTTGTGACGGCTGTTGGAGGAGGAATGCTTCGAGGAGCCCGAGGGTCCTTGCCCTCTGCGGAACAACGATTTCAATTTGATCATTGTGTTTTAAATACAGTTACGAGTTAATTAAATTTAGTTTTGGGAGTGGGAACTTGTGGGCGAAGGAGAGGTGCGTGGGCTGCTGATGCGAAATTGTGCGTTCTTTGCTAGTTGCTAGGATGGTGCGCCTTTTTTGCGCGTAATTCGCTTTTATTTGAAAATTATGCAACGTTTTACACTTCAAATGTTTAATGTCTTTTCTTAATTATCTGCTAATCGTGTCTTTTAGCAATTTAATTTTCATTTTTTACGGTAATAAAATTATCTGACGAGTCTTTGTTTTAGGCTGTTTGCATTCGTTCATTGTCGTTTTTTCTGAATTACGAGAAAAAATTTGTATGAAATTATTTGCTAAAACGCTGTGCACATTGGTCCCTTAGGAGTTTTCAATAGAAAGATTCTGTGAAAGATTAATGGTCCTTCGCGCGTTGGACACGGCGAATATCGCATTCGATGGAACGATGAGCTGTATGAGTTATACGACGACATAGACATAGTTCAGCGAATATAGAGACAATGGCTAGATCATGTCGTACGTATGGACGAAAACACTCCAGCTCTGAAAGTATTCGACGCAATACCCGCTAGGGGAAGCAGATGAAGTGGAAGACCTCCACTCCGTTGGAAAGACCAGGTGGAGAAGGACCTGGCTTCGCTTGGCATTTCTAATTATTGCCACGTTGCGGAAAGAAGAAACGACTGGCGCGCTGTTGTTGACTCGGCTATAATCGCGTAAGCGGTGTCTACGCCAGTAAAGAAGAAGAAGAAGAACCCCTGCCTTAAAATTGTTATTTTTGTGAAGTAAATAAAACCCAGTGATGTCAAGCTCTCATCACGCAATAGCATTATCACATCCATCGCTCAGTTTTCATTTTGCTTGCCCTCAATGGGTTAATCAAAGCAAAGCACAGCACAATAATTTGATTGTACTCGAATGAATGACCATGCAACATGCACGAGTATGACAATAAGTAGCATTGTGGCATTGTGTGTTGTCTCCATTTTCGTATCACATCGACATTTCACAAGCTGAAACCGCCGACTTCGGACCGGTATAGCGTATAGCTGCCATACAAACTGAGCGATTGGAATCAAGTGCTTGTATGGAAGGCCTTTTCATTTGACGAGATATCTCCACGAAATTTGGCATGGGTTATTGCTAAGGCAATGGGCGCAATAGACCTTAGGTCGCGGTGTATACCTCATTCTCCAATCGAATGGTGTAATCTTTGAAGAAATTGGGCAGGTCGGATCACTGTAGCATATAGCTGCCATACAAACTGACCGATCGGTATCAAGTTCTTGAAAGGAATTCGTGAAGGGTCTTTTAGGTGAATTTAAAGTTTTTTCTTGTTCTATACTATGCTATGCTCTAAGGAATGCACCTGTGAAGGGTTTTTATTATATATATGAAATTCTTAGGCGATAATTGATTGATTTTTCACGACCCTGCTAAAAAATCTACTTTTTTTTACGATTAATATAATAAATTTAAAGAAAGTTAAGTTTTAATAATTCGCTACAGGATTTGCCAATCCTATTGTATGTACACGCGTATGTAAACAGGAAGGCTAATAAAAATAAATAAGCTGAAATCCAAACGGCGCTGTGTCGAGCATAATTAATAAGAACGTGCTGACGATCGAAAATTGGCGGAAGAGCGCTTTTGCGACAACGTCTGCTTACGTATATGAGTGTGTATGGGAAAACGACGTAAGACTGTCTTAAACTGCGCAGCCTTATTGTTCAATAAACAATGTGTGGTGGTGTGGCAGAAAAATAAATGATGGAAACTATTCGACAGAATAGAGATAAAAAAGCGCTTAAATCGACTTTTGGGCGATAACAGTGGTAGCTAAAAATAAAACAAAACTGCAAGCATAGATAAAATGCGAGGGGATTTTTGTTCATATTTTTTAAATTCATTCAAGCATATTTTATTTGCGATTTTCTACTTCTGAGCTCAAATATTTGTAACCACAATTTTTTCACGCGCTTTGAGTTAGCGCAAATCCGCGATGGTCACTGGCAACCACATGATTCCGCCAATTCAATGTCAGCGTCGTCGTTTTTTCGTGCTTAATTACTCCTGAGCCATATCTGGTGGCAATCGTGTTGCTGTTTTCTAATTGACGTTCTACGTCCCAATGAAAAACGTAAAAACATGTGATTTTTGTATAGGTCTATATGTATTTGGATTGATCACCACCTGCGCATAATAATCATACGTCTTGGTGCTTCAATTCCAATCAGTAATACATTAACAAAATTTTATACATACATACATACTTATGTACGCATGCATTTCTATGTTAATCTAATGTTTTTTTTATTATTATTTATATTTTTACACTAATTTGTGCTCTTGCTGGCATTATTGCTCTTTGGTTGCACACTCTGTGCATGGCTGGAGCACACACACTCACATGTATACCTGTATGTAGTTACATACTATGCATGTAGATAAGCGCTGAAATTACTCAGGTGAAGCGTTGTGCTCATTTACGCTAATATTCGTTACTTTCCTCGACATTTTTTGTCTTTTAAGTAATTTATTTGTGCTTATTTTGGTGATTTTTTTTTTCTTTTTAATCATTGACTCGAGTATTTGCTTTTCTTTTAATGAGTCAAATGGCAGACACAACAGCTACTTTGTGTGTCATTAGCCATAGGCAAGTCTTGCAGCTATTGGTAATGGACGAAAGCAGCGGTTGCCAAACTTTTCACTGATATATCTATTCGTAATGGACGAAACCTTTCACTGACGCATCCGAATGCCACTAGAAAGTACTGCAAGAAAACAGACAATAGTCAAACCCAAGTAATATTCGAGTGTGATAATAAGGTAACCGCTCAACCTGCTTGTATATACGCGAACTAGTCGCTCAGTTTTTGAGATATCGATCTGAAATTTTGCATACGTTGTTTTTTCCTGAAGAATCTGCTTATTTGTCGAAATTGCCAATATAGGGCCACTGTAGCATATAGTAGTCATACAAACGGACCGTTCAAAATCAAGTTTTTGTACGGAAAACTTTTTTATTTGACGAGAATACGCAAGAAATTTGGCATGAGTTATTGTCTAAGGCGATAATACAACCTCCGAACAAATTGTTTCGATTGGACCACTATAACATATAGCTGTCATACAAACTGGCCGATCAAAATCAAGTTCTTGAATGGAAAACTTTTTTATTTGACGATATAGCTTCACGAAATTTGTCGCTGATTTTTGCCTAAGGCTGAACAGATTTTGTTCAGATGGGACCACTATAGCATATAGCCATATAAACTGAACGGTCAAAATCAAGACAAAGATCTTTTTTTTGCTTTTCAGGCGTACTTTGGGAACCACTGCGTGCCGGTAAAGCAGTTAGTCATACAAAAACACTTACTTGTATGTACATATGTATGCTTGTTGGTGTGCAGTGATAGATAGCCTACTACTAACCCATTAAAATATACGGTCTAAAGAATTTTTGTACGTATGTATGTATGTCCCCTATGTAGTTGACGGAATAAAAGGTTTCTCTTTCAAACACAGAGATAATACTTTGATGTTGTCTGAGGAACCCACTTAGGTAGCAAGTAAATCACTATTTCAAATTTTCTACACATTTCGTTCGCATTATGTTCAAAATCGGTTCCATGCTTTACAAGCACATGCAGCGAGCGGTTCAAATCCACTTGTGTATGTATGTATGTATGTAAGATTTCAATTTATATATTCTCTTTGCCACTTTTCATATTCCACACTTTTCGTATTTGGCATTTGCTTTTCACTCTGCTTGTTCTTATTGCAATACTTATCCTTCTTTAAAGTATAGCTTTTGTTGACTCCAACGTTGCAACCAGCGCGCTAAGTGCAGCGGCAGCCAAATAAACAAGCTTTACAATTGCAGTAGTGCTCTTCGCACCGCTTCGTGCCGCCCCGCACTCAATGTACTTGTTGCTGTCGTAGTGCAGCCACCGCTTGCCGCGCTGCTAGCTTATAGTCTCCACACAGTTAGCGTCATGACACACTGCAGGCTCCATGCAACTCTGGCTGTGGCTCTGACGGCTTTGACTCCATTGTTAATGCTCTGTACGCTTTGTTTTATTATACAGTATGGCCCGCACTAACATTTTCACTTCGACACAGTGCTGACGGATATGTCTATGCAATTGTTGTTGCTGCCACTGCTACTTTGTATGCTTCCCTTGCTTGATTTATGCAGCAATAATGGCTGTTTGTAGCGCTTGTTCGTAATAAATACGAGTACTTTCTTATGAGATACTGACTTTTCCTTCATCACTGCCTGTTTTCTTTCTGTATTCTGCTTTTAACATGATTCTCATGTGACTTACACATGTATAGCAGCTGGCAGCTACTCTTGACCTAGCTGTGTTTTGAATAAAAGATTGCATTTGGAGAAATCCTCAGGCGGAGCGAATGAAATCTGGGCAGAAGAATGAGAAACCTATATATAGATGAACTATTTTGACTGGAATGGTGCTTGAAAGTCTCGAGTGAAGGCAAAACACTTCTCTATTCCGAACTTCAACGGAGACAATCTTCGACGCGACGTAACAAAAAGAGTTCTATTCGTAGATCTAAAGCTTACAAAGCGTGATCAATGTGTGGGGCTTGAGTTACATAACTCTTCTTGCGATTCCGACTGAGTTATTTATTTGTCTTGGTTTTTTTCTGAATGCATAAAATGTCCGGTTTCTATTATCCATCATGATCTCTCGACGCTTGGTATATCCTGAACAGAATATACTAAGTTTGCCACTGGAGGAGTGCAGAATATACCTAGCAACTACGATATGCGAAAGTTAATTAGTTCCAATTCAAAACTGCTTGAGTCTGTCTTAAGTCCCACTTAGTTTAAGTTTTTTGATTCACATTATTCTTATTTCTTTCGTTGCAGATTGTTTCTATCATCTAGTTTGACGACTTTTAACAGCTTTGCAACAGCTGCTTAATGAGACCAAGACAGTAGGGTCTTATAATGAATAGACTCAAGTTTCGTTTGAAGTTATCGGACTTTTTTTGAAACACACAGAAGAAATCGTCAGACCTTATTATGTATCAGTCTGACGAGCTACGTCTGTTCAGTCATGAATGTCTGTCTGTCTGTACGATGCACACGTTTTTTACCGCCCATGAAATACGTGTTTGTCGAAACCACCTATATCTATATACCTGTTCACCGATTACCACGACAGCCGGTTCTACGCACCGGAATTGACCCGGATTTTGTCCGGCCAGGGCTGTTTTTTGGCGATCTAACCTCGTTTGAATCGGTGAGTATTAATTTTAAATATTATCTGTTTCCAAAAAAAATGGGTTTTAACTATTTTTATCTGGCCAATGACTATCAACTCGGCACCATACCTTAAATTATTTCTGGAATGTTTTCTACCATTACAACAACAGCAACATCGTTCAAAATTATGTTCTTGTAATGAAATCTCTTTTATTTGACAACAACTGTTTATTCTTCGCTTTTTATAAAGAATTACATATATAAGTTTGTACTAGTTTTGTAGCCTGTCTGACAAGTTTCGAAATTCACCCACAAAACAAATTAGAGAATTTATACAATTTACAAACGAAAAATTCACGTGAAATTTGAGGTTAGGACGCGTATTGAACAGTCCACCCATATTCCTGCGATTTTTAATTGTTTTTTGCGTTGTAGTGCTTAAGTAGTGCTTCCTTTTTAGCGGTTTTGTAGTGAAAGTAAAGCAGCCAATGCTTGAAGAGCGTGATTGAAAGCTTCAAAATTTAAAATATGCCGAAAAAATCACTATAAAAATTTTCGCAAATAAAATATGTAAGCGTCCACTTGCTCTGGGCAATTCCGCACGTGTGGATTAAGTGTAAACCATATAAATGATTGATTGAATGAATGCTTGAGTTGATTACTTGAAAATGTTATGACACCAAATTTGGTTTAAGCGGTTTATTGTGCATAGACAATACATATAAGCTTGTAAGTTTATCTTTATGCGAGCATACGTTTAAGTAGGCGGAGATACCGTTGAAATGGAGACAAGCGAATCGATAAGCAAGTAAAGAAGAAATACGTTGGAGGTTAATAAAACCCTCCAATTGGCTTGTAATAAAAGTAGTAAGCGCCTACAGACATACATACATGCCGCCAACTATTTGTGAACTCGTATTACAAATTGTATGTAAATGGAAAATTTCTAAGAACTCAAAGCAAAGAATAAAAAAGTTGAGTCGTAAAAAATACCAGAAAATGTGGACTGATAAGTAAGGGCGTAATAAAATTAAATTAAAAGTATTAAAGCTACATCAAAGACAGTTTAAAACGGCAAGGACGCTGTGGAGCCAAAACAAGCTTATTCGTCGCAGCAATGCAACGCATGACCTTGAGCGCTTTGCAAGTCCAAAAGCCAACATTTTCCATTTTTGGACCTTGTAAATCAAAACAAACTCATTTGCATACACAAAAATTCAAAACCTGAATTTGTTGTTGTAGCAATACAACAAAAACCAAACTGCGTATTATTTCTTACATAAAAGTAAAAAGAAAAAAGTTTCTTTAAACCGCACAGACAAAACGCTGCGCAACTTTGGCGCTTATTTATCCATATTTTTGTTGTTGTTTTTTTATTGAATTTTGTAATGGCTTTTTGTTGCATAAATTATTGATTTCTAGTGAAACTTCGCAGGCAAGTGGCAAACGATAAGTAAATAACAGTAAGAATGAGCGAGTTGGTCGCTCAGGTGCGTAAGTGCGCCGAGATGTTTTGTTGTTTAAGAATATTAAATGCTTTTCAGTTTCATTTTATTTACACATCAGCTCATCTCTGTACATAGACTTGTCACTCTTTCTAATACATACATACATTCATACATATGTACACTCATATTCGTGTGTTGCTTGATATCTTCCATGCCATCATAAATCATATACATATGTATGTATATAGTCATTTACTCATAAAGCAACCGACAACAAGCTGAAAACCACAATTCATAAGGCAGCTAAGATTAACGCTAATGAATCAGCGTTGAGCGAAGGGCGCAGCAAATAGACAAGACAGTGGAGCGAGTGTGCGCAGCGCAGCGCGAGAGAAGTGACAGCTGCTGTTTGACAGCTGTTGCGCATAAATGTGTTATCTATTAAACTCCAGTGCGGTTTTTCCCTCCGATTTCTTTAAAAATTTAGGAAGAGCGGAATATATTTGCTTGGAATAGCAAGCCTAAACTAATAATTTGAAATGAGGTTTTCATTACGTGCTTAAAGTTTTCCCTTGTTAGCTTTGAATGCAACTGCCTATCATTTAAATTGGGCTATCTCAAAACATTTCTATGCTAAGAGCCTGAGAATCTTTAGTACTGTTCTTGTTGTTGTTTTAACGATTATTCAATCCCCGTTAGGATGGTAAGGATTATCTAAGTTAACGTCGACGTCATCTAACGGGAGGCCCAAGAAACGTGCTGTTTCGACGGGATCGGACCAAAGGGTGTCAGATGAGTGGAGACTCATTGCACGCAGGACATACATATGTTGGATATGTTAGACCCCGACATATTCAACATATATGGACAAGTAGGAGTTTAACCTGCTCCAATATCCAGAACGAAGCTGCGCAAGTGTCACTCTCGTTTCTCGCGGCAACTCGAGCTCTTCTTATGCAATGGGTGGTGATTTCACTCCAAGAACTCCATTCACTGCAAGGGAGTCAGTAAAGGTGTTGATAGCTCCGCTGTGAATGACGGTCAGAGTTTGTCGAAAGTTAGTTGCGTCCGAAGTCCGGTCGGCATATTGTTCGATGTCGTCGACGTAATTGAGGAGAGACCTCTTGATGTTCCTAGGAGGTGGCTGCAGGAGGGGTGGTTTCTGCAAAAACATCCCAGCAGGATCTGGGTTTGCGCATGCAAACATAAATCAGCTGTTCTTTATTACCACCAATAATTACGCCACATAATTCCAAGGTTTTTTCTTGGAGAACCGATTTTGTTGTTCTATTTTGCTTTTGTCATGCAGGCAAGGATACATTTGCACTGCCTCGTTTAATTTCTAATTTATTTCTTGCGAAACTGCCGTATGCAACAACTTGAGAGTCCGTCTATCGGATTCTTCTACGGTAGAGTACCCATGGTCAATATGTCGCTCTCCATATAAATGCACATATTCAACTCAGTGTCAGTCAGTTGCATACTATTCCGCTACGGAATCAACGTACCCATTCTAATGACGCCTTCTGTCAATATGTTTCCATTTCAACAACGTTTTGAGTAACCCTAATGCAACATTTTGTAAATAAGAAGTTGCAAGCTTCGACTCACGTTTTAATTGCACCTTGTGACGGTTCTACCCATTTTAATGAATATTCAAAGCCTGCTTTAGTGATCACATATCCCTGACGTTTCAAAATTAAGAAGTCAACGCGAATACGAACAACAACAACAATAACAATAACTAGTGCTGCGAGATGAGTCAAGGGCTGTCGCTAACAAGCATAGTGAAGACTGTTTGCTCATAGGGCGGGTTTTGCTTGCGCTGCCTCGATCAGTGGGGTGGCAGGGCTGTCGGTTTTTTGGTACACGACATTGAGAGCGCATGAACGAATGCAAAGTTGTGTATTATTTGCCTTTGAAGTTCATTTTAGCAGCTGATGTACTATTTTTTCGCTGGCATTAAGAAGAGAGTAGTCTAAAAACACGGCCATTAATGTTTTTCATGTTGCTTAGCGATTTCATTGCATGACTAGGCTTCGTTAATGCCAGCGCTTCGTGGAGCAATCATGTCACACATACGAAATTTCACAATTTAATTGCTGCTAGAGTAATTTTCGCAATATTTTCACTCGCTTTTTGTACTTTGCTTTCTGTTGTTGTCACACAGTTGTAACACGCACACTTTATGTTCGGCATTTACCGATGCCTGTCGTTTAAATTTATCTCATTTATTACAATATTTCATGTTGTTGTTTGTACTGCTGCGCTAAACAAACAGTCAGAAGGTTCGAGCACTTCACACGCATTAATGAATAGTAAGCAACAACGCCCGAAAAATGGCGAAAAATAAATACAAGTGAAAAACACGCGCACACGAAACCGAATGGCGTTGCACTGTCAGACGTCTTGACATTTCGGCGTTTATTAGTACGCGATCATCAAAACCAAAAAAAAAACACAGTTGAGAAAAAAGCAGGCTCAAAGCAAAGCCAACAGTAAGAAAAACACTAAAAATCAGTAAGTAAATATGGGTAAACGCAAACGAATTGCTGCTCGGGCAACAACGCGACGATCGGACTGCGCCAGAGCCAGCAAAAGAAACCGGTATACAAAATCAAAAGCGCACGAACAACAAGTACGGCTATGTATGTTGGGACATGAGCCAGGAACGGCGACAGTAATTGTACAACAAATTAAACACAATAAAAATATATACATATATGTATGTATGTATGTATATAGGGGATCGTATAGCGACCGTCAATGATCAAAACACAAGAAACAATACAATTAACTTAGACGACCGACCGTTCGTTTGCTCACACAACCATTCGACCGCTCGTTTATCCAACAACTACATGGCGTCTACAAAACGATATCCGGTGCAAGTGGCGGCTCTCGATGGTTGTTAGCAGCCGATAGGTGTACTCTTTCCAACTCTACTACCCAACGACGATTACATTGGCGTGCATTTGTGTTGGTGTTAACTGAGCGAACCGGCAAAACTGGTTGGTGTTGCCAGATTGTTATTGTGAAGCCGCGTATTAAAGAAATTAACGACAAAATTCAATGTTTTAGGAAAATCAATCCCTATGCCTAATTGGAAGTAAATTCGGCAGTCTTGAGATCAGCCGCCTAACGATATGCCATGCACGATCAATTCCCGCGTTAGCTGGTTCTACGTACCGGAATTGACCCGAATTTCATCCGTTCAAGGGCTCTTTCGGCGATCTAACCCCGTTTGGATCGGTCAATTTTAGAATAGAATAAGAACCCATGCACGATAGGTGGTTTCAGCAAGAGGCGTTACATACCACCTAGCAGTCACCACTATGCATAGTTTGCAAGACCGGTTTTCAACGGGTTGTTTTTAAATAGAAGTGAGGTCAACGCCGATTGAACAAAAGTGCTAAGCATGTTCATTCATTTGCCTCTATACCTATGGAAAGTCGAGGTGGTGTTTTGAACTGTGTTATATTATTTTAATAATACAATCTGGCAACATCAAGTGCAGTGTTAAGCGCAATTGAGTGAAAGAAAGAGTCGTGTAAGAGCGCACAAACCAAACTGGCAATCGGAATGTTGATAAAACTACACCAATACATGTATACATAAATAAATACATACATATATATATGTGAGTGTGTAATGCAAAAGTGGTACGTGTGTGCCTGTAGGCGCTAACGAGGGTCACTTTACAGCAGGCAATTATCGGAGGAAACTAAAAGAAGTGTTAACAGAGAGAATGTTAATGGAATGAAAAGATGCATTGTCGCTTTTGATATTGTCACTAATAATTAATTACAAAACTCGAGCCTAAAGACAGGCACTACGATTGGTATTTTCTGAATTGGTTGCACTAACATTAACGCCACAGCTATTGATCGGCGCTGTAATGTCAATAACATATGTAATTGCTGTGAAATGTTAATGCTCCGTTACGTTGCTGTTAACGCTGCGTTGCGTTGCTGTTGATGCTCCGCTACGTGTGTTCTACAGTGGTGGACGCGAAAAAATATATATCACACTTTAAAGTTGTGAAATGCGAAGAGTGGTTGGCAAGAAATATTGCTTCGATCAAATAACTATGTAAATGGACTGCCTTTTACAATATCAACAGAAGAGTTGTGGCAACTAGGTAACAATAATCCGTTTATCTACTTTCTAGGGTATCCATTTAAAATTGTACTTTTTTCTCGTGTGTTAAAAAAATATCGCTCAGGTCTCACTACCTTTTGAAAGGTATAAAGACTGCGTCGAATAAAATTGTCCGTTACACTGATGAAAAAAACTTTAAACCTGCAGTCCGATTTTTATAAACTAAAATATTTTATTAAAAAAATTTATTTTAAATTTGAAAAACAGGAGAAGAAACCAAGAATTATGTTTTATTAATATTTTTTTCCGGAACCCCGTTCATTAGTGCTTTTCTTTTAAAGTTTTGAAGGTCTTTGGCTGCTTTTTTTGTTGTCTTCATCTCCGTTTTTTCAAAGCCCTGTATCTCTCAATCGGTCTTAGTTCTGCACAGTTAGGTGGATTCGCTTTGCGATTTCGTTCTTGACGGCGTTTCTATCCGGAACTTTCTGTACTTTGTACGTCTCAGCCCAGCTTTCTTCTTCGTCCGCGTACGAAAGATTCTGAGAAGTCAGGCTTCCTCGCCAATTTCCTGGCCGAAATGCTTGGGTCTTTCTTGAAAATGGTCACAACGTTCTTCACCCTCTCACGATCTTCTTTTTACCAGAACCTCTCTTCCTGTCAATAGGCACATCTTTCTTAAAGCGTTTAATAACGCGATAAATGGTTTTAGGGTTTGCCTCCACCACTTTCACCGATCAAAACCAAGCTAAAAATCTTTTTATACATTTTTATGCTATAAGAAATGTCCCTGTGTAGGGTATTATAGCTTCGGCGCAGCCAAAGTTAATTTTTTTCTTGTTTTGACTTTATGTTAAATGTGTATTTTTCACTAACGAGTAATCAGCTGTTCTCATGCAAGCCAGTTTGCTTTGTTGCCAATCATTTTGGGTTTCTCAACAAAAATTAAACAATGCATACACAGAAAGCTGCCAATTATTCTCAGCATTCTTGATTACATTCTAATTCGTAAACATTCCCCAATAATCGTCGCGAATTAAAAGCAATTACTCGAAGCAGTGTAATTATTTAATTAAGATATTAAATACAAAGCAGGCATAGGTGAAAAATGAACAAATTCTTTAATTATTTATTAGAAATAGAAATGTGATGATTTAAAATGCCAGCAACACAAAGCAACAATAAAAATTTAATTCAAAACGGTTTAGAAAATGTTTTTGTAATTACTTTTATTACCTCGGTCCGCATTGGTGTGTTCTAGCGGTTATGTTGTTGGTATTTGTGGCTGCAAAAAATAGTGTCGTGCCCGAAGAATCTAGTCGTATGTATCGGGTGATTTTTAAGAGCTTGATAACTTTTTTTTAAAAAAAAACGCATAAAATTTGCAAAATCTCATCGGTTCTTTATTTGAAACGTTAGATTGGTTCATGACATTTACATAATTTCATTTAAATGTTGACTCATGTGGTTTCAACAAGATGGCGCTACATGCCACACAGCTCGCGATTCTATGGCCATTTCGAGGGGAAGCTTCGGTGAACAATTGATCTCAAGAACTGGACTCGTAAGGTGGCCACTAAGATCTTGATATTTAACGCCTTTAGACTATTTTTTGTGGGGCTACGTCAAGTCTAAAGTCTACAGAAATAAGCCAGCAACTATTCCAGCTTTGGAAGACAACATTTCCGAAGAAATTCGGGCTATTCCGGCCGAAATGCTCGAAAAAGTTGCCCAAAATTGGACTTTCCGAATGGACCACCTAAGACGCAGCCGCGGTCAACATTTAAATGAAATTATCTTCAAAAAGTAAATGTCATGAACCAATTATTTCAAATAAAGAACCGATTTTGCAAATTTTATGCGTTTTTTTTTAAAAAAAAAGTTATCAAGCTCTTAAAAAATCAATACATACTTTATGGTATATACCTACTAAAGGGCTGCATGAATACGCAAAAAACAAACTTTGAGTCACTGTCCAAAAATTTCAACTTGCACTCACTCACACAACGTAAAAATGAATTCTGATGTTTGGGTAAAATAAGGACCGATTCATTAGTGAGAACAACAACGAGTTCGCTCAACTCATAGCACTCTCACAAGTAACGATCCACTCTCTGCAGAATTGGTCTACCAAAGCATTTCATTGTGTTGGTGTGAATTAATTCTGTACAAGAAGGATGTTGGCTGAGTGAATGATGTTCGTGTGAATTAACAACTGTTAATTCGAGTTATTCTAGTTGCACGACTAGAAAGAAGTATGTAAATACGCATAGATAATTACATACGAATGTGGATAAAAGAAATGTTTCTAATATTCAATTTTATTGCAGTTTTTCATGAAGTTTATTTAGGGATTAATGTTTAACAAAATATTTTGTAAATTGTATTACAACATGGCAAATATTAGCAAACAATTGCACTGAATTTCGCGGTCAATTACTTACATCCATTATTTTTGGTGAAAAATATGAAATATTAAAATAAAAATCTGCCAAAACTATTTTACTTGTTGGTATTTATGGCTGTTCTGTTAAAAATAGAGAAACAATGTTTCCACTGCCCGAACGCTAACGCCTTGCATTCACTGCTGGTTGATGATATGAGTGTGAGTTGGGTTTGTTTATGAGAAGAATGAGCTGAGTCTACCTGCTAGCGATACAACAACTTTATTCACATAATTCCAACTCAGGTATATACCTACATATAAATTCTCTGTTGCATTCATGCATGTGTGTACATATATACATGCATGTGTGTACATGTGTGTACATGTGTGTTTGTATGCAAGACTAGCAGCAAAGCAATAAATCCAAATCAACTCAACTAGGGAAAAAGTTATGGAACACGTTTTGCATTTTAATTATTACTATTTTGCATTATCTATACGTATTTATATGTATGTACACAGATATATGCAGACTTACATACATATGAATGTACATAAAAATACTTGCGTGTGTAAGTGGCGTCGAAATGCCACTATGTGTCAAGATGTGAGTGGTAATGTGCATTTTATGTTAAACAAATTGTTTTGTCTCGCTAATAGTTTTTGTATTATTTGTTGTTGCTTAATTGTTCATACAAGTATTTTTTTTTAATTTTTCGCATTATGATTATTTTAGTATTTACATAATTGTATAAATGTAAAATGTTTGCATGCCATTTTTAATTATTTCTTCGTAATTTATGTGACAACTTGAATGTCGCGCTCCCGTTTAATGCAAGCGCCTTCTTTTTATGGTAAAACACTGACAGATGTGCTTGTTTATTAATTTATTTATTGTCTGATAAGAACAAATGGCAGGTTGCAAATTTATTTGCAGCAAAAAATATAAAACAAAAAAGCGTTAAATATAATACCCTTCACAGTTACACTTCGTATAGCATAAAACGGTATAAAAAGGTCGTTATATTGATTTTGATCGGATATTTTGTATGGCAGCTGTGTATATGCCACCAGGTTTGTTAAATAAGTTTTGTCGTTTGATAAGAAAAACACAATTTTATGATTCAAAATACACTTTATTCTTCAGTATAATCTCCCTGAACATTAATACACATGCTCCAACGATCATCCAATCTGTGGCTCCCATCCCAGAAGTGAGAGTCCGGAAGGTCTGCAAAATACGCTTCAATAGCCGTTATGACCTCTTCATTTGAAGAAAAGAACGCTTGCCACTCATAAATTTTTTGAGTTCTGAAAGCAAATGGAAGTCGCTGGAGGCCAAATCTGGTGAACACGGTGGATGCTCCAACAATTCGAACTTCAATTCATGGATTTTAGCCAATGTCAAAATGTTCTTGTGACACGGCGCATTGTCCTGATGAAAAAGGATTTTTTTCTTCTGCAAACCGGGTTTTTTTTCACGATTTTTTTCCTTCAACTGGTCCATAAGGTTGCAATAATATTCATCCAATCCACAAACAAAATTCCTCTCGCATCTCAAAAAACTGACTCGTTTCGGAGCCGAACAACCAGGTTCACACCGCTCTTTAGCCTCTTGTTTTGATTCAGGATCGTGGTGATGGAGTCAAGTCTCATCCATAGTAATGAATCGACACACAAAATCCACTTTATCCTTTTTAAAACGCTCCAAAGGTTGCTGAGAAAGTCGCATTCGAAAGTTTTTTTTTGTTCCATTGTTAGCGAATGCGGCACCCATTGTGCACACAGCTTTCTAAACCCCAAAATTTCATTTAAAATATGTCTCACACTGCCTAATGAGATGTGTAAAGCCTCTACTAAATCTCTCTCAGTCAATCGATCAGCAATCCGTCTTTCTACTGTTCTAATAGTAGGTGAACAATCATTATACACTTTGAACATTCGTTCGTGAATTTCTTTTGGTGTTACACCTTCCAAAAATAAGAATTTTATCACCTGCACGATATTAAATTGTTTCCTTAGTAAAAAAATACTGTGACACGGCGCCACTAAATGGCTTGCAAACAAAGAATGAATTGACAGATTGAAATGGAACTTTTTGGGCTGGTGGGCGCTGCCTACCTCTCTTATCGAACGACAAACTTATTGAAACTTATTGAACAACCTGGTATAGTTGTCCGAAGGCAGCTAAATGCTATAGTGGTCCGATCTGAAAAATATTTTGGGAGATTGTGTTAGAGAATAATCCGTGCGAAATTTCTTGACGATATTTTGTGAAATACAAAAATTTTCCATACAAGGGCTTGATTTTGATCGATCAGTTTGTATGTCAGCCATATCCTATTGTGATCCGATATCGGCGCATTCGACAAAAGAGCAGTTTCTCGGACAGAAAAGACGTGGGCAAAATTTCATACTGATATCTCGAAAATAATATACAGACAGACGTACATAACTAGGTCGTCTCAGTTCGTCCACCGATCAGTTATACATACATACATATATAGTATATACTGCAAAGGGTATCCGACATTTCCTTCTGGGTGTTCCAACCATCGTGGTCGCTAGATTTTTTTCATCTGAAAAGCCTTCCCTTGGTCCGAAAGCTTGGTTGCACCGATAAATGTATATAGAGGGATAAATAGCTTTATGTTATCCCTTCTTTTACACACCGAGCCACGATTTCGTATAATCATTTTTGTACGACTATTATTCAATTTTAAGCTCGCTTTCGTGTGGTCCAGAGCGCAAGACGATTTCATCGCTTTTGATTTGCAAGACCAATATTTTAAAGCCAAGTACATAGAGGCTAGTTTTCTTCCTTGCATCTACTTTCGCAACATCCTCTAGCGTTCTTCGCAGGGATCTTCACTATTAATTTTTGCCACATTGTTGTTGTTATTGCAGCCGCTACTACCACTGTCAACAACAACCATTCTAACGCGTCAATAAGTTGCTCAAACGCTACAACCGCGAACAAGTTTAAATTGCAGCGGCGTCGCCACCAGCAATAACAATAAAATCAAACTCAACAACACCATCGTAATATCGCCGATTGAGCATTTGCTCGCGCCAACGATGATCTGCGCATATTAATTACACAAATTAAATGGCAGTGTTGCAAAATGTTGCAGCCGCAATACCGAAGCGACAACAACAACACCAATGACAACAAGCTGGTGCTACATAAACAAATTGTGCGCGCTGCCGGCGGAAGGAGGCAACGTAGAAGTGCACACAAGGCGGCAAATTGCGACCACACCAAACAGATCATTGACTGTCTGCTTGCATTGCATGCTTGTTGTCGCTGTTGTTGTGTTGGTTGTTGGTTGTTGGCGTTGTCGTTGTTCTTGTCAGCCGCGCAGCTAGATCGTTGCGCTTGTGCGGCTTCAATGCTGACAGCTGTTTGTGCAGAGAACGCCTACAAGGAAACATTCTGGGCGGTAGACGAGGGCTCCAGACGAGCGGGCGGCTATTTATACGAGAGCATGTGTGACAATCAAGTTGCAATGCTTACGAAGGGCAATGATCGTTTTCCATTTATGGCTGAACTATGAAAAGAAAAGCTGATAGTTGATCATAAAAATAGAAAGTGCAATAGCCACGTGATCAGAGAGAGCGTAAAATGCGCATATAGAACGTTGCTGATAATGGTAGGGTAAAGAGAAAATAATAAGTATGCAATATAAGTAGTGTCTTAAAGATCTGTCACGCGTCGCCAATAAAAAAGGGGAAATTTATATATTGTTTAGGAAATGTCTTAGGTTCTCTTTATTGAACCAATCGTTACAATTCTTTAAAAACTTTTAAAATAGGCTCCTTTTGCGGCGGTGCAGCGCTGCACAATTTCCAAGCATTGAAGGCGTCACGGAAGGCATTCTTCGGAATAGCCTTGAGAGTTGAGGTGTATGCTGTTGGGATCCCCTCTGTCGTCTCAAAATGCTTGCCTTTCATTGGCCTTTTCAGGCAAGCAAACAAAAAAGTTCGAGGGGGCTGTAAGGCGGCTCCGGAAGCGTTGGGATGCCGATCTTGGTTAGGTAGCTGTTCACAAGAAAGCGGTGTGAGCCGGGGCGTTGTCGTAGTACAACTTCCAATCGGTTGCGATGTCTTGTCCCTGACCCTTCGTTTGAGTCTCTTGAGGACTTCCATGGAAAACTCCGAAGTACAGTCGCGGCAGCAGAAAATCAGTCCTATTACTTTCCAGACAAAGCCTGTATCTATATTTATTACGTTAAGCTAACATAAGATCCTCCAAAGTTTTTCCTAATAAAAGCTGTCTAGCTTTCTGCAAGTGCAATTGAGAACATGGCAGAGCAGAGAGCGTGAGCTCAATCGCCCATTGCCAACTCTTTCACCGCCACACGTTCAAGTTCTCAGCAACTGTAATTCTTTCTGCACTTTTTTTGCTGCTCATGCTTTTGCCGTTGCGCTTCGTTGCATTTTCCAGGCATTGTTGTTTTTGTTTTTGCTCGTGCATTACTGTTTGTTTCGTTTGATTGCCGTTTGGTTTTTATTGCCAGCCATCGTCATTGCAAAGGTTGTTGCTACTATTTTGTACTGTTATTAGTGCTGTGGTGGGTATTATTAAATAGCTGTATCTCTCAAGGAAATGCTGTTTTGTTGCTCATTTTTTTTTTTTTTTTTTTTTTTTTTTTGGAGTTCTTGCACTGTTCGTTATTTTTTGCTTAAGCAGCATTATAGCTTTCTTATTTGTTGGGGATTGAGTGTCGATTAACGCTTTGTGTGTGGGTGAGCTGTGTGTCTGCAGTTGCATGGCGCGCAACAACAAAACGATTTATAAGTACAACAACTTATGCAAGCGGTTCTCTAAATTTAACTTGTGTATTTAAATTTAATTTTATTTTGTTTTTGCTTTTTGTGAAAAATGCATTAGTATTAGCTATGCTTATTATGCTCTCCCAAGGCTTAGTTCCAAACTCCACACACATTGTTTAGATCAGGTTGTTGGAACCCCCCATATCGGCCCACTAAGACATACAGCTTGAAGAGGGAAATGAGACGCATTTGAGAGCTTGATAAGCTGAGGAAGATGAAGACCTAACCTCCGTTGGAAAGACCAGGTGGAGAAGGACCTGGCTTCGCTTGGAATCTCCAATTGACGCCACCTTGCGAAAAGAAGAAACGACTGGCGCACTGTTGTTAACTCAGCTATAATCGCATAAGCGGTGTCTACGCCAGTAAAGAAGACGAAGAAGAAAGGTTTAATCAACCCAGTTTCTTGTTTTTCTAAGCACTCAACATTACAACAACAAATATTTCAACTTAAAAGCCGATTTATTCACTAAATCAGCGCAGAATATGTCATTATTATTTGCTATTACTTTTTACGGGTACTTCGCCGCTCAAAGCTCCAACCAACTTCTCGACGCTCCATCCAAAGCAATCAACAACAATTACAAACAGCAACCACACATACTCTCGTGACCATAGAAATATTACGCCGCCCAATGTAAGCCAAACTGTCAACAGAGAAAACAAAGCAATCACTGGCAGTGGATGGTGGCAGTACCAACAACAACAGGCAACAGATGCAAATTAAAGAGTTTGTTTATAAGAATAATAACGATTATGTTCAACAATTGACTGCACTAGCACAACGCCAAAAAAACCAAAGAACATACAAGCAAAATATTGCGCAATAAAACGTCTACAAACATATGTATGTATGTGTGTGCAGCAGCAGTTGAAAATAAGAAACCAAATACATAAGTATGTAAGAATGGCAGAGTAACTGCGCGCACTGCTTACTGAAATTACAGAAGAATGCAAAGCCAGCAGAGCGAATCTGCCGTGCATCTACCACTTGAAGCGAAAGGAATCGCGCAGGAGTTGCAATCGACGCATATTGTGAATAGTTGAAGAAAATCCGAATCCAGAGCCCCCCAAACGCACGTGAAAAAAATGCAGACAAGTAACGAATGGAAAACCTAAAGCGAGGCAAAATGGGCGAAACGCATAGCACACATGAATGTGTAGGCACGTAGATAAGTATGTATGTATGTAGTTGTTGCCGGTAGTTTGAAAACTAGTCTGCAGATCTTTATTACAAATCTCTGGCGACGCAGCAGATCGATTGCAATCAGTTGGCCGATAGCGTGAGAAGAATAGCTAACTGGAGAAGCCATACGCGATTTGCCAATGGCAGGCTGAAGGAGCGGTGCAGCAATTGGCAAGTAGCAATAATGTGTTTAACCCTAAGGTGGTCGTGCGGACTACGAATTGCTGAACTGATTGTGGCAAATTCAGGGAAATATGAAGGCATGCAAGGAACTCTGCATTGACCGAAACAAATGGTAGTCCGATGGTGCAAGGTCAGAGCTATATGGTGGATGCATCAAAACTTTCCAGCCAAGCTTCAGAAATGATTCGATTTCATTTCGTTTTAGCAAAGAATCGAAGATGTTAATTCGGTCCATTAAATTTTTCACAGACAATTCATGTGGTACCCAAACATCGAGCTTCTTTTTGTAGCCAGGCTTTTTTAAATGGTTCAAAACCGTTTGATGATCTTTCACATCGAATGGATCGATCAGTTCGTATGGCAGCTATGCTATGCTAAAGTGGTCGATCTGAAATATTGGTTCGGATATTATTCCGTTATCTTGGACAGTAATACATTCCATAGAATCGATTTTGATCGTTCAGTTTGTATGGCAGCTATGTGTTGGAGTGGTCCAATAATGGCTGTTCCGACAAATGAGCAGCGTTTTGGAGAGAAAAGGATGTGGCCACAATTTCAGATCGATATCTCAATAGCCGAGATTCTGATTGTTACAAACTTCGTAGCAAACTCAATATATACCCTGTTGAGGGTATAAAAACAGCGACAGATGCAACTAACTGCCAAATGGTGTATTCTATTGGATGAACTTGTTATGAATACAAGCGTTGACTCGGTCGTAGTTTTTGTTGTGGTACTCGCGTCATGCGCTATTCTGTAACTTGGTATGTTGCAGTTGCTTTGCGAGCTGTGCAAACGCATGTGCTTATTGTTATTATTATTGTTGTTGTTGCTTGTGCAGCAGCATTGTTAGCTTTTGTAAAGTGATACTACAACAACAACAACAAAGCATGCTTATATAAAATGCATAAGTTCGTGGTTAGGTGAATAATTCATACTTGTTGTTGTTTATACTTTTTTCTTTTAGTGTTGTTGTTTATACGGCTTGCCTTATTGTTGGCGTTTTCGCTGCTGACGCACCAACATGTCGACTAGTTTTACAAGTAACAACAACAAGAATAGTAAATTGTCCACTTTTCTGTCGAAGCAGAGCATAGAAAAATGTGCGGCGATTGCAAGCAGACAAAAGAAAGAAAAAATGCACCAGCCAGATAAACGGGAGCAAAATACATACTTACGCACATGAGCACATACATACACACTTTATATATCTATACATATATACAAAGGCTTGATAAATTCTTCTTTTTTGCAACTTGTAAATATTTTGTACCATCTAGTCAAATTTGACCCGGAGTGACAAAAACACCATTTTACAAATTTTAATACATACAAATCTTTATTCTGGCCTTAAAAACAAGCCCCGGAATCAAATTTTCCAAACGCTTTGAACTTATTTTGTCCCCTCCTGGTCAAGCGTGATATTCTATTTTAACCCTAGTGCCTCGAATTGAGGTCCTCATGGTTTTACGCGCTCAGACATGCAGTTTGCTGAGCCAGTCTTTATGTGTACCTCATAAGACTGAAAATGAATGAAAAAAATGACGGAGACCATGTTAAAAAAATTAATAGTTTTACAATCTTTGACATTTTTAAAATCTGTTAAAAGAATATAGTCATTTCGACGTATCGTTATCTTTCTAGGGTTAGGTACTCGCAAGACTCCAAACTCCGAGCGTATTTCTGCTATGATACATACATATAAGTATGCCATACACCTTGACAGCACGTAGCTATAATACGCCACAATTCGTCGAAAATTCGACACCCTTTGAATGCTTAATTTTCTTTTTCATTCGTCTATACTGCTCGGTCATCAAATTCTTAACCATAACTTTGGGTAATTATGTCGTTTTAAGCTATCATTATCGTTGATTGCTACATAAACATTTTCATTACAATTGTTATTGTTGCTTTGGGCTTGCTGCTCAGGTGTTTTCATGCTCTTGGAGCGTCCTCAACGCGATTTTGTCATTTCAACGACACCACTCACTTCTATTGCTTTAGCTCTACTAACGGTAGTTTTTGACTGTCATTTTTGACAATTGAAATGCCAGACCATGCGTGACTAATACCTTTTTTTGCACATTTTCTACAAGCTATTTCCATTTTATGGATTTTTCAACCATCCTAACTTGGTAGTTGTGAACACATACATACATATGTAAGTATGTATTCACGCAAGAAATATTGTTTGCGTCGCCGGCCGGCTACTTTTGCATATAGTCTGTACATATGTATGTATGCATGTATGTACATGCTATATGTTTGTAGGATAATATGAAATTGTTTTATGCACATTTTTATTAAATTTAGTTCTGACATTTTTTCGCTCTGCGGTTTTCGGCTGCGTCGCAAAGTGAAACCTATCAACAACCGGCGGCGCAATGAAGCGTTGAAATTTCAATATACATACTTACATACATACACACAAATGTTATCAGCAGAGGGGAATTTAGTTTTAGGGAAGTATATATTAAACAACAACAAAGGCACAGTATAAACAAAATTTTAATATGAAAAATATTTGATGACAGCATTGCTGGATCTTCTTCTTTTTCATCAACAACAGTTTTTTCTAACATGCATACATACATACATACATGTGTGCTCACACGGCTGTTGAACGCTAAAAATTGATTTTTTTTTCCTTGTTTTCCGTGCTTGTGGCGTCGCGCATGCGCACCAGCTCAGCTACCCAAGGCACTCAACCGTACTAGCGCGGTGCACAGACGAGCGTGGCGTGGCGGCATTAAACCCCACAACGTCGGTGGAAGGAGGACGTGGCGGTCGCGCCGATTGCGCGAATAAGCCGCAACAAAACAGTTTTGACTGCTTCCACTAACCACTTGGCTGCGGTCATGTATAGTATGTACCGTTGGCATTTGCCGTTAGAAGAACGCGCCCGCCACCCCGGCACATGCTAGTGAAGTCACTGAGGCGCAAATAATTTTAATTTTTCCATTTGTTTTTACGCTTTGGTTTCGCGACTTTGCTTTTTTTAAGGCAAATAATTCTTTTTATTATTATTTTCGTTTGTTTGCCACATGAAATTCCCATTTCTTTTACGCTTCGTTTGTAACCGACTAAACTGGACAAACGCGTTGTGTGGCTGGTGTTCGGTGGTGGAATTCATGCTACAAGTTGTGTCATGCCACATATGGTTAGTTGTTATGGGTTAATGATTCCTTTTTATTTAAATTTTAAATAAAAAACTACACAAAAAAAACTTTACTAAAAAATAGAGAGAGACAGTTTACCAGAAAGTATTGTCTTTTTCACTGTTTCGAAAAATTCTTTCAAACAAAGAAAACTTAAGTTTAAGCAATAATACCCTACACAAATTAAAAAAGGTTCAATAGTTTGTTGTTCGGAGATTGTACCGTTACCTCGGGCAATAATCCATGCCAAATTTCTTTGAAGTATTTTATCAAAAAAAAGCTTTCCTTACAAGCACCTGACTTTGATCATTCAGTTTGTTAAGAGACTTAGTAAAGCTCCTGAGTTAGTAGTTGTATCCGTAATATGTTCTCTCACCAGATTTAATTGTTCAATTGCCTGACTCCTTCCACTTGCTCTGGTGTCTCTGCTGTTTGGTCGCAAAGGTGACATTGATCCATGAAATAGTACCCTAAATTGTTGTTGTTGTTCCAATGGATATCTTATTCCCGTTAGGATGGTAAGGATTAACTAGGTTGTCGTCGACGTCATCTAACAACGACCTAGAAACGTGCTGTTTCGACGGGGTCGGACCAAAGGGAAAAGGGTGTCAGGTGAATAGGGTTGGTGGGGCATGCAAAGAGGTGGCCAGTGTTATGCGGAGACTCATTGCACGTAGGACATACATATTTTGATTATGTCGGTGTCTATTCTGGATAAGTAGGAGTTTAACCTGCTGCAATACCCTAAATTATTCAGATGACATCGCAGTCTGTAGTGACCTGCATAAAATCTCACAAAGCTGCCTTAATTTGTCTCTAGGAAGAGCGATAACTTTCTTAAACCGTTTTGTATAATACCCTCTCAGAAGTCGAAACCCAGGCACTTGTCGCCAGTGACGTTTTCTGCTGACCCTTTTCTCACTTCTGAACTCCTCTCGTAACCGAGGACCCACAGCAAAGAACGTTTCCTGTTCTAACTTTTGCTGCCTTGTGAGACTTTGAATCCCTTTTGAAAGCCAACGGTAAACTCTCTCCAATGGCGCTTCATTTCTGAGCACAGCTCATCGTTCCATCGAATGCGACCAACGCGCAAAGGACCATAAATCTTTCAGAACCTTTCTCTCGAAAACTCCTAAGGCCGACTTATCAGACGTTGTCATTGTCCATGCCTCTGCACCATATAGCAGGACGGGAATAATGAGTGACTTATAGAGTTTGGTTTTTGTTCGTCGAGAGAGGACTTTACTTCTCAATTGCCTACTCAGTCCGAAGTAGCACCTGTTGGCAAGAGTTATTCTGTGTTGTATTTCGAGGCTGACATTGTTGTTGCTATTAATGCTGGTTCCAAGATAGATACGACTTCGAAGTTATGACTTTCAACAGTGACTTGGGAGCCAAGTCGCGAGTGCGACGACTGTTTGTTTGATGACGAGATATTTCGTCTTGCCCTAGTTCACTGCCAGACACTTCTGCTTCCCTTCCTTATCCAGTTTGGAGAAAGCAGAACTAACGGCGCGGGTGTTGAGGCCAATGATATCAATATAATCGGCACACGCCAGCAGCTGCACACTCTTATAGAGGATAACCTGTTAAGTTCATAAAAATATTCCTTTCGTGGTTCGGTTTCAAATTCCTATTTTCCTGCGTTTCAAAAATGTATTTAGCCTTCGCCACTGAAGCCAGCTCGTAGCTCCTGCCGACCTAACCTTAAGCTGTGCATGCTATGGTACACTCGCCGCTACATGGGGCTGGTCAAATGCAGGTCGTTTGTGCGAAAAAGAGGGCAACTGCTACAGAATTCTGTGCAATGAAGTACATTCAAAACTACATATGTATGTATGTGTGCCAAGCTTCATCGATCGCAAACGCTGCGCTGACCTTTCGCCAACCGCTTGGCTTAGCAGGTTATAGTCAACTATTGCATGTGTGCATTGGTAATATTCACACGCGTTCATTAAAAATATAATTTTGGATAATTCGAATGAGTTTTTATGTTTGTAAAAAAACAAGTGCAGAGATAAGATTCATTTCACTTTTTTTGGAGGTTCCTTAAATTGGCAAACTCTTGCCAGCCGTTTTATTGTTATTGTTTACCTTTGCTCGCACTCAAGTGTCTTTTGCTTTGATTGTTTGCCTGCACATGTCTTTATGTGTGTAACAGTTAAGTGCTAACATTCGATTATTACGATTTTTACTTATTTTGTCTTGCCACTGTTCATGTTTAGCAATTCAAATTTAAATTCAAAAGCAGTTAAAGAAAAACCGCAAAATCTTTAGTAACAAAGACTGAAATCGAAAGGGAAGGGAATTTCAGCAAAAGAAAACAAATGCTTTCAATACAATTTCAAGGCGGTTAGGCCAATTGTTGTCGCCTCCAGCATTTACTCCAAGCAATAGCGCTGGCCCCACTATATCTATCTCTCTATCTCTCTATGCAGAGCGGTAGGTAACTGTGAAAGTGAACAGCCGTTGGTGCTTGGCATATGGCATAAAGCAGCAGTAGACACAATAACAACTACGCGAAAAATAACAACAGTAAAATACCCCGCGCAGCTGTTACTATTTATTGTTGTGCCATTTGGAGCATTTTGTGGAGAGATTGCTTAGTATTACATACAGAGTATCCATGGCGTTGCTGCACTCAACTGAACTGTCATAACCTATAGAATCGCCAACTACAAACAAACGTGCATACTATAATATCCAGCGCCGGGCCGCCAAAGCATTGTGGCGGGCATGGGAGCGACGGTTTCTCTGCGCCAAAGTTAAAGATAATTTATTTCGCGATGCTGAGTGGATGATAACTAATACATTGACGCTAGAGCAGGCAATAACGGCGAAGACGATGCGTTGTAAATTAGAAAATTTCTATAAAAAACGCGAACACAAGCACACACAAACACAGTCACTCACGTACATATGTAGAGTAGTGTGCATGTGTGAGTTTAGTATTTGTATAGGACGGCGTTTGAATGCCAAATTATATAATTAATGCATTTTAAATTGGATACATTAATGTGACGGGGCAAAAGCGAATAGCAAAGCAATGAGCTGTAAGCTAACAAAGGGAGCATGAATGTGTAGAAAGTGTACGGTGTGGTTGACATGACAGCTGGGAGGGGAAACATGGTGTTAATGCTTGCGACAATTGGGGATAAGGAGTATGTTAAATTGAAAAAAAAGAGGCGCAGTAGAGTAGTTGGGGTGTTGAGAGGTTTTTTAAAAATTAATTTCAATTATTTTCGCGGTTTAACCATTTTTTTAATTACCTACCTCTCCTACACTGCTACGCCCATCTTTTTCGTTCGTTAATTAATATTGGTTTGGGTGTTTATTTAGAGAATTTGACGAAGTAGAAAGCTTACCTTGTAGTTTATTCGAAACGATTGGCAACTGAGGACGGAGTGGTTAGTTGTTGGCTCTTCGGTGCAATTATAGTCGACGGTGTTTTAAATAACAAAGTTATACTGTTTTTATTTATATAATTCACTTTTCAATTGTTTATCATATAGGGAAAATCTGAACTTATTTAATTTTAGCACTCCTTAAAATTGTGTCACTTGAAGACCGCAGAAAATGTACTTTTCTAATAATATCAATCAATTTCGCTGTTGAAAAACTGCACTTAATTTTTTTTATTTTTTGCTGTTGTTTGTTATTATAAAATAGATATTGCTTCTTTGTTGTTCTTATTATTTAAATATTTAAACATATGTACATACATATGTATGTACATATGTATTTGACACAATTTACTTATTTAAAAAAAAAAAGCGATTTACGAATCACAAAAAGAACAAAATAAATAACACCTTAAATATTTTTTTATGCTAACTAAAAAATTAAAAAAAAAATTATAACCTATAATATTATCAATAAATATATTTCTAGCATATAAATAATAAATTGTAATATAATAATTTCTGACCCCTTGACTGCCCCTATAAAATTTATTTTTATTTTAGGGTCATTGGATGAACTGCTGTTTGTTATTGTTATGGCTTTTTGTTGGTCGTGCGTTCGCGTTTAATTATGTACAAAACACGCGATTAATTTCTTAATAAACCCGCAAGCCTGTGGGTGGGGCAAAAACACATTGAAATGCGGTAACATTTTTTAAGTCAAGAAAAAATTATTAAAAAATAATAGCACAGCTAAAAAATTAACCGATATTTTCGTGACGTTGGCTGAACATTACGAACAGCTGTAGCTAACGGTACTGCACTGCTATCGTTTTTTTTTCTTTTTTGCAATTTTCTGCTATGCTGGCTGTGAACAACCTCTGTCTACAACTCACGCAACGGCACTTGTTCGCGACGTTGAAGGCGGTAGCCGCGGCTTATAAATGACAATTGCAGCAATTTTGTACTAATTAGCTTCTTCCATTTCCACTTGCTTTCTTTTGCTTATTTTATACAAATTATATTAATGATTTTCGTCTAGCTTTCCATTTTGTTACACTTCTTCTTCTTGCTGCTTAAATGAGATTTTCTTTTACTATTTGCTTTCTACAAAGGTGTCTCAAACGCTTTCTAATAGCAGCGGCTAGCGATAATTGCATTAGTACAACAACATATAGGAAAATTGTATAAATCGGGTGGAAAATGCACACATACACAAACGCAGACACTAACACAAGCAACTACCTTCTTCACGTATTTGTAGACACTGGCACGACAGCTGCTTGCAGGATGTCGCCGCGTAACTGCAGCCTCTGACTAGATACGTGGAAAAGCACTAGTTTATATGTATTTTCATGAGTTTTCTTTTCACTGCAGTACTTTTTTGGCTAAATGCCTTTCAACTTCATTTCGTTGCAGCCAGTGGACTATTCAAAAAAAAACTATAAAATATATTTAGCCTGCAGTGCGGCTTTTTTCGCAGCTACTGCTCACCTTTTTTCACACGCTTTCGTTACTTGTTATCCTTGCACTGCGTAGCCAAGCAACCTTTACGCTAAATTGACACTACACAAAATTTGATTTTTCTTTATTTTTAAAGAATAGTTAGAACACTTCAAACACTTTTTCCTTTTGTTAAAAAATAGTAGCTTTTAATATATTATTTTTATTGCTACTGTCGACAATTTGCCGACAACTGACAACCGCCAACTCGCAATTGCAATGTTTCTTCTGCAACGAATGGAAGACAACAACATAGCGTAAATGGCAATAGCTGAGCGAAAACCAGCAAAAACCGAGCGGGAAGAATTAACGCAGAGCGGCGGAAACCAATTCAAAAGTTTGAGAGAGTCGCTCTTAAATATTGTCTGAATTGACAATAACATCAGCTAGTTGGCAACGCGGATTATAGCAACAAAAATTATGCAAGTTTCTTATAAATGTAGCTAATACTTATTTTCATGTAATTTTTTCATTTAAAATATTTTTAAGTGCACATTAGTTCGTTAAAACGCATTTTGTTAAAAAGAGCTTATAATTGGTTCACTAATTCTACAAAAATTTTAAACCACATCAATATTTTTCGGAAAGCAACCCTGCCATATCCTCTACTCGCTACTAGTTGTCAGATTTGCCCCTACAATTGTCGTGCCTATTCTGTTTAGCACATTCCAATCGGATATCTTCACAACCGGTATCGTTCCTGCGCACATTTACGCGAGCGTGATGCACGTATATCACTTGGGTTGGCAGCAACAATTGCGCTGACGAGTAGGGGGTATATTGTGACGAGTATAAAAATTTTTTCATTTCCAAACGAGCGCCGAGAATGCTTCGAATTCAGTTGCAATAAAAAAGTTTTATTATTTTGATTAGTCAAAGTCAAGGAAAAGATAGCAAGTAGTTGAAAGAAAGAGGTGAAAGCAAACACAAAGTTAAAAACAAAAGTTTCAAAACATAAACATAGCAATTAATAATAAGAAGAAAAAAAAACAACTGTGCCGCCAATTTGTGAATAGTGAATAAAAATATTAATTGAACAAAAAGCTGTATGTTGTATAGCTGTGAAAAAAGCGATTCAAAAACGGCAAAACCAAACAGTAGGTAGTAGCGAAGGCGCAAGTGAAGCGAGAAGCAAAATAAGTCGTAAAAAAAACTAAAGAATAGAAACACTGGTGCTCCGTTGGCCATAATTTAAAAACCAGCATATTTCTCTTAAAAATCAGTTAAAACGTATAAAAGTGTGGGTATTTTGTGTCTTCGAAAATACATAACTTTGTAAAGCAATTCGATAATAAGAAGTACAGCTAATTTACGTGAAAAGCGAAACGTTGTTAGCGCGCGAGACCCCCTCGATGTTGGATTCCTTTGGATCAATCTTAGTCAACACCAACGCCGCTGCCGCTGGAATCGCTACGCAGGCTATCATACAGAGCAAACGACATGGAAAGCATCTGTAGATTGTGCTTTCAACCAGCAGCGGTAAGTGGAAAAGCGCGGTTTTTTTAATTTTAGAAATTTCGCAAAACTGCATAAAACCGAATTCGAAAATTTTCATAAAAAATCTGCATATTTTCTGTTCTTCGAATTTGCACTATGCGCCATTGCAATTTTTCGGGTGGGAGGAGCAGCTTTTCAATTGTTGGAAAAAATGTGTATTTTGTTATTTTTATTGATTTTTCAGTCGTTTGGAAGGGCGGGCAGCCGAGCGAAGTGATGGACATGAGATACGGGTAGCGTACACACCAGCGGTGGGAGTGGCGGTTTAAGCGCCAGCTTAGAAGTTTGGGTGGTGGTATTTTTTTTGTTCCACTTTTCTAAAACGGTATAAATTGCAAAATGGAAATTGGAAAGTGGGAAGAAAAGCGTATGATTTGTTGTGGGAGGAAGGAATAATCAATGAGTCGGTGGTATGAAAAGGGCGGTAAAAGCGTATTTTGAAATGCAGGTAGTATATTTAATTCCCTGGAGGAGATAACGGTAATACATAGTGTTGGGATCAGCACAATTACTTATCTACATATGTCAAATTTTTAATTTCGTATAGTGACATGTTTTCTGGCTCACTTTGGCTTATGAAAAAAAAAACGCATTAACGCGTTTCCAGCCACACACTCATTCTTCGTTCGGCTCTTTAATAACCACTTGACCGGCTTGAACGCTACTAAAATGGCGTCTAAAATACGAAAATTTCTTCTGCTTCTTCACGATTCCCAAGCATTTATTACTTTTTCAGCACAATGTACGCTTTGTCTGTTGTGCGGCCGCTCCGCTGCACTGCACCGCGCACCACGTCTTCCTCCGCACACAACAACGAACAGCCCATTTATATATTTTATTTTCATTAATTTTTTTTTGCGTTGTGTTTTTTTGTGCGTTTATTTTTCTTTCGTAGCTTTTGTTATTCTACCACAATTCCCCCCAACTTTCAACAATGGTTGAATAGCATAAAGTAACAACAAAGCGAAAGGTAAATAAAAATCAAGCAAAAAATAACGAGAAAAACTTCAACATTATATGTATATGTATTATGTCGAAAACGAAAAAAAAGGAATATCAAAAAATAGGCACAGATAGGCGAATTAATGTATAAATACCTACACATGAGCAGAAAAAAATTAAAAACGAATATCGCGCAAAAAATATTATTATAAAAAATATTAATAATAAAAAGAAATCGCAAAAATTGCGCCAAAGAGCAAGTGACGACGTCGAACGCAACAACAACGCTTCGACAATGCTCACACACAGCGATTTTCGCAAAAGAAATAGCAACACGCCGATACGTAAATTTAAATAAAAATGGAGAAAACGTATTAAAACAATGCTGAAAAAACATACACAATCAGCAAAAACAAAATCTAAAAATGAAAATCCAAATAACAAAAATCAAACAACAGCAATGTGAGCTAGTCAAGTAATCCAAGCGAAGTCAGCGAGTGTATAACGTTGAAAGAGTCGACGCCGGCAGCGCCGTCGGCAGTGCGGTATTTAGTAGATTGTACATGCGAGTAACAGCAACAACATAATAACAAAGAGCTCAACAAGCTGCAAGTAGCCAACGTCGCTCTGCTTGACTTATTACTTTTGAGAACGCAGCACGCAAAGACGGAACGAACAGAGTTAGAAGAGAGGGGGCGGGGGAAATGCAAATACATATCGACATATATATGAAGGAGTGTGACGCATTGTCGCCGCATAGGTTATAACAGACTGACTAACCGACCGTCGGATCGTATATTGGTCTGCCAATTGGTTTGCTCGAATGCGCAGCAACAACAAAAACAATAATAGCATACATATGTAGTATATACCAACTGGTATGGTCAGTAGAAATAGTCAGCGTCGCCGAAAGCAACACTTGTAAACGCAAAACTAATTTTATTTTATTATTTTTTGTGCTTCAATTTTATTTTATTTTATTTTTATTTTTTTTTTCAATTTGCCCATTGCGCTCAACCAGTTTGCTGCAATTAATTTTGTTTTCTTTTAATTAAAAATACTTGTACACAGCGAGTGTAGAGGGCCGGCAATGCAGGCAGGCAATACATGAGTGTGGGTGTCAATAGCAGGATTTCAGCAGAGTTGCCAAGGGAGATTTTCTTATATTGTCATTAATTGGTTTGCAGTGGTAGAAGCGAAATTTTATTTTTGAATTAAGTAGACAATTTTAAAAAATTATAATGATTTTTACATAAAAACTTAAACTTATACAATTTTTTTAAGTAACCCCAATAATTTGTGAGCACGGTTGAAAGAAACTTAATCCCACCATTTCTTCATTTATATACACCAGTTTTATAATTTAATTTCAAATATATTTATACCAGTTTTATATTTATAAAATGAAATAAATTTATACCAGTTTTACTATTTCTTAAGCTGGCAAAATTATACCAGTTTTATATGCTCAACATTTATTCAATTCAAAAATGGGTTTAAATTTTACTTTGTTTATACCAGTTTTATAATTTCATTTCATATACGTTTTATATTTATAAAATTAAGGAAATTTATACCAGTTTTACTATTTCGATAATTAGTAAAATTATACCAGTTTTTTAGGCTCAACAATTATTCAATTCGAATATGGGTTAAGTTTTACGTTTTCTTCAAATATTTTTTCAAATACGTTTATACTAGTTTTATATTTATAAAATTAAATAAATTTATTCCAGTTTTACTATTTCGTAAGCTAGCAAAATTATACCAGTTTTATAGGCTCAACAATTATTCAATTCAAATAGCAAAATTATACCACTTTTATATGCTCAAAATTTATTCAGTTCAACAATGGGTTTAAATTTTACATAATACATTTATAACAAGGATTTAATTCACAATTTTACACCACATAATAGAGTTTGTACCTCATTCATTCTTATACCACATTCCAGTTCGTTAATTTTAGTTTATACCTTTCTCTATCTGCAGCTGTTCCAAGTACCCGGCTATAATATACCCACCTGTGTTAAGTGCTCCGAACATCTAACCGCCAACGGTTTCTATCCATCTGTACGTGGCGGCGGATCTGGTGGTGGTGCTGGTGCCTCTAGTGCTGTGGATACGCAAAATTTAGCAAATGTCGCAGCAGTTGCAGCGCAACTAAGCAATAACGTGGCCGCTGCTGCTGGCAACAACAACGTTGCTGCTGTCAACGCTTTGGCACAACAATTGCAACAGCAACATCAACAACAGCAACAACAGCAGCAGCAGCAACAACAACAACAGCAACAACATCAATTACAATCAACAAGTTCTTCCGAAAGTTTACATTCATCATCTGAGATTACAGAGAAGGTGAGAGAGGACCGAAATTTCTTATTTTGCTTTTGGCTAGAAGTTGAGTTGTAGTTGGAATTTAACGTGTAGATTACTTAAGTATGTATATACAATGTATGAATATGTGGAAGTGTATTGTTGTGTGTTCAGTTTTGTTTGTCAAGTTTTGTGTGTGTCAAATGTCGTGTCTTTAATATTCACCTTATTAGTTGTCTCAAAGTTGCTTCGAAAGCAGGTTAAAGGTCGTAGATGAGATGCGTGTAGTATATTATTCCGAATAATTAAACATTATACAATATAACGTTGGAAAATATTTATTTAATTTATTGATTCTATTAAAAAAAAATTGAACTTTAAAATCTCGAGGCATACTTTTAGGCATGTGTAGCAGGAATTATTTTTAATTATTTATGTTTTTTAGTGTTATTTAATGTAAAACTCTTATCATATTTTCGAAAATTCAGTATTTGGGCTTCCTATAATTTACAAAGCATACTTTAGGGCGCCAGCAAGTGATTTAAAGCGTTCGTGACTAATTTTGAATATTTTATTTAAAATATGTCTGTGGACATGTGTATGTATGTATGTACATATAGTTGAATTTAAAGAAAATATTATATGCATTATATAAACATGAATATATACTCCAAATCCTCTCTTTTTTATTCCATTTTCATTCGCAGCAAAACCGGCAAAATCGTCGCCAGGTTAATTTGCAGAATCGCGCGAAATTAAAAATGGTCACAATGTCAGCATTTGAGTTGGAGAAGACCATACAACAGTTAGACGTATATATTCGTACAAATTTTAGTATATACATATATATATATATATTACTAAGCGTAGCCACAAAATTAAACACTAAATTATAGAATTTTATTTACACATTTTTATTTTTGGTATTTAAAATTTGGTATTCGTAAGATTTGAAGTATAATTGAGCTTTTGAAATATTTGTCTAAGCATTGCTTCTCTACGCCAAAACAGGTGGACTCGATTTTCAACGAGGAGGGCTCCTGTCCGCTCTGCAACAAGACCTTTTCGCGCAAATCTTCATTACTCACACACATACGGAATCACGCAGCGGAGCGGAAGTTCGTTTGTAATTTTTGCAATAAAGGTAAGCTTTCACGCGTTTTCCAAAAGAAATATGGGCATTTAAAAATTTTCTACTCACAGGTTTTACACAGGCGGCCAATTTGCGCAATCACGAACGCATCCACACAAACGATCGTCCGTATGTGTGTGTGGATTGTGGCAAGCAGTTTACACAGGTTAGAAAAGATTTCGATGTAATGTTTAAATAAAAATCGATTAAATAAATTAGAATTATCAAACATAATAAAAAAGGTAAAATAAAATGTTTAAACATTTTTTATCACAAGATCAATTAAAAATAAGATCATAGCATATACAACAAATAATTGGCAAATACTCTTTTCTGCTTCACAGATCACAAACTTGAATAATCATCGGCGTTTGCACACTGGTGAACGTCCCTTCGTCTGCATCGAACCCGAGTGTGGACGCTCGTTTGCGCAGGTAATTACGCACTACATTTTTTCATATCACAAAATGTGTGTACTAACTGTTTTTCCAATACACTGACTGACAGGTGACCAATCTGAACAATCACATGAAGACGCACCACAAAGTACAGCAATACTGTTGCAATCAATGTCCGAAGAAGTTCACACAAGTCACCTCGCTCAATCAGCATCTGCAAGCGCACGCCGGCATCACCGGCTACTACTGTCCACGCTGTCCGGACAAGACGTTCAAGCAGCAATCACAGCTGCACACACATATGAAGTCTCACGGCATGGCCTTCCCATACGAGTGCACCAAATGCGATGAGAAATTCCTGCAGCAGGCACATCTCGACCAGCACCTGAAGATGCACGACGAGTTCAAATACAAATGCGACACATGTCCCAGCTCATTCAACCAGGAGACGTTGCTCAAGAAGCACGTGCAGCGTCATTTGGAGGGCAGGTGCGTATTGCAGCTCAACGCAGATTTGTGTGTGTTTCATTTGATTGCAGCATATTAATTGGCATTTTCTTTTAATTTTGTTTAGGTACCTCACCTGCCCGGTGGCCAATTGCAATGAAGCTTTCGCAGTGCGTCAGCATTTATCCAAACATTTGCTAACTAATCACGCACACAACGAGCTGCCGCCGCCGAAGCGTTCGAAGAAATCGATAACATTGCAATCGCCGCAACAGCCGTTGGCTATGATCGGTCAGCCGCTCTCCATACAGCACACAGTCGGCCAACGTATGTGTTCGAATACAGGAAGAAAGCGTAAACAAAAACAGTTTATTTATATGTATATCATTAGCTTTAGTGTTCAAGTGTCTGCTTGTAAGCGGATTTGCGCAAACTTGCTGCGCCATGCGACAAGCAGGCATGTGCATTAATTTAAGCTTTTGGGTAATTTGCCTGTGGAATTGTGAAGAAAACGCCGCTTTAATATGCTTGACTTTGCGTTTAATGTGAAACCTTACATTAACACTTTTCAACCTAACCTCACTCACTTTACGTTTTTTAGCGTTTGAAGCGCTGTTTGCTTGTATATTTTGCCTCTGCTATGCCACTTGTTTCATTTGCCCCACCTAATGTATCACATTTTATTTTTAATTTGCTTTTGGTGTCAAGCTTTTGTGCGGAAAAAGTCGCAAAACTCACTTGCTCTAACCCTTAAATCTTGCACGCGTTTCAAAATTATACTTTTTCAACAACTTCTTCCCTGCAACTCCAACTGAAGCCATATTTTTCAAAAATTCTCTTTCTTTAATAATTTAATAAATTTTTTTTTTGTTTAATATTTCTCAGTCTCAGTATTTACACCTATTCTTCTCACCTCAAATACAGTTTTTTAACGCTCACTCTCCTCTCCTCTCCAACACTGGTTTTTGTAGCTGCCAAAAATAAAATTGATTTCACTTGTTTTCCAGGTGGTCGCCCGCGCAAGAACAAAGAACCGCTAAATCCTCCCATCAAAGTTGAGATTAACGAGCCGCTACACAATCAGCACGTCATCAGCAATGCCAGCGGCTTATCTATACAACAACAATTAAGCCAACATATGCAACAGCAGCAACAACAACAACAGCAACAGCAACTGCATCAACAACAGCAACAACAGCATCAATTGCTGGCCCATCAAGTGAAGGCGCGTTTCATACCGACCAAATAGAGACGACAGCGGTGGCGGCGGCGTAAGGATGTCAACTGAATCGCTTTACAACTATACTTTTCTATTTTAGGTTATAAATTCAATTTCGCGTGGAAATGCAGATTCTCTTCTAAGCAATTATTGCTGCTTGTGTAATATTTAAGGCTTTAACTTAATTTTTAATTAATTAATTGTAATTACTTTTCATTTATTTTGTAATTGCAATGTGTGCAGTGACGTGTAGGGCGTGTGTTGAGCGAACGCTAAATCCCGCATGAAAATGTAAGAAGGAAAAGAAAAAAATATATATAAAATGAGCGTTTAAGAAATTGACATGCATACATATACATATATACATATGTGTAGTAACTTTAAGTGTAAAAATATATCATACGAAAATTTTTGGCGCGTCGGATGGTGCTTGGTTTTGGCAAATGCGACAGAGAAGCGGAATTTAAAAAAAGGATGAGAACGTAATTTTGTAGAAAATTATCTGTATTAAGTAAAAAACAGAATCTTATAATTATATTTTTAATTTATTTAATATTCATTTTTGATTATTATTATTTTTATTTAATTAATTAATTTTTTTAATTTTATTATTTGTTTTTAATTTTTTTTTGTTTATTGTTTTTAATTATATTAATTTTTATATTATTTAATTTTTTCATTTAGTTTCATTTAATTTTTTTTTATTATATAAGATTCATTTTTAATTTATTTTATTTTTATAATTAATTTATTTTTATTTATTTATTATATTATTTAATTATTATTGAAGGAAGGAAAATAGAATATAAAAAGTAATATAACTACAAAATAATAAGTAAAAAAAATAAATCAAAAACAAAAACAATAGAAAATAATGATTTGAAAAAAATTTGTAAAAATTGAAGTTTACAATTTTTTTAAATGTAGAAATTTAAATTTTCAATTTTTAGAGTCTTTCTTCTACTTAGTTTTTTATTATACTCAAAAAATAAATTGTAAACAAAAATAAAAATAATAATACTGTCGAAAATATATTATTATTTTTTATGTTTAACTATTTTATGTTTTTCAGATTCTAAATTGTTTTTTATTTTTTTTAATTTTTATTTTTTAATTTTTTTTAATATCTATTTTTTAATTTCTTTTTAAATTTATTTTTTATATTTCATTTTAATTTTTTTTTAAATATTTTTTTTTATTTAATTTTTTTTTAAATAATTTTTTTTATTTAATTTTTAGTTATTTACTTAGGTTTTTTTATTTACTTAAAATTATTTTTTTTTTAATATACATATGTATATACATATGTACATATGTATATATTTTTGTGTTCTTTTCTATACCGCTTCTTTCCAACTGCATTTGGCAAAATCTGCCATCACTCAAAGCGTGCCGGCGAATACTGTAAATACATAAAATTAAAACAATTGAAGAATTTGTGTTAAAAGCGAAGCAATTTTACTTACAAATGTCGCTCATTGACAAAATACATATGAAATTGGATCTTACTTTTTTTCAACAAAAATCTTAGTAAATCTTAAAGAAAAATATAGCAGTTTACTGTGAAATGCATTACACTAGCAATCTAAGCAAAAAAAAAAGAATATTGAGTAATGCGCAACTGAAAGAAAAATGTAAAAAAAATATCACTCAAAAAAGTTTATTTTCAAAATTTTTGAAAATGTTTCTAATTTAAAGCGTGTTTATTGCGCGCTTCAATATTTCACTTCCAAACATTTTAAGTTTAACGAAAACAGCAAAAAAGTATTATTACGTACACATAAATATATACAAAACATATGTGTACATACATACATACATACATATTTAGATATGTACATATATTTTGAAATGAAACAAATTATTAAAAATGTATGTGTGCTACACTTTTTTATGTACAGATGTCCTCATTAATTTCTAAATTGTGTTTAAAAAAAATATGTATTAATATTTAATTTTTTTTTACCAACTTTATTATTGTTTTTTTATAAAAATATTAAAAATGCTTTTAGATTGTTTTACATTTTTGTTATTTATTTAATTTAATTTTTTATTTTTTTTAGTTTTTAATTTTATTTTTTTTTAAGTTTTTTTATATTTTTATTTTTTTATTTTATTTTTTAAAAGTTTTTTATTTGTATAAATTTATTGTTAATATTTTTCCTTTTTTTTACATTTGTTAATTAAAAGTTTTAAAATATATATTATGTAATTCCAAAATTATTTAGTTATATTAATAATTTTTAAATCGTGGTATTTAAAAAAAAGCAAATGTATTAATCCTTAAAATTTTTGTATAACAATTTTATTATTATTGTTTTTGTTTATTTGTTTGTTTTCCTTAAAAATTTTGTTAATTGCCTTTAAAAATTTTTCCTTTGTTTTATAAAAATTGTTCATTCAATTTAAATTTTTATTTTTATTTTACATTTTTAATTAAAAGTTTTAAAATATTTTTTTATGTAATTCCAAAATGGTTATATTTGAAATGTTACGGTTTTTGGTTTCTAAAATTTTTTTATTATATGTTTTTATTCATTTCAGAATTTATTTTTTTATCTGTTTATATTTTCAGGTCTCATTTTATTTAATATTTTTCCGCTTATTCTTTTTCTTAGCCTTTTATCATTACTTAGAATAATTTGGACTTCTCATTTTAATATATTCTTTCCTTCATTTCTTAATATACAATTTTAAAATTTTTTACATTTTGCAAAATTTTTTTTTTTTTAATTTAAAAGTAATAATTGCACACAGTGCATGAATTACCATCTGCAGTCTTCCCAAGTTTGCGTTCTTATTTTAAACTTTACAAACATCTGCCTTTTCTAAATAATTCTCGAACTAATTTTTTAGTCGAAATCGTTATTTATTTACAATAAACCTCTACACTTTAATTTTGTGAGTTTTACAAATTTCTTCCTTTCCTCTGTGGCTTGTTTTTCAAGTCACCCTCTAATATACATATAAATAAAAAATGTAATTTTTTTAATATGAAAACTGAACAGCAAAGTTATATTTTCCGCTGTTCGCGGCAATATTTGATTTTTTTATACACATTAGTTTGTAGTTAAAAAATTTTAATATTAAAAAAAAAAAACAAAAAACAAAAAAACACTTTTAAATTAGTTTTGTAATCAGTAATCTTAAGGCGCTAACCAGACTATGCGAATTCTACAAATACAACAAAGAAAATAAATAGGTTAAAATTACTAAAACAAAATACCGTTACATATAATAAATTCAATAAACATAAACTCAAATAGCAATAATATAATTAACAAGAAAAAATTAATAAAAATTTAAACAAAAAATCGCAGTTTGCATGGTTTATATAAGCTCTTGTGAAATAAGTGTTTTTAAATTTTAAAATAAATATTTGTGATTATGCGTAATTCAATTTAGCGATTTAAAAGCTACGCAACAGACTTTGGCTTAACCACGGAAGTGATTTGAGGGCGAAACAAAACGAGAAATTGAAAGAAAGCTTGTAAAACACCGTTATTTCGATGAAAAATAATAAAAGCGGTTCAAGAACTTGAATTACAACAATCAATTTCTGTAACAAAATATACCACCATACGCAAAAACACAACGGAGAGAAAGGTAAAACTCGAAATGGTTGAGAGAATTTGAAAAAAGTTTCTAACTAAGCGCTGCTTTCTTTACAGAGGCTCTATCAAAGCTATGCAAGACACTTCAATGTTGTCGACACGATCAATATTTTCGATCCACAATCAATATTCTCGATCCACAATCAATATCGTTTTGAAGCCCAAAGGTTATGCGAAGCCTAATAGAAAATAATTACAAAAAGCCACGGCATAAATTTTCTATGAAGAGAGATCGTGAAGCTGTTCAAATTACAACTAACTCACTGAGCGATTCACAAGTAACTCTTAAATGCGTGCTGTTCGTAGTCGTATCTCATTAGAGTCATTTAGCCGAACTGACTAGTAGATCGAGGCTACTTCAAGAAGGTCGTAAAATAAGTTGAAATTGGTCAGCAGCTAGATACATGAGAGAATTCTGCGACCTTGACGTCCGAGTCACGACATACCGTTCCATGTTACCGGAATTGACCCAGATTTTATCCCGCCAAGGCCTGTTATTTGGGGTTGGATCGGTAAGTTTTTACTTCCAAATCATAAAAAGTGTTTTACATGGTACGCGTTTTAAACCGAAACCGACCTAAAGTAGTATTCTCGGATGTTGCGAATGCTTCCCAACCTCAAGGATCAATATGAGTTAGCTTAAAAGGATGGATCAATATCGGTCTACATAAATGCTTGTTTCAAATAACAGTATCTTTGAAAGCTTATCAGAGATAAATGTTAGTTTTCAAAAACTCGGATCCGACCACTATGGTTCTAAAATTACTTACAACATAAAAAGCGGATAGTGGTGAGCGCTCCAGGCGTTACTGTCCGCTTCACGGCACAGCAGCCACCTAAGCAAGGTAACCAGTTTCTGCATTCCTGCCAAAACCTCGGTTACCCTATTTACAAACTGGACGAAGCTGTCTTTCCGTCGATGATGTTAAAATTCCGACCGTGAAGAGCTCAAAAAATCACATGACAGTCTACACTCTTTTACTTTGCATGCAATCACGATTGTCACAAACGTACAAAGCCGCAACAAGATCCTCAAGTCACTAGCCGGCAGCACTTGGGGCAAAGACAAAAAGACGCTGTTGAATACATAAAAGGCAATCGGACGGCCGGTCATCAAATACGCTACCCCAATATAATCATCGGAATTCAGCAAGGCCCAGATAGAGAAGATACAGACTTGCCAGAATACGGCACTCCGAACCAGAAAAGGATGCTTCCCATCGATAATCTACAGAGTGAGGTCCGCATGCTCCCTGTAAAGAAGCATAACAGACTCCTCTCCAAGTCACTTGCATGAAGCGGAGTCGCCTCCTAAAAATATTAGAACATTCATTCAACACGTCGATGAACTGGATCAATATACCGACCAAGTTGCGGACACTACCAACTTCCGACTCGCACAGAACGCCAATCACAGTGGAGATATTAACACCTCCATTGACTACCTCTCAGTGAATGGCGTACTCGGAATCTAAACACCACCTATTGCGGAAGAATAACTAGTATTGCCGTGTGAAACAAGAATGACCCTAGTACAACAATACCTTTCGTTCTAAGTATTGTAGTATCCTGGGGTATGGTACTTATCCATAATAGAGCCTGACATGCAAAATCCATATTCTGCTTGCAAAGAGCCCCCGCATGACATAGTCCGAACCCGTCGATACAGCCCGATTCCTTAGCCTCCCGTCAAGCGACTTCGATGATGGTTAACTTATTTCTTTCTCTCAAGCAGGGTTTGAATAATCGTTACAACCACAAATAAAACAGAATTGGCATTCACCAACGGCGTATTTTCAGCATTCTAAAAATTTAATAATTATTTTATTTTGCTTAATTTTAAATTCATTCCACCGAAACCAAAAGAAATCATCAATCAATCAATTCTCTAAACTTAAGAAAAATCACCACAATCTCTTAACAAGACGCGTTCAAAAAGCAGGGGAAATTCACCTTCAAGAGCGTATGAAAAATTTCCCTTGCGCGCTGGGAATATAAGTGTGAGTGTGAAAGAGATAAAAGACTGGTGCGTGGAGAAGCAGTGAGCAAGTGTCTGCCAGCTGACACCTGCTTGGGCAACAGCACTTGGGGGTTGGCGGTCAAACCGCAAAACAACAAGTTATGAAGCGTGGAATGGAGCGCCACTCATGAAGGTATTTAATTTTACACATGAAATGCGCCATTTTGCTAAAACGCTTTGTGTACTTTCCCCACACACGTGCTCTGCCACCCTTTACGCAGGCGTTGGTCTGCTCGCTTATCCTTTTTTTCGCTTTTCTTCGTCATTTTGTTGCTGCTGGCTGTTAATTAAGTTGTTGCTTTGGTTTGCTGTTTATATTTTTTTTTTAATTTTTGTGGTTACGTTGTTAAAAGGGTGCTTTCTCTTCCCTCCTGCTGTTGAGCGGTGCTCTCCTGCACATCTCATTAAAGGCTTAGTGGCGTTTTAGGCGCTCTTTACCGTTACACCTGCGTCGCATCTAGACAGCTGTGGTTTATTTCTGTAAAATTTTGCCCAATAAAAGTGTCTACGTTGACAGCTGGTGATGGATGGAACGCGCTACGGTGATGGACGATGATGAGTTGACGAAAGCAGGATTAAGCGACTTTATGAATTCATCTCTAAGAGTTGTAGAGTGGGGAAAGGATTAGGTTGCTTTGCGCTCAACTGCTTTAAATAGATTTTTAATTTCCATTATTTCAGGTCGCATATACTGCTTCTCTTTAGCGCCATTGTGCTGAAACTTCTTCGCACCTTTTTATTATTAAAAATCATAAATTGCCTATAACGGGTATGAGCTGCGTCTCAGCAGGTCTCTTTTTATTGCTATTAAGTTGTAGGCAGTAAGTGCAACGCATTTGCGTACAACCTCCTATTCTCGCCTCCTATTTTTCCTCTTCATTTTCTTCGTTTCTCAACCAGTCCACAAGTCGTCTGCGGCCTGTGGCGGCGTCTAGCAGTTTTAATGAATACAAATTATTATCACGTGGCTGCCAGCTCCATTTTTATTTGATGTCTACATTTTTTTCTCTCTTATATATTGTACCTTAATACTTTTTTCTTTTGTGTTCGAGGCTGAGTTAAAGAACATGGCTACAGGGTGTACCTAAATAGACTCAACAAAAGTTTTGACTTTTTTTTTAGAACTATTTGATAAAACTCCAATTTGTTGTTGCAGCGGCAGCCTCGGACAACGTGCTGCTTCGGCATGGTAGCACCATAGAGAAAGGGGTGTTAGATGCGTCGGTTTCAAAGAGCATGCAAAGAGGTGATTAGAGTTATGCAGGGACTCATTGTGAGAGCATATATATTTCAATTCTGGATAAATAAGAGTTTAACCTGATTCAATTTCCAGAGGGATGTTGGGCAAGGGAAGCACTTTAGATTGGCAAAGCAACTTAAGCTTTTCATCTGTAATGGGTGGCAGTTTCAATTCATGGATGCCATTTACTCGGAGGGATTCAGTGAAGCTGTTATTAGCTCCGCTGTGAATGGCGTTCAATTTCTGTCTGTAGTTTGTTGCGTTCGTAGTATGGCCGGTAAATTGTAATATGGGAAACAGGATCGACCTCCCCGCCTGTTGAAAAAGGCAGAACTGAACCCTTTTATAAGGAATAGAGGAGAAAATTCGTAGATTTGATTCCGAATGGTTCCCATTAACAGATTCATTCTTTTGTTCGCATCTAGAGAAAGCTCCGTTCTTGTATCTAATATAAAAGTGAAGAGATCTTGGGCAGTGAGTTAGCAAATATGTATGCTCGGAAAGCTTTTTCTTCAGAAGAGGATGCAAAACACTTTCCATCTGTTACTACCTATAAGTCTTTTGGTCTAGGTTAGCCACCTTTTGGAGGAACGAAACAGTATAAGGGTGTACATTAAGCTACAAACGTCCTAAGTCCTGTGGCCATCAGCTCCGTCTAACGCCTCGTACCTTTTTCCGCATCATTAGTGTTTATTCAGCCTCTAAGAAGGAAGCAAAAGACTACCGCGGATGTGCTGCGTCGAAATTTTCAAGAAAAGTTAAAAAAAAATTAACAAAATCATAAATAATGTCAGTTAGACCTTAAAAGAACACACATAGTCTTAATTAGACGTGTATTGGTTGTAGTGCGGCACAGCCAACAGGAGTTTACTCTATTAAACCTTAACCTCATTTGCATTTTAAGTCTTATTTTTACGCTGATCTCATATCACAGTTGCATCTTTAAACATCTCTCGATTAAATTTTAAGGCCTCTGCATGGCGCGTAAATCCTTTTGCGGTACTTTCGCTTTAATACTGTTGGTGTTGTTGTAGAGTCTTTTAATAAAGCGTATAATTTACACGGCGCGTTTAATGCGATTTTGATGATTCCATCATGTCATATTACAGGCGAAAATTACACCAATACACATACAACAACAACAATAGCTGCAACAACTAACAATAGCAACAAAAGCAACAGCCATTGAGCAAACAACAAATTAAATGCCTCGTATTTACAACGCAAAAGTCAACAAAATTTACAAAGCAACAAAAACAAGAACAAGAGCTACAGTAACGTGCGGCAGTGTACTGCAAACAACAAATAAAGCTGTAAAATTTCCCAAGGGGGCGGCAAACACCGAGGCATACTTAGCGCTGCAAACAAGTCGTTGCTTTGTATTCGGCTATTTAACGCCTTAAATGATGAACTTTACGCCCGTCGAGGCGCAACGAATGCGGCTGGGGCGGCGCTGCTGTGGTGGTGGGTGTTGTTGGTGGTTGCATGTTTGCGCTTGGCTGTTGACACTGTAACAGTTAAAAAGCCAATCTTTCCTTTCTCCAACAATCTTCGCCCGTGTGGTTGTTGCTGCTGTTGTTGTTTGTGTGAAAAACTCATAAACACTTTTGGTGCACAAATTGAAATCTGGCATTTATTCTCTTTGTTTTTGATGTGAGAACTCATGCAGCGCCAGTGGGTGGCCGCACGGACGGACGGACGAACTCACGAAAAGGCGGGCACACGAATTCACTTACAAGCATTATGATGCTGTAGACACGTGTAACTTTTTGGAAGGGTGCTGTGGCGTGACCCCTCAACCAGCGCTCAGCTGACGCAAACTCATTTAAGCATTCATGAGCGTATGCCACACGTCCGACGGCTGTCAACACTGTGACATTTATATAAGATTCACTGCCACACAAACACGCGAAGAGCTCTTTGTACATGAAAACACATATTGGACGCAAAAGAGCACTGTGACGAGTTGAAGACAGCGAAAGAATCAACAAACTTCCAACAAATGATCTCCTGTAAGGCTGACCAATGCCAGGCAGCAGGCGAGAAGCTCGTGTTGCTTCTGGAAACCTCTAGATATTGGACTGACTACGAATTCGATTTCGGCATATCCGGGAGCTAAGCCTAACACGCCATTATATATGGTCTTATCCCGTCGAAGCCACTCTCATCTTGAATATACTGCTAGAGGGATAGAAAATTGTTTTCTAATAGTTATTCATTGGTCGGATGCATTTGCGGTTTCCACTACATCAGACTTTGTAACTTCGCAACTGGCCGAATTCGGATACATATTTTTATATCCTGAACAGCGTATATTAAGTTTGCCTCGAAGTTTGTAAGACCCAAAAGGAAACGTCAGAGACCCTATAAAAGATAGTTATGTAAATAATTAGCGGGACGAGTTGTGTAAATTTTGCCATGTACGTCTATCTGTCCATCTCTCGAGTTGCCGCGAGAAACGAGAGTGACCCTTGCGCTGTTTCGTTCTGGATCTGTAGCAGGTTAAACTCCTACTTATCAAGAATAGACCTCGACATATCCAACATATGTCCTGCGTGCAATAAGTCTCCGCATGACAGTGGCCACCTCTTTGCATGCCCCTCCAACCCCACTCATCTGACACCCTTTTGTCCGACCCCGTCGAAACAGCACGTTTCTAGGGCATCCCATTAGATGACGTCGACGATAACCTAGATAATCCTTACCATCCTAACGGGGATTAGATAACCGTTAGAACTTTAATAACAACATCTGTCCATCTCTCTGTCAGTTTATACGCGAAAAACTGAGGGTCTAGAGTTCTTGAGTTATCGATATGAAATTTTGTAGACGTTGTTTCCTTTCCAGACGCTACTCATTTGTCGGAATTGGCGATATCGGACCACTATAGCTCCCATACAAACTGAACGATCGGAATCAATAATATTTTTTCTTGTTTTGGGTTAGTTTTGCTTGATTTAAAGTATTTAATTTTTGTGTTTTCTATATCTAAATTTAATATTGGTTTATAATTTTTTTTATTTCACTTTACATATTTCAGTTGTGCAGTTATCTTATCTGATCAAAAACTTGTTGAGAATTGTTGTCCTCCAATGAAGTTTTCGCATAAGCGATAGGTAAAAATAATTTAATTAATTTATTTTTATTTATTTATTTTTTAATTGTATTTTTCATTTTATTTTAGTTAATGCTGCATATTGTAAATACAGCTTAAATAAACGAAACCGTCTGGTAACCGCCTAAGCTAGCCTTCATCAACTTCACCACTTGGCAGCACTGCACTTTGACAAGTCAATAAAAGTGTAACTGTTGAATGCCGTTAAGTGAAAAATTGAACCGCAATTTTAAAAAAATCTGCGATTTCAGCACAGCGCAGCTAATTTTCAATGTAAGTACACACAAATATACAAACATATACGTATATAATATAGTTAATAAATGTGTTGGAAGTGTGTGCATAAGCAAACCACAAATCTGTAAATAATCGCCAGCTTATCGTGGCTGCCGCGTGCGTTCGCGCCCGTGTCCGTGCTTTACATAAAAATACAAGTTACAAATGACCCAGATCTCGTTTTTGCGATAACAATTTGATACACCTAAATATGTATTTAATAAATAACCAGCCATCGAAGCTATTAAACGGGTGTAATCGGTGCACTGAGCATATTGCGGAGATGCTAATCCCTTTATGAGCGCGTCACACACCCCATTCGGCAGGCATTCAAGCATCACCATGCACCCGCCGGCCGAACCAAGGACCGAGTGGCGTAGCTCATTATTTGTTTATGATTTATGCGCACATTTATGGTTGGTGTGCAAGGTGGAGTGGTGGCGCGTTGGTAGTATGAATTTGACCAGCTCTACGTACTATATATACGAGTTTTTTCATGTTGCTGACGCCTTACATGCATATGCTTTTTGGGAAAATTCTACCGTTTCTTATATGAATAAATATGCATTGGCGTCGCAAAGTGGCCAGGCATGTCCAAATGCTTGTGGCACTTTTATTTAACGCGCGTGTTTGTCCTTTACGTTTTGTGCATTTAAGCGGAAACTATAGATAAATGTTTTTATGGCTGAGCAATATCAGATCGGTATAGAAATCAATGCATGAAGATGAGTGGGTTAGCGTGATTTTTGGGAGTATTTTGCAGAGTAGTGGTGTAAAAGCATACAAATTTCGTCCGTTTCTGCACTAGGATTTGCACTTCATTGCTAAGTAAATGAATTCTTGACATTTTTATGATTTATATGAAATGCTATGAACATACGCTGGTCAATTTTACTCAAGTGTGCGGGCATGGGTCAGCAAAATTTGAGAAATTCATAAGTGAACTTCAGCTGACCGCAATGAAAAGGCAGTTTGCAGGACACTTCTTATTCTGGGAAGCGCTAACGGTGTGGTGAGCGATAATTTTTGAGAAATGACTTCCCGACTAATGGATTTCAATTAGCGCGCATGCAAAGTGGTGGGAAAATGTCATCAAATCTTAAACTAAAGCTTTACTTTGTAAATTAAACCACTGAAGAATAGTTGATTACCAACCTTGTATGCTTAGAGTGGAAAAATAAAATAAAAAAGTTTGTTGACGGTGCTTGAACTGCGTAACTTCGTATCAGAAAAGCAGTCGAAGATTGACTGTTGGCGCTCAAAATTGCAATAACTCAAGCTTCGACCAAAAACATTATTAGCATATTAAAGCATGGACTTTATGACGCAGCGTGTGCTTCTGTTAGCTCATCAAAGGGCAAAAAATGGATTAAAAAAAATTGTCGCACGCGAGCAAACGCACTCAATTGCCGATGAACGTAATATTTCCGGCCAAAAGTTCAAGTTGCTGTTGTATCACTGAGCACCATGCCATTCAATGTTGTAGGAAATTAAATAAGAAAACAAGCGGCATGCAACAATGATTGAATCATAGCAAGCATGGTCCATAAGTGTACGGACGTACGGAAACATGTAAGCTGCCGAAATCACTACCGAATCACTTCCTCAGCATGTCAGCAATACAAAACATAATCCGCACGTACAAAAGAAGAATGTGCAACTAAAAAAAATGTATTAACTTAAAGTAGCATTGACTGTCATACGTCCAGTCAAGCCATCCGGTCAACACTGTTTCCGTTTTCGAAACACAAATACACACAAATAGTGTACTAACAAAATGTTTGCCATGCTGCGCGTAGAGAAAAGGTCAATGGCGATAAAGACGATTTGTTGTCAATAATAAAATAATAAAAATGTATCTAATTTCCTATCCAATAAGTGGCACAATGACTGCGATACAAATAAAGTCGTAAAGCAGCGAATCAACTAATAAAGAGAGCAGCATGACAGCGGGAGGAAAAGAAATCAAAGTATGTATGAATGACAAAAAATGCTGAAGAACGGACTTTTCAAGTCAAAAGGCGCGATATGTTTAGGAAAGTGGATCTGTAGAAGAGTGTAAAGTTACGAAAAGTGAGTGTGTATTAAAAAGAAGATGGAATGGAAAGGAAAGTGTGAGCGAACAACTGACGATATCACTGTAGAAGGGAAAACTGGTATGCCTTTTAACTTTTCTTGCTCGAAAGTTGTTAATATGAAATACTTACGAAAATTGCAGTTTGTAAAATAAAAGAAATAAAAAGAAAAAAATCTTCGCTAACCAACTTTGAAGTTCTTCGTATAGATTAGTTGTACAAAATGTTCTGAAATATCAAGCTTCAAAGCTTCGTACTCCACAGTTCTTCGTACACACCTAGGATATAACCTCAACTTAAGGTTAGCAATATAGATCCTACTGAAATGTCAATACGGCTGTGATTCATTCTCATCTCACAGTATCCACTATCACGCAAAAATTTTCCCAGCTTTCCTATGTCGCACTGAAAACAATTCCCACAACTCATTTTACATTAAGTGTTGCTGAGTTGACTTTAATGGAATCATCGCGTGTGTTGCACATGCCACACAGCCATATTGAGCTAGATATGCATATGAGTACATTAAAACATCCATTTAAATATTGCCTCGCATGATTTGCATATCATAACAATAAACGAAATCAAAGTGTAATGTAATATGATATAAAAATCCAAATAAAGGGCTAAAACTGTGCGCTGAAAGCATTAAACAAATCAAAATCAAATTTTGCACTTTCACATGACCTCGCTGGCTAATTTCGTGGTTGAACAAAGCCCAATAATGCAGCAAGGGCAATAAATAAGGCAGTATAAAAGCAATGATAGTGAGGGCATACTTCCCACGCCAGCGATATGCTAATTGAGACACTTAGGTTCAGAGGCGTTGAACCCGAAAATGTCAAAATATCGAATGGAGGGAGCCGCTAATAGAAAAATATGAATTTACATAACTCCTTCGAGTCCGCATAGCGCGACATGTGTAAATGTAGCCGGCAAGGTGACACCATTTGCAGCGCGACGTTTACTAGCTGCGCTCCAGTCGAAGTCAAAAGGTGAAAGTCAGCTCACGTGTCGCACTGTTCACTCGCACCTACGACAATTTTATGTATGGCTACCTCAGAAGTATACAACATGAAGGGGTTCAGCGCAAATCAATCGGTGGGCTCAACAATCAGAATAAAAGAAATAAACAACTCAAAACAAATGTCGCACACAATATAAACAACGCCCTCACAAGCTTGTCCTACAAGTAATATTGAGCCGTAGAAGAGCATAACCAACAGAAAACAAACAAATAATAATACACGGTCACAACAAATTATCATGACGGCATATTGTCTCATATTTCACTGCCGACAGCTACCTTTGGTGTCTTTATTTTGTGTGTGAGTGTTTGTTGGTGAACGCCAACCCTTCCGCTCATGCAACGCTTCACTCGTTGCGTATTGCCGTTTTCGACGGCAATTTAAGGACTTCCGCTACGCGGCTGCCGTTCGACGTTAATTGTTATTTTAGCTATTAGACAAGTCAATAAATAAATAATTTGTGCAATGCTTTAACATGGTTACCAGAGATCTTGGCGGACAGCAGCGAAACCTTGACACCGTGAACTGTCGGCATGCAATCCCAAGTTGAGGAGTTATTCTTCATGGTTTTATGGTTTGAAAAGAGTTGCTTTTTTCCTAACTATAGCTGCGTTTATGTTTGTTAAAAATTTACCGCATTAGACTTCTTCAATCGAAAAATCCGCAATTAATCTTGCTAGAACTCGTGTAAATGCTCGTCGTTAAGGTTTTTTTACTCGGGAGACCTGAGCAAGTGAGTGGTAGAAGACTACAGAGGTATTACTGACGGTATCAGAAAATTTCCCAGGACTTATAATATATTAAAGTAAATAAACTGATACTCAGTTAAAAATTAGATGGTAACTTGCCCTATACTATCCAGTAATATTGTATAAACTTATAGGATGAAGTGATGTGCAGAAGTTCACGCAAGTGAGGAAAGTTCATGATGGCCATAAAGGATTCTTTTACGTATGGCTCAACCGGCTTACGACTTCCGGTCTTTGACCAAGTATCCTCTGGGTAGCCAAAGAACATCCGTTTGAAGGCGAGCTAAAGTGAGAAGGCTAGTCATCACTCCTGAGGGTTGTGCGCTGGGTTTGGAACCCGCCACGTAAAAAACGCCCCCAATGAAAAATTACCAACAGCCTCGGAAGAGAAGCGATTACCGCATTCGAATGGAACGACGATATACGACGACATTGACATACTTCAGCGAATTAAAAGACAGCGGCTACGCTGGCTATGTCATGTCCGAATGGACGAAAACACTCCAGCTCTGAAAGTTTTCGACGCAGTTCCCGCCGAGCAGAAGAAGAGAAAGACCTCCACTCCGTTGGAAAGACCAGGTGGAGAAAGACCTGGCTTCACATGGAAACTTCAATTAGCGCCACATAGCAATGAGAAGAAACGAATGATGCGGTGTTGTTAACTCGGCTATAACCGCTTAAGCGATTTCCACGCCAATTAAGAAGAAGAAGAATATAAACTAAACTTAAAAATAAACTTAAGAAAAGTGAAAATGCATTAAAAGCACCAAAAATCAGTGAGCCCTATCTGCGAATATTTCCCACTACTTCCAGCCAAGTAAACCCAAACAGAATGATTTAGTCGCCAAGCCGAAAAATATGAAAAATGTCAAAATTAAATAACTGATAATTTATTAGCGGTCCTAAAGCAATTACAAATGACGCGAGTAAAGCCAAAAGCACAAGACCAGCCATTGTTGTTGGCCATTTTGGCCTGTGTGCAAAAAAAGAACGTATAATGGAATAAAAGAATTATGACGGGTCACTTAAATGCCAAAGATGCAAGAGAATGCGTTTGGCAGCGAATGTGAGATGTTGAATAGCAAAAAAATTGGGAGTGGCAGGCACCGGAAATTCAAAGGATTCAGTCCATTAAGTTCCGGAAGTGTGACAAAAACAATTGAGGCTGAAACAGCGGCTAGAAGTGATATTCAAGTATAAAATTTTGTTGAAATGTTTTGCAAATCGTTTGGACGAAGAAGGTAAATATTTGCATACGGCATATTTTATTAAAATGTATTTATCTTTTTAGAATACAGACGGAGTGGGACAAACTGCTTTGGCAACCGAATACAGAAAGGGTTCAAAAGTGGATTAGCGTAGGCGGGGATGAGTTTGAAGCATGTTGAAAAAATGTTGTAATTCACTGGGACGACTGGGACTAGGACTGGGAGAAATGAGTTTGTTTTAATGTAAACTGGGGATTTAACTATTAATCCACAATGGCTTGGTTAAGAACTTTTGAGAAAGTGGCGACTGAATGGGTTTGCGTCCAGACAATACTAATAATTCTCTTGAAATATTTCTCTCGTACTATTTTTTATTAATAAATCGTGTTTCTTTGCAGCTCGGATACCACAAAAAACTTAAAATAAAATAAATAAAAAGAAAAAAAATGCCAGATATAATTTACCGCTTTTCTCTTAATTTTAAATTACGCAAGTTTCTGCTACACTTCCGTTCGACATAAATCAGCGAATCAGCAAATACGACTTCCAAACAAAAAACCCACAAGTACAAAGTTTGCAGGACCAAATTCGCCAAGTAAAGCCATTAAAAGGCCAACGACTTCGCTCTAGCGCGCGGAACGGGTTAACAGCTGTCGGTTGAAGTGCTTTAAAACGCTCGATTAAATAGCTGTCAGCACATATGGACACTTCAGCAGCATTGACACGCTTCCTAATATGTTTAACTCTAGATTTGTGAGCCTTTCGTTCCCCACGCTCTTTTTTAAGCTCTAAACCACGAGTTTTCAATTTAAAATTGCAAAAAAATGAGCCACAAACGCCAGCGGCAACACGTAATAAAAAGGGAGTTGCTTTTCAAACCAAACCACAAGTCAAATGTATTTTTTTAAATTTAAATTTTGCGAAACACAAAAACGCGCACTTCCGCCTAATTCGCGTTGTGCAAACATCGTCAAGTCAATTGCTTAATTTTTTCGGGTTGTTATCCTTTGGCATGTCGGCTATGGCTTTCACAATTCATTTAACAGGCGATTTCATTAGCTTAAGTGTAAGCAATACATTGGCTTGCTGTGGACTAAGCTTGATTGGCGGGGTGTGGTGCGAAGTGTTTTGTAAACTTTTGCAATAACGTCTGCACAACATCGCCTTTTGCTTTGCGTTGTTGAAATCACCCCCGCAATGTCAAAACAAACTATTTTCCATTTGCTGCCCTGCTCTCCTTACAGATCTTCGTTGATTATGCGATAACTGCGCTGCTACTTTGTACGCACTTTGCAACAAAATGCGCACACATATTTGGGTATTTATTGGTCTAAGGACTTTGGCAGTCACCCATCGATGTTGCGCTTTGCTTTCGCTGTTCGTCTCGCGCTCGTTACTCATGCCTGTTTTTCCGCTCAAACTATTTTTATTGCATATCCTGCAGTTTTTTATGCACTCAAGTGCTCGCAAACATATGTGTCATTCATTCACTTGTGCGCCAGCCCCTTCCTGCTTGCGTTTCTAACGTATCCATAGAAAATCACGCTCAGCCATGGGCGTCTCTCAGACTATTAGTACTAATCTGAACAAATTCGATCATTAAGCACTCACCCTCCGCCCTCGTCACATGCGGGCGCACTAAAACAGCGGGTGAAAAGCAGAAAATCATTGCAAAAAACGCTTGCAAAAATTTGCGAAATATACTCGTTCGGGGCATAAAAAGTCCTTTGCTTCAATGAAATAAAAATAAACATAAAATATTGTCAATCAATTCAATTAGTAGTTGGCGGCCCATCCTTAGAAGCACACACAAACGTGCCCTGCAAAAAATTTGCTCAGCTCGTACGCCAGTGATTTATGCGCTTGTGGACTTGTAATTTATGTGGTCAAGCTGAAGTCTAACGATGAGTTAGTGGACTGTCTGAAGAATATTTAGTATGCTTTCGAATGGTGTGGGCGTTGATTTCTTGTTGGTGGGCGGGAGTCCAAAGGAGCGATATGTACCATATTTATTCAGATACATGAGACCAACTGCTAAAGAGCCTCTCAATTAATTGTGTCGATTGAATCATGTTTGATCATTTAATTGTCTGAACTAGGCATAATTTACGTACTGCCAGCCGAGGAACGAATTAGTAGCAATGATGCCTTTATTCTTGAGACTATTGTCTCGATATCTGGACTTTTTGAAGAGGAGAGTAGCAGACCGCGTTACTTCTATTGTTCATCTAAATTCCGACCGTTGCGTGTGCGACAGAAGTCATATTCATTGTGTTCATTTTACAGCATTTTCTCTGCGTTATGGAAGTTTATAACGTCCGGCCTCAGTTAAGAGAACATCATTAGCTAGGAAGACAAATGCCACCACGTCCAGCGTGGGATTGTTGTTTGAATAGGATTGTTTTACTACCTCTATACTCCCAAACTTGTCCTTTGGTCCTCAAGAAGCCGTAGTAACTAAGAAGAATCAGTTATTCTTTTACCTCAGGCGAACTCAAGTCTCATTGAAAGACTCTTTAATATGATTGATTGGTTCTTGAATTGTAAACTGGAAGCTGAAAGATCAGATGGATTTCAAAATTGTGTTATTTGTGAAGTGGGCGTGGATTTTGTCCAGTGGCGTGGGGGGCGAAGGGGGCCGTCGCCCCGGGCGCAACGTCTTGGGAGCGGAAAAACGATCTTCGCTGTTTTTTAATATTCAGAAAAATACTTCTACAAATTTTTTTACAAAATTTATTATAAAAGATAAAGAAAAACAAAAAAAAATATTAATTTTTACTCGAATACTCTTCAGACTTTGAATTTGTCTTATATCTTTTGGCTTATATCTTTCTTAAAAATAGTGATAGAACATAGTAATAGAAACAGTTGACACATTGCAACGTAGGGGTGACAAAAAAAGACAATATCTTTATTTTTACTCTGTCGTCGCGAGGTGTCACTCTCACAGTTACCCTATGCTTTGAATGTAACAAATACTTTCATTTTTCCAAATTTTCAAAAATGGTATTTAAAAACTCCAATTCGGGCAAAAAATCCTGCAAATTGTGTCAAAAGTGTACAAGATATAGGGCGAAATGGGTTTTTTCTATGGCTTTTAATAAGATGTCTTGTAAATTTACTATCAATTTCCTCAAAAACCGTATTGTGAGAATTTTGGAACTTCAGAATTTGCGTGGCTTCCAGTTCCTAAATTTTATATAATTAATATCGAAGATATTTTGTATAAATTCACTTTTGACCCGAAACGATTCTATTACATATGGCTCAAGCAGCTCAGGACTTCCGGTCTTAGGCCAAGTATGCTCTGGAAAGCCAAAGAACATCCGTTTGAAAGCGAGCTAAAGTGAGAAGGCGAAACATCCCCTCCACAGGGTTGTACGCTGGGTTTGGGAACCGCCACGTAAAAAATGAACAGTAAAAAACAACATCCGATGAGAGATCCCCCTTTTGATACGACCATGGAAAACGCATGAAGGATTACGATTTAAGGGCATGTAGCTGGAATGTCCGGTCCTTTCATTGGAGAGGTGCCGCTGCCCAGCTTGTTGATGTTCTCGTTAGAGTGAAGGCTGATATCACCGCAGTTTAAGAAATGCAATGAACCGAACAAGGACTGAGGCAAGTAGGTCCTTGTAATATTTACTACAGGGGCCATATAAAGGGGCACAAATTTGGGTGGTATTCGTGGTGGGAGAGAAACTCTGTCGTCGAGTACTGTGCGAAAAGAAGAAACGACTGGTGCGCTGTTGTTATCTCGGCTATAATCGCGTAAGCGGTGTCTACAACAGTAAAGAAGAAGAACAAGAATGTAGGAATGTCACGGTAATATTACCTACCGAATTAGTGTAGGTTCCGAGATTGATTTAATTGGGGCTCTCTCGTCATCTAATTTTGGCACCGACTCCTATAAGGCCCTCTCGTACCATCTTTTAATAGTTTTTACCAAAACCGTTACATGGGGAGTGGGTGGGATTATAATCCGAATTCCATGGTTTCTCTCTTTCTGAACTCATTTAGTGCAGTAATAAGTAGTTTTCCTTAATCTGTTTCCACTGTTGATGTTTTGCTGTCGCCTGAAACCCCTGACCGTCAGTTAGCTTCGGAGTCATTAAAATCCCAACTAATTAGTTGTGCTTTCCCGCAGTAAGATTTATCATTTTAATGTACGAATTCACACGCGTCCACATGTCAGCGGTGATTTCGAAATGAGGCCACAAAACAAAGCACCAAAACCAACTACAATTACATTACAAGCCTACGATTGTTAAAGCAATGTAATTAGCTGGCTGGTAAATTGCAGAAAAGTGGGCACTGGGCGGACAGACGGCAAAGCGCTGCCGTTAAAATGGCATTAAACCACCGGCGGTGAGCTCAGTGAGAACGCCTTCTAAACCAACGCACGGGGGGATGTAGCATCTCCGCAATAACCACCAACACCCTCCAGTCAGTTTGTTGCGGCTTTGATGGGCTTTAAAATGTTTTACATTTTCTACATATTGCCGACAGAGCACACGACCGCGCGCTCGGCTTTCCGCTATGCGCAGTCATTAACCACCTCGCCAGCTGCGGCAAAGCGGCGTTTTTGCCGACGGCCGATTGCTCAATTTGATTTCATTTCGGCAATTTCTCATTTTCATAGTCAATTAAGTCAATCACACGCCCTTTTAGCCACCTTTTCAGGTTGGTCGCACCGTGTTGCCGCTGGAGCGGTGGGCGCGCTTGAGCACTTCCGCTGCGGCTATGCGACTGCCGCGCGGCGTTAATTCGCGCTTCGACGTTTATTGCTCAATTTCAGCGGTTTCCACAACAACAACAACGCTACTGGCTTACAAATTTTTATTAAAACTGCGTGTTGTTGTTGGCGCGCGTGGCAATCGAAGTGAGGGTGAGTCCTTTTAGGCCGCGTAAGTTCCGGTTGCTACGCGCCAGGCGAAAGTGTAGCGTTAATGAGTTTGTGCGTGTGTGCGCGCGGGCGCTCGTGTATGCACCTTTTGCCTTTTCGCTGCCGACGTGTGGGCGCGCTCGCTGGCGATGACAACAGCGAAACATTAACAACAAGCCATGAATAGTCTGATGCGCGCTCTATTATTATTAAGTGCTACAAAAACAACAATTTAGCTTTGTTGCTGAGTTGGTGGTGGCGCAAAGCGGACACGTGGCAGCTGCTTTTAAAATTGAATTTCCAAATTTCCGCTCTTGTAATCTGCTCGCGTCAATTGTTTTGGTCTATGAATGTTGTTGTTGTTGAAATTGTTATTGTTCGGTGGTTACATCGATGATAATGATGTGTTGCAACATGCATGCGCGCACATGCAACATGTTGCTGAGTAAGGACTAAAAGAGTGGCGCATTTGCATACAAACACTCTGGTGTGAGGGAAAAATTTGCATGCGGAAATATTTAATATCTCTGAATATGAAAATATTATTTATTAGAATTTCTACATAACGACTATAACCAACATGCCCTATTGCAGCGCTTGAAGTGATGCTGGAGCCCATACCGCTGCATCTGGTGACTAAACAGGTAGCGAAGATAATGTCGTCTCAACAGATGAAGGCCCTAGGGGAAAACACATCACTGGTCTTTCTTCCAAGGGACGGCGTTACAAAGAGGATTAACTTCGCAACGAATTTTATGGTTACTCTCGGCAGCAAGACAGAGTAGAATGACTTCACGCTTGATATTCTAATGAGAGACAGTACTATCCAGTGGTACACTGACGGCACGAAAAGTGCGTAGAACTCATTCTCTAACGCAACTATCGCGACCAGCGTATCGCCATTCTTAGCGACAGTCAAGCGGCGGTAAAAGCGATCTCAGGATTTGAGATTAAATCGCTTTTAGTTGAGAAGTCCATAGGAAGGCTGAACTGCCTATCAGTGTGCAACCGGGTACACCTAATCTGGGTGCCGGGGCATAAAGGGGTAGCCGGAAATGAGATAGCCGCGAACTAGCCCGCTCTGCGGCTGCGTCTAAGATGACGGGACCAGAACCCTGCATCGCAGTGGGGTCCAACAGCTTGCTATGGCGCATTCTTGCTGCCTGCTGCCAGTGCTGTTCCCTCTCCACTCTCTCCTCCGTGCGGAGCGGCTCCTAAAGAGATTTAAGAAAATAGTCAACCACCTTCGTGACAAATTCCGCCTCCTCGTCGCGCACTACCCAGGGCATTGCAGGTTGAGGAAGCACTTGTCCAACTTGGGCAGAGTCTCCTGCGCCAACTGCCGATTCTGCAATATGGAGAAATCAAATCAAGAAGAAATTAACATAACGGGATAAAATTTTGCACGAGGAATGTCTTTAGTGGGTGCCACCTTATGACCAAAAATTGTTTAAATCAAATAAAAACTGTTCAAGCCCCTACGTACCTAATATTTAGATCCCGGTACCTATAGCTGACTTTTGTTCGGAAATATCGGTCAATGTGTGATATATATTAGGTTGTCAAATATCTCCCTTCCGCTTTTTTGCTCTTTATTCAATGCTCTTTCGATAAACTGTTTCCATATAGACGGCAACTTCATAATATACAACATAATCTTCCTGGCCGCCAATCCCGTCTTAGCCCCTGTTTGGGACGATTCACCGGGCCTCGACCACGACCGTTTTCTCTTGATATTGTCGTATGTGATCCATTTTTCGTTGCCAGTCACCATCATCGCTTCAAAAATGGGTCGAGTTCGTTCCGTTTCAGCAGCATATTGCGGGCGTTGATTCGGTTCAGAAGGTTTTTTTGCGTCAAATCATGCGGCACCCAAACATCATATGTGTTTTGTATATCCAGCCTTCTGCAGATGGTTTAAAATGGCTTGGTGACTAAAATTAAGGGATAATTCTTCTCTTCTAATGTTATATCTGTATGTCAAAAATCCCCATATACCTAAGATAATATGAAGATTTTCGAACTTCCGGGTGACTGTACCGCATGTATCGGTCAATATGTGAGTTATCTCAATGAAAATAAGAAAGCGTGTTTTATTCATAACAGTGTATCTTTGTGCCTAAAATAGATAAATTTGAGCGAAAATTTGGCCTAGCCCCTATATACATAAGTAATACTAGGATTTTCGAACATCCGGCTGATTTCACTATATATGATTGGTTTTTTTTGTATGTGGTATTGAGAAAACTAGATAAAACCGGGTCGACGTATTGAATAGTTTATTATATGAATAATAGTATAAAATGTATACTACAGCATGGCCGGATCCACTAGGGTATATGGATATAAAATTGATTGGATTTCGATCCTCAGGTTGCCTTTTTACATCTTAAGATATTTTCCTGGCTTTAATTTTTGCAAGTTGCAAGAGTATAAAATTTTCGGTTGCAACCGAACTTAGCCCTTTCGTACTTGTTTTACATTAACTTGTTACGTTCAATTAATTTTCAATTAAAATACACATACATACATATATATTTTCAAAACCATTATTTTAATTTTTTATGTTTATATATATTTTCTTATTTCAGCAAATCAATTCTCGAAACCAAAAAGTGTTTCCAACATTTCAAACAAACTGCCATATTCAGCACATTTTGGCCTCAGCAGACTTCCTGTCCCCAGTGCCACTCGAGCACATACACACACACAAACACAACGCGGCAAGCGCATAAACCGCCGCACAATGCGAAATGGATCGAGTATGGGCAATAAAATGTCAACTGGCATTTAAAAGAGACTTAACTATTTAAATAATCAAATGGCCACGGTAAGTAAGTGATTTTCTTTACATACATACAAACATACAAAAAAATATTTACATAATTAAGTCAGTGAATGACACAGAGTGAGCGAGTGAGTGACTGAATGACTGAATGAGCAAACGATTGAGTAAGCCACCAAAGCAGATACATGCCTACAAACATACATACGGCTACCTAGTGCAGTAGCCATGCGTTTTATATTATATTATTGATGCGTGTGTGCGTGTGCGTGTTTGTCAAATCCAAGAACGCAATTAAAGTTGCCCTACAATCGTCTTATCAATGAGCTTTAAATCGATATGTTTACCTAGATACATACTTACATATAAGCAAACATACAATATAAATATACACACATACAATATGGGTATGCGTTTGAATGTGTGTGTGTGTGTTTGCTTGATACGATCAGCACCTTGGTGCAGTTTGATTAATTTGTTTTCCAACATTTTATCAACAACTCTTTCTGCGCACATACATACATATACCATACATACATATGTATGTGTGTGTATATTTAATATATAAGTTTATATAATTTTTATCAGCCCTTCTGTCAGCATTACACTTTATATTTTATCAATTTGTTTGCCTATAATTTCATTGAATTTTTTATACGCATAAATATGCAAGTGTGTGCGCGTTTCCTTTGCTTCTCGTGTTTGAATATGTTCGATTGCCTTATCTGGCTGCGTTGCGTTCCAGTTCATCCTTAACATAAATACTTTTGTGTGATATCACTGATTTTATGATTTCACGATTTTTTTCATATGGATTTCGCTTTGACACGCTCTCAAGTGGTTTCTGGCATTCATTTCATCTTGCTTTCATTAAATATTTTGCTTTTTATTTATTGATTTTGTGTGTAATATTGACTCTGTTGTATATTTACCCTAACGGGATTATGCATAAGCGCTTACATATGTACACATCCGCATAGCGAAGAAAGCATATACTCCGAAGTAAGCTTCCTTGGCAGCCAACGAACCCCGTTACATGTACCTCAGGTCTCATACTGCTCCGCGGCGCCTTTGTTTTTACTCAAACTAGCCCGATCCCATAATATTCAGCGTCCTTGGAACTTAGTAGCCTTCAAGATTTGCAGTTTTTAACACAAATTGTGGATTAGGCCTGTTTTCGAAAGGTTTCGTCTTTTACTCATAGTTTGTTTGTGGTTCTGTCTCACAAAAAACGGCTTCAACTACAAATATGAAGTTTTTAAGTTGTTATGGTCCAAGCAACTTCCAAAGTCTTGTTTAAGTGCCTTATTATTTCCTTTCAACGATTTGGCCATCCTTTTCGTGGTTAAAAATACCGTGTCCTTCAGTATCTTAAACCAATCAGTTCCCTGCAAAGTTTTGAGCATCGACTTTGATAACTTTTAGTCACGTTTTGTATCTAGGAGATCCACCAAATTTTGTTTCGTACTTCTTCTTCTTTACTGGCGTAGACACCGCTTACGCGATTATAGCCGAGTTAACAAAAGCGCGACAGTCGTTTCTTTTTTTCGCAACGTGGCGCCAATTGGAAATGCCAAGCGAAGCCAGGCCCTTCTCCACATGGTGTTTCCAACGGAGTGGAGATCTTCCTCTTCCTCTGCTTACTCGGCGGGTATTGCGTTGAATACTTTCAGAGCTGGAGTGTTTTCGTCCATACGTACGACATGACCTAACCAGCGCAGCCGCTGTCTTTCGATTCACTGAACTATGTCAATGTTGTCATATATCTGAAACAGCTCATCGTTCCATCGAATGCGATATTCACCGTGGCCAACGCGCAAAGGACCATAAATCTTTCGCAGAACCTTTGTTTCGAAAACTCCTAAGGCCGACTCATCAGATGTTGTCATCGTCCATGCCTATGCACCATATAGCAGGACGGGAATAATGAGTGATTTGTAAAGTTTGGTCAGTCCAAAGTAGCACCTGTTGGCAAGAGCTGTTCCGTACTTGCTTTGATAAAACACTTGTAGTGTTAGCCCCTGTGAAAGCTAATTAGAAAGGTGTTTAACAATGTCCAATTGAAGTTCAGCTAGAGAGTATAATTAGGTTCAAGAAACCGCTCTCATTCCTAAACTTTTTAGTGTAAGAGTTCTTCAATTGCTTCAAACTTGAATTGCGACGAGAGCAGTTTGCAAGACTTGAAAACTCTTGAAGAACGTCATTTACATTGTGTAAAAAAATAATCTGAATTCATAACCGATCAAAGACGCTAACTTCAGCAGCATTCCTGCAAACTAAAGATGTATGAAACAACAATACAATCACCCGAAGAGAGCTGTACTTTAAGCTGTCTGACTGGTAGACGTACGGAACTCTACCTAAAAGACCGAGATGGGCTTACAGATTCCTTCGCCATAAAAAAATCAATCAAGCAATTTGGATTATAAACTTTGTGTTGCACTATCCACGTTCTATTAAGCTTACTGAGCAAAACGCTGTGATTCAGGCATACCGGTAGAACTTTAAATACGACAGCTCGAAAGTGAGGGAACTTGAAGTCGAATACAAAAACCCTACCGTCTGTTTTGAGATTTAATGAAGAATATCAAATATTGACGGTTAGGTTAGTGTATCCTACAGAATATTTAGTCACTCCACGTTTAAACCTATTGTGCAGTGTTCAGGAAGAAAGAACAGAATTTCGGAGGGCTTCTTACGGTTGTATGGATCTCGCAGTCGCACAAATTCTTGTTGTTGATCAGCGCTTGCTGAGCTGACTGGAGGTTCAACACAAGAAGACATCCGAAGACCCACTCGATTGAAATGGGGGAAAGTGTGCCCTCCCTAGCAAGCTTATCGTTTTTGGAGTTTCGGGCGACTCCGCTGTGACCGGGCATCCTTACAAGTCTAATATAGAAGAAGCTTGGAGCTGTGGTTCTCCAACGTCTTCGAACCGCCCACAAGTCCTGTCGAGCTGTTTAGCTAGTATTGTTTTATTTTCTATCGTCCTCCACCAGATAACGACAGACATTAAGCCTATAGGCTTAACCATGGTTTCATAGAGCCAGAACACCACTTTTGGTGAGAAACGCCACCTCTTCACAATGGCTCTTTTACAACAGTATAACACGATTGACGCCTTCCTCACTTTCTTCTCGATGTTTGGCTGCCATGAGAACTTCAACCGTTGCACCTACAGGAAATAAAGGCAATATGAACTTAAGAATTATTTTCCTTGAACTTTTTGTGGTTCCTCAATAATACTAAATGAAGAAAGTGGTAGAAGAAACGAGCTGTAAAGCTAAAAAATGGTGTTTGGATCATACTTTGAGTGAGAGTTTTACTGCAGAGTTGCCTATGAATTTGGTTTTGGACAAAACAAGTTCCTGGGGCTTTGCAAAAGAAAATTTCTTGGATGTACCACTAAAGCGATGATCACATGTGTTCGTATATAAGAGAGAAGAGATTTCTGCTCGTTCTCTTTCGTTCATATCAACACTTTGACAATTGCTAAAGCAATAGCTCAGAGTAATGCGATATTGGATGGTACTTTACTGTTAACCTCGTACTAATAACCCACTTGCATGACGTGAAGATGTTAAAAATAAAATCGACAATCAACATTCAATCAAAACATTCAGTAAAGAAACTCACATTTCACTTTATTTGTGATTAAATAAAGGAAATTGTTACTAAATAATTATTAATAAAATAAAGAACGGGCATAAATAATCAACTAAACGGTAACATAAATACGACATACTACTATATCCTTATCGTTTATTAAATCACGACGACGACTGCGAAGAAAACCAGATAACATCCAACTTCAGTGCTTCGATTCGCGCACTGACGATATAATAATTTCTGCTAGACGGACAAGCGATAGCGAAGTTTGACAGCGCGTAAACAACAAGTACTACTATGGCAAGAAGCTAGTTTTATTTCTACAAGAAGAAACCCTGCATACGAAGGCAAATATTTGTTTTAATTTTGTCTTGATAAATTACTGTTATTTTTTGTTTTTGTGCAACGACTAACTAACAAATTAAATAGCCGATGAATGTGATTGGCAATGACGTTGCTCAAACGGTGTGTACTGTTGTTGCTATGTGGTGTGGAAGAAAAGGCTCGTTCTCATGTTGCGGAGTTCTTAAAAATTTTATAACTTTTGCTTGTAATTGTGGCAGATAAGCGATCCGGTTGTCCGTCCGTCTCAGCGTCTGTCATGAAACCAATATTGAGAAACTACGTCACTGTTGGCAGCTATACATTTGAAAAAGTTTAGGACTTTGCATATTTCGGAACCAGCATAAATTCTAATCTAAGCGTGGAGATCAAGCGCAGAATAATTGCCAAGAGGTGCTACTTTGATATCTGGAGGGAACTGCGAAGCAGATCCCGGCGAACAAAAAGTACTCTTCCCGTCATATTAAACCGCTCAGAAACATAGCCTTAGAAGATTGAAGAAGATGAAATAACGAACTGTAACCAACAAAATCCCTGGTTAGGCCAAGATGTTCCAGCTAAAAGCTCCTCCGACTCTGGGCCCATTTGTGGAGCGATAGCAAGGGCCCCAGGCATCCAATGGAGGGACCAAGTGCATAGTGACTTGTCTGTAGTTAGAATGAGTATGACTAGATCTCGTCTCAGAGCATGTCCTTAGATATTTCGATGTACAAATTTCTTTTTCCGGAGGGCAGATGTGCCTTTCCGTCGGCTGTCTTGTGGATTCCAGTCGATAGCGTCCCAGGTGATTGTGTCTGGAACTCGCCTCAGAGCATGCCCGAGCAAGCCTTGTCTGCCTTGTAATATTAAATGAAATCCTTTCGGTCAACTCCCTCTTGATTAATGATTGTGGTTATTCTGATCAGCTTTTTTTTTGGAACTTTTTGGTTTATAACTGATGTTTTTTCTATTTAACTCACTCAGCTCTCCATTCCTTTGTTTTCTGTGGCAGAGTGTGCACTTGTCGCTGCAGCTTGTCTGACAAAGTGGCTTTTTGTTTGATAATCGCAAAACGGCGTGACCAACCGGCTGAGCGAACGAGTTACTGGACCGCCTACTCGCCTACTGATATACAAACAGACTCACATATACATGTATATATATAAATAAATCATAAATATGTGCCATTTGTGTGGTTATCACCGTTATACATATACATATATACGATACTTCAACGAACGCATGTAATCGCGACGGTTGCATAGCTCCCACCTATCAACCTATATGTCATGGAATTTTATGGCACCTCCCTCAGCAGAGTGGCGTGAGTTGGTTCCCTTCGTACACTAACGCCCTCACCGTCAGTCGACCGACTCGTGTTGTGTTGTTGTTTCGATCGTTTGCTTGAAGTTTTTATTTCGGCTTCTTGAGAATTTCAAGTGCTCGAACTGGCAGAATCAATATTAAACCCCGTACACCTGTCCACAAGTGCTCTACAACATATTCAGCGCGCTGTTGTTGTCAGATCGCACGCAAAGTTGTTGTAACATTTGTTATTTTTTATTTGTTGGAGTGTGTAGTGTTTATGGCACTTGTTGTACTTGTCACTGCGACTGCACGGACAAAGCGGTGTATTGATGACGCCTCTGAAAATGACTTCCAAATCGGATGACGCAGACCCCGGGCCGTGTTTCATCACGTTGCTTTTGCCGGCGTCAATGATGATGATGATGTGTAATTTAATTTGTCGTTTATTAGTTGAACACTCGTTTGTTTTATGAGACACTCGAGAGCTGTACTTGAATGGAGAAGTGCACTTTTTTTATTTTGCTTTGTAACATTGTCTTTTTGAAGTATTGCTTCTGTGTCGACATGTTTTATACAATAGCGCTGGAGCTCGAGTGCTTCTACGTCGTCGACTGAGTAGTAATGCCAATTATTGGCAATTTAGATGAGCCGTGGCCTTGCCTTTAAAGGATCCATTGGTACAGCGTTTGTCCGGAAAGTAATAGGACAGAGTCGATTTAAAAAAAGGAGGATGTAGGGCAGCTGCGGAAGTATTGGAATGCCGGCCTTGTAGTGGTGCAACTTTCAATTGGCTGCGATGTTTTGTCGGACCCGATTGATCCTTCGTTTGAGTCTCTTGAGGACTTCCACGTAAAACTCGCAGAAACACGTCGTGCGAAAATTTTTGTCCTACTCTCCAGCTGCTCGGAGACCAGCCGCTCGGTTCTCCCCGATCCTTATGGACTTTTTGTTACTGCTCAACGTCAGTTTACACATCCGTATAATTTTTGCGGGGATACCAAATTCAGACATCGCGGCATAAAGGCAGCTCCTTTTCGTGCTGTTAAGAGCAGCTTTGAGATCGACGAAGAGGTGGTGAGTGTCGATTCCCTTTTCATGGGTCTTTTCCAAGATTTGGCGCATGGTGAATATCTGGTCCGTTGCTGAATTTCCAGGCCAAAAGCCACACTGATAGGGTCCAATCAGTTTGTTGACGGTGGGCTTTAGTCTTTCACACAATACGCTCGATAAGTTTTCTTAGTTCTGTATAATTATATGTAGATGTTGTTGTTAGATATCTGTTTATTGGTGCTGTTTCGTCTTCGTAATTAGCAGTACTATAAATACCGCTCCCGTTAGATCGATAAGGCTTGTACGAGCGTGAGTTAAGACTGTGCTGCCAATACGGATGCAACTCGGCAGTCAAAATAGAAGAATGGAAACTCAGAAGATTGCGTTCAGATTAGATACAGGCGTGAAAAGGTAATTTGTGGGGTAAACAAAATCTATGACGCAAGTCAGGCACAGCGCGATAAATGAAACAATCTACAATCTGCAGCGAGCGAGCGAGATAGAGTGTTGGAATGTGTGTGGGAGCATTGGATAAGGCAATTGGCTGATTGGGTCTTTTGTCTTTTCTGAAATATTTTGTTGTTGGGTTCGAAAAATATTTATTTTGGGCGGTTATCGATTTGCTGCCATTCTATATATGGTATATTCCATTCCATTTTTTATTAAAAAACCGCAATTTTTTCATATGATATACCAATATTGATATTTTTATTATTTTTTAAAATTTGTTTAGTTTCAAATTTGCTAACGTTAAAATTTACAGTTTTAAATACATAAACATACTCTATTTATATATTTACTATATTAATAAAAGGTAATTTTTATTTTTTTGTTTAATAAATTTTCATAATTTTTTTTTAAATTTATTTTTAAAAAATTTTGAAGTTTAAAAACTGCTTTTTCTACTATTTTTATAGTACTATATGAGACATTTTACACACGGTTTGTACAGAAATTTAAAAACTAGTAAAAATATTGAATTTTTGTAACTGTTAATTCCAATATTTTGTGTTTTTAACTTAATTTATATAACTTTAAACTATGTTTATGGTATACTTTTGGCTTAAATATATTGTATAGTTTGCATTTTGGTTTTCGCATAATGTGAAAAGCGTAAAATTACTTCAAAAGTGTGAATTGGAACGTGGACATATTTGAAAAGAGCGTAAATTCAGAATTTTTTGTTTGAAAGGTTTCCATGAAAATTTATTTATTTTTCTATAAAACTATTCAAATAAAGTTATTTACAACATACTTTTAACACGAAAACATTTTTATTGATATTTACAATTTTTTTCTTAATTTATTTACACTTTTCCGAAATGGTGCTTGCCTCTTTCTTTAAAATTTTTTATGAAGTTTAATTTTTCTACTGATTTTATTGCACCACAGCGACTGCCAATACGACACTAAAAATGTTTGTGTATTTTGTGTTTTTGTTTACTTTTCTGTGCTTTTGAATTTATTGTCCAATATTCGAGTAGCGCCGTTAAAATATCAACTGCTGTCTCAAAAAAATGTTTTCCAGCCAATTTTAATTTGCGTGTGAGCTTTCATAGCTTGAAGCTTTCACCAATTTGAGTTTTCATAATACGAAGCTTTCACAACATGGAGCTTTCACCAATTTGAGCTCTCATAATACGAAGCTTTCAATAGTTGAAGGTTTGTGCTTTCATGAATTCTAGCTTGACAAAGCTTTCATAAGCTTAAGTCTACATCTGCTGAAGCTTACACAAAATTATCACCCAAAACGCTTTTGTTATTGCTGCTTTTAATGTTGTCATTTTCATACTGCACCAGCGCCAGTTCCACGTTGCCACATCCGATCCACCAGCTCTCAACAATATTAGGGCCACCATGGTCGTTGATGTGAGTGCGCATGCGCTGCATGTAGACCCGCTGCTGCCACTGCAGCCGCATGTTGATAGGCCGCGGCGCCATTTGCATGCAACACCAAATTATGCGCTGCAGCCGCATTTTGCATTTGCTGTGTCATGCAATCCTGCGGCAGTTTTGTGCCATCGGCCAAGCATGGCTTGCCATTTCGCACCAAAACCGGTACGGCTACGCGTCGCGGTGACGGCAGCGCGGCCGCATGGTGCGGATGCATGGCGGGATGATGCTCGTAGACGCCTTTTTCATTTTGTGCGCGTTTCGTCTTGTAGCGATGATTTTGGAACCAAATTTTGACTTGCGTCGGCGTTAGCCGTATCAAACTGGCGAGGTGTTCGCGCTCCGGCGCTGATAGGTAACGCTGTTGGCGGAAACGTCTTTCCAATTCATAGGTTTGTGCTTTAGTAAAGAGCACGCGTCGTTTACGTTTCTTATTTGGCATGCCGTCGGCACCATTGGCAGAGCCATTACCGTTTTCTTCATCGTTCTCATCATCCAAAATATCCTCCTCGATGCCATCCTCAATGAGGCTGTCGTCGTGCGGGTTGGAGGAGGAGCCGCCGGCGCTGGTATTGTCCGCGCCTGTGCCGCCACCACCACCACCACTGCCTGGCATACTTTTGTTGAGCTGTTGATGATGCGCATGCAGCTGTTGGTGTGCCGCGGCACCGGCATGAGTTTGCATATGCAACGAATTTGCATCACCGACGGAGAGGGCATCGCTTTCGGCTGAACGACTGTAGGTTTTGTAATCACCAGAGAGCGCTGGCGAGGTTTGACAGTTGGATCCAATGTAGGTATAAGAGACCTCGGAGGTGTGTGGTGAGGTGCTATCAGGACTGGCTGGCTGTTGCATGCCTGCAGAGAGAAAAAAGAAGAGAAGCTATGATTAGTTGTTGCAAAATGAAGTAATTTAAAAGTTTATGATGCACTGAATGAAATTTCAAAGTTGATAGTTGGAACATTCTACATTAAATAAGCCCTGTCAGGGTTGGTCTGTCCGGCGTGGTGAATGTGGTCCCTTAAAATTTATTTCAGTCATGTCCAGTAGTCCCACTGACTTTAACTCCAAAGAGATTTTAGAGTCGCCTTCTTCCTTGTCTTATTTTCTCTATACTTCGCTGTTTCGAACCGTTCTCAAAATCTTTTACTTTACGCGACACTCTAGCGCCCATCAACTATTAAAAATTAAATTTGTCTTACTTTCCGTTCAATTGCGAACTTCCTTTTGTCATTATTTTCACATTGCTCATTGTATCCTGGGCGGCAACACTACAAAATACCTTAATTTATTGGCCTCTAAACAAAGCCCAATGGGAGGGCAAATAAACAGTGTATCCCGTCATTTTTCTGCATTTGGGCGGAAATAAATTGATGCACAACAAAAATTGACAATCATTTCTTGTTCGCCGATCTCGCCGCCGTATCGCTCACAATGCCAGTGACAATGACGCAATGATTTAACAATGCGGGCAGAGAGGGAAACCGGAAGGATGGCACATGGATTAGATCACACCTTCATTTGAGGTTTTCACTTTTCACACAAAGCCCAATTGAAGTCGCACAAAGGGCGGACAAGCGACGGCTAACAGTATTTACTTTTTATACACCAATTCAACAATTCCAAACGAGTTTCCAGGGGGAGCAGCTCAAATGCAACTCATCACGGGGGGTATCGCCGCACACAATCACTGTCACTGCAACCGTCGGCTATTTCATGTGCGCACGAAGGTGTTCGAAGAGGAATGCAACAACAATGCAATGGAAAGGTCAGTGGAAAGATAACCGACAAATGGAGGAAGCGCTGGAAGTAGGAAGTAGATGAGCGAGTTATATGCTCAGGGAGGAAGCAAAGTTAATGCGTTCTGAAGTCAGCGGTTAAGGGAATTTGTGAGGCCGCTCGCTGAGCAATTGAAAATGCCAAATAAAAGAATGTAAAATCACGGCTACCATAGAGGAAATCAGCTAGCTACAGGCTAACAAGCGACGGAGAGATGTATGAGTGAGGTGTGTGAGTGAGAGAGCGCGCGGTTGTATTGACTATGTGTATGTGGTTTGTTCACTTATGAATGAATGAATGCGTAAAGGGAGTTCGAGTCAGCTCAGGTAGACTTCAGCAGAAAGTGCGTTTGTATTTCATTGATACAATAAGATTGATGGGATTGTGAAAACTACAGGAGGTTCGGGCATTTAATTGATGCTATTAGTTTATGAATGGCTAGCTACACAAAAGGCGGAAGAAAGAGAAAATGCTAATGAACGACTGCTTATTAATATTTTTCTAATTGAGTTCAGGAAGAGCTATTTATATTCAACTCTCACCGTTACTTTTAAAATGATACTGTGGAGGTCCTTGTGGCGCTCGTAGTACATTGCATGAACCCAAGAAGCTTCGGGCGCGCGAACAAGCTTAGAATTGCAGCTATTAATTAAAAAAGTTTCAAGACGCGGTCGGAAATATCAGAATTCGAAGATATTTCAGTGTTTCCAGCTTAATGCTAGAGCTATCTCAGGGCCGATCCTAGACGTAAGTTCTTGCAGTTGCGGTTCCATGAAAGCTAAAAGCCGCTTTCTTTCTTAAATTTGCCACCACCTTCAAGGTTAAGCTCTCACGGTCCGCAAAATCATTTTTCGCCGACCAAACTTTGAATTCCGATGAATTCAGCGCATAAAAATGCTAGCTCAGTCTCATACTAACCTCAATGGGTTTGGTGCTACATTTGTATGTAGCCTCGTAGGACTCTTGCCTCGCGAAATCACACATTAATTTCACTTTCAAAGCAGTTCATATCCATGTACCGTCTTTGTCCTACTGCGAAAGGGGGGTGTATCCGCAACACCAAAGGTATGAATACAACAATGCGTAGCCGTAAAATTGGCGACAAATTTTCCATGTTAACCTTTGTGTTTGCTCAACGCATAACGCACAGCCACCACCACCAGCACCACTACCACCATCACAACACCGGTGAGGGCCATACATACTAAGCAAAACAACAACAGGCCGGCCATCAAATACAATTAGTCACATTAGCTGACGTCTATGACTCTGCCCGGCTTCTACTTTCTCAATGCAACTCTGCAAACATTTTATGGGTTAAGTATTGTTGTTGCTGTGTTTGTTAGGTTAGGTAGGTTTGTGCTTGTCATTAATTGTAAGTTAAAAAGTTATTTTCGTTTAACACAATATCGATACGACGAGTATATTGCAATCTTAACAAGACAAGAGGCAGATGTTTTACATCACCGCACACTAACACACCCCCCGGAACACACACATAAACGTATGTATGTAGAATATGTGGCGCGTCGGCATGTATGGCAACCACGCATGCCGCAAATTATGCGAGCGAATGAACCCTCGAACTCTGCCTCGAAGCCTCGCTGGCATCTGCCGCGTTTTTTTCTGTTTTAATTTTTGTTTTTATTTCGCTTTACGGCTTTTTGCTTACGAGGTGTATTTGAATTTTCCCAATTACGTTTAAATTTTGTCTAATCATATTTGTTTGACTCTTCTTTGTTGTTTTTGTTGTGCTCTCATGGCGCTTTCGGTAGTTTGCACCTCAAGATTAGGCATATTTGCTTAAATGCATAGCGCTCGTGGCTTCACTTTTCCAACGATGTCCGTTTTAATTTGCACTTTGGCTAAATTGTCACGCACTACCGTTATATGCGCCCCGAAGCGCGCTGGCCCGCTATTTTGAGAACTTCAGCAGCTGTCTTATAACATTTTTGTTTTGTTTACCCCTTCCCCGATCGCTGTTTTGCAGTTATTAAGTCATTAGAAAAGTGTGGTTATGTTGCCTAGGTAATCGGGACTTATTAGTGTTAAATAAGCTTAATTTGTTGTTTTTTATACGAGTTGGTAGGGGTAAGGTTTCCAAGGATATTCATAATAGGTTAAGACCCTTTAAAAAGATTTGAATTCACTACCTTTTTTTGAAGAACTTAAGTTCCTTCGAGTTTTTTTAAGCTTAAACATCAATCATGGATTGAACTAAAAAGCTCTTTAATAACTCTGCGGAAAGCACCTTTTTTTTGCTTTTCACAAATTTCGAAAAAGCTCTTTTTGAGCTTTCACGAATTGTAAAAAAGCTCTTGAGATTTCTTGTATAAAGGGTCAAGGACAGTTGGGGTCTCTTTATTTTAGCTTTCATGAATTGTAAAAAAGCTCTTGAGATTTCTTGTATAAAGGGTCAAAGACAGTTGGGGTCTATCGCTTTTGGCTTTCACGAATAGTAAGAAAGCTCTTGAGACTCTATAAAGAGTCAAAGACAGTTGGGGTTTGTTGGTATTACGTTACTAGGCCAGTTTTTTTTACTATTTTACATATTCGTCGTGTTTGGAACCAATTTTTGGGTCCTCGCAATGCTGACTCACCTAAGACTACTGTTAAAAATTAAGGCATATTCAATCGCTTTTCCGTAAAATCAGTTCCTCTGAAAAACATAACAAAAACAAGTGGTTTCTTTTACTCACCATAGAGCTCATTTTCTTTAATCCACGCGCTACGCGCCGGATGCGCCAACACAGTGTGCGTCATCTGGTGATATGATGACAATTCATCACTAAAACTGGTGAAGTTCTTTGGCAAATATTGTCCAGCAGCGGCTGCGGCTGCCGCGGCCACGGCATTGTGATGACTGGCTATCAGATGAGCGGTGGCCTGAGCTGAAGCAGCATTCGCCGCCACAGCTGCGGAACTTTGATGATGTGCTGTAACTGACTGTCCGTTGGTATCGGTGCCATTGACTACACCGCCACCAGCTACTGGTGTTGGTGTGGTGCCGGTGGAGTGTTGCGTTGTTTGATCATCGCTGGGTACCGTTAAGGCATTGTTGGAACCGGTGCCGCCCAAAACTGATGCCGGTGGTGTTAAGTGTGCGCTGTGAGCCTCACCATTACTATTACTATTATTGTTGTTGTTGTGTAAGCTGGTGTTATTGTTATTGTGATGCTGAGGCAGATGATGGGGCAGGTGGCTAGGATGATGATGCTGCTGCTGCGTATGTTGACTAATATCCGTTTGGCTGTGCGGGCCAGCGGCAGCGGCGTGAGGTGGCACGACGCCATTCTTCAGCTCGCTGCCATCCAAATTGAGTATGTCCGATATGTGAAAGCCGGAGGAGCGTTGCGACGGCGGCACCTTCGTGTCGAATAGACTGTAGGGCAGAGAGAGAGTTATGAAGAGGTTAGCGTGTGTGCAAAAGTATTTGTTTTTGAATGTATGTATTTGAAGAAATGAAGTTCGAGATGAGGAGTCGCAAAGATCGTTTCTCCATTACAAGTAAAAGTTTAGTAACTTTCAGGCTAATCCCACATTGACCAGTAAACAGACTACTGAAAAACAATATCTTGTTGATTCTTTGATTTGATTTTCAAAAAAACCTGGTTCTAGACCAGTCTCTGAGTAACACTTCTCTAAAACTATGTTTTCCTTGTTACACACTTTTTTATGTTATTCTGACTTTTGTGTAAAAAAAGTTATGTTACTAACTGCCTAGTTTCAAGGTAATCACTTTGAATGAATTGTGAGCGGTCTTAGTTTCGAGGCAGTCTACCGCTATCAAGTGTATTGTATGGCCATTGTAAGCGCTGATTACGCTGACCGCATAATTGACCTTTCGCGAATTGTTTGTAGCCAAAAGGAACACCTTGTTTTCTTAAGGATAGCCGTATTTCTACTTAAAATCGCCAGACAATATTTCAATCACGTATTTCCCCAAAGCCACATCCGCGCGCGGACGCGGGAAATACCACGCATGGTCGCGAAATGCACATATTTACTCTGACAGAAAGAGAGGCGGCGAGTAATATTATTTAGTCGCTAAAATAAATAGTTTTATAACACTATTGTACTACTAAAAACAAACTACAAAAACAAACGAAATCCGCCGGTGATCACTCCCATCAAACGAAAGTACTCAAGAGTCTGCTACTTCAGCGAAATGACGACGAAAGGATCTACAAGCCTCAAATGCACTTTCGGCTCAGCGCAGATTTTCTAGTGGAATTTCCACATTAGGTGTAATAGGGGAATTCCTGGTCAAAAATGAAACACATGTGTGACCAAAAGTTGAGTACGCGTGAGCGTACAAAGGAAATCAAAATACAAACAAACAAAGAAGGCGAGAAATGTACATTGCCATAGCATAAACATATGAACTCTAGGAACTTGGAAGCGACAAGGCAAGTGGACAGCGCACTAGCCCAAGCCGCCTATGCCACTGCGGCACAGACGGATCGCTGACGTTTGCCGGCAGCACAGGTAGGCAATTGGGCAACAGCGCTGGCGACAGACTGTCTGGTAGTGCGGGATTCCCCAGGCGTAGCGGACATGCGGAACGTTAACAAGATGACCTTTACAGTAATGCCGCCAGCTAGTGTTAGTGCGACGTACTTGTAACGGCGTGGGAAATACTACAGCAGCAACACTTGCGAGCAGGCGAAAGGAATAAATAGACGCAGGAATGCAAGGATGAAATGAACCGAAGACAGACAAACCGACAGCTAGGCGGACGAATTGACGAACGGACGGACATTGTGAGTCAGTGTCGTTTCATCGCCATACGTCACACTAGGCACGCATTCACTCGCAACCTGCGCTGTGCGCACTGTGCTGTTGGTTTGGGAAACTCCAATTTGGGAAAACCATAGATTGCAACGCAATCTGTTTATTGCCACTATTGTTTGGGTTTGTTGGTTCGTTGCAAGTGCAGGAAGTAACATATGTTTCGCATTTGCAACGCCTAGTGCGACCGACACAATGCGGAAGAAGCATGTCCGAGGTATCATGTGAAAAGTAGGAAAGATAGCAGCCGCACAGGTAAACTCGTGCGGTCTGCAGGAGCTATGCACTAAAATAGTTTCCCTACTAATCAGATGTGATTGTTAATTGTTGTGAGTATTAGGAAAAATTTAAATCAAATTTATTTGAATTTGTTTGCTAAATGTAAGCTGACTTAACCGAGGTAGTCCGACAAATGTCGCATACACTGCTTAGCCTGCACAGTAAGTACGGCTGAGCTCAAACATATGTGCGTGAGTCCGGCGGTGCAGTGGCGAAGGTGCGAATAATCCGACGATTTGCTAGTTTAAATCAAAGTTAATTTATCAAAGGCAGGGATTTGCTTGCGAGATCGCTTGCTGTAACTAAACTAAAAGAAGTCGGCAGAAAAAGTATGCTTAAGAAGGAAAGCGTGCATTAAAAGAAAGACGGACTTAAATGCTGAAACCTTCACACCTTAGTGGATGTTCCTCATACGAGTGACGTATTATTACGTGTTTACTGCCGATTCCGAATGAATAATACTAACGGTGGCTCATTCGGCCGATATTAGTTTGGGATGAATTCTATGTCAGGCGGGGAAACTCATCTATCTTCACCAGCAAACTCAAAATATGAAACATTTTGGTTTTGAATTGTGTTACTTTGCTGTCGAGAATATACCGAAAAACTAACGTGTAATAATGTCTAATCTTCAGGTTGACCGCTTTAGATCTTTCGCGCCTCAATACCTAGAGGTTTAAAAATAAAATCGATACAAATAGGCCTCTGTGGAACTTTATGAATTTGATATTTATTTTTAGAGCTTCATAAAGTTCCTCAGAGTCCTATTTGTACCCAAATCATAGAGATGGATAATGCAACTATCTTGTCTAGGGAGTTCCTTAATTATTATATTAGTCTTAAGTTTTCTTGAAAATTCTATGCTCATTTTTATTTAAAATCAGAGCTTCGTTCCAGTGGAACGGTTTTTCGTTTCGATAGTCCTTTGTGTTTCGGAACTTAAAGAAACAGACAAATAATAATACTAGATATATTTTTTTTAACAACGTCAGAAAATCTAACCGGAAATGTTCAATTGAGTGTATAAAAATAAGTTTTTTTATGTCAAATTGGCTTAATGATCTTGAAAAGCCATTGTTCAAAAAACTCGACCATACTTCACACTCGTGCAGGTAACGAATCTCGAATTGAAACACCTGTGTTAAAATCAAAGGAATCACATGTTTTTGAGTACCATTGTGTTGATTTCCGTTCTTTTATTGACTTATTTCATTGATAACACGTTGCAAGGTTCATCCATAGAGCAAGAGACTGTGTGCAGTGTTTGGATAATTGAAAGTCATTGACTTTGAAATAAATAATTAGATTCTTTAACAAGCGGATGTGTAGGGGAAACGAACATACATTTTCACTTGTGCCATTGTTTAGGCCAATTTTGGGAGATGGTTTTGAGTGTTGGAAAGGTTGCCATTTTTGGTGTTGACACTTAAATTGCAGAGATCTCAGAATATTGCCTGCTTCAAAAGAACGTGATTTAAGGATATGTTCCCATGAGATTCTGCCGAAAACTTGGAAACAAGATTGCCTTAGGCTTTCACTTTATAATTAGAGAATCTTGCGTACCAAATTTCAACTAATTTCGCGGTAGATTCTCAAGAACTCTCGAAATATTTTCATAGAAAACCTTTAGGTTTTGCTCGACTTTTGTACTACATGATTCCAACCCTTTTAAATGTTTCACTTTCTATATGCTTACCCCGGTAACGCGCTACGCAAAGCCGCCGGATAGAAAGCAGGCAGGAGTGGATGTCCCCACGGTGGCAGCAGTATCGGTGACCAAGGTAGGAAAGGAGCCGCCGCTGCCGCAGCTGCAGCCGCGGATGGTACCATTAAACTACTCATGCTGTGCAACGAAGGAAAGGAACTGAAAGCTGCCGCCGCCGCAGCGTTTGTGGGCAAACGTAAGTGATCCGCGATCGAGGTGGGCGTAACTGTCGCTGGATTATACACGGGCACTGCACGTATAGGTGAGTCGACTAGGTCCTTTGTTGTGGTCGCTGACGCTGTGGGCGTTGTGGCGCGTGTGGGTGTGGAGGTGCGCGGCGGTGGCGGTAATGCGGGCGGTGTTGGTGTTCTAGAAGTACGTCGCACTATGGACAAATTGTTGCGCGGCTTGGTGGGCGAGGGTGGTGGCGTGGCGGCGCTAGAGGAGAGCGATTCTAGCGATTTCCGTCGGTGTAGTGGTGAACGCGGTGGCCGTCCTGGCGACGGCGTGCGTTTGCGTTTCTCAGCCACTTTGACGATGTTGGCGGTACGGGGCTGCGACAGGAAAGTAATCTTTGTCTAAAAATTGCAGTTTTATAAGATTGCGCGCTCTGCTAGACTGCAGTTACACTTTTACTTTCGGTTGATTAGTCAAGGAAGCCTGTTGGTTGTTAACTTTTCTTTGTTCTGCTGATCACTGGTTTAATGAGCACTTTAGGTAAATATATGGTCCAGAGACCGTGCTTCACACAAAAAGTCGCACACTTTATTGGTTCTTGACATAACTTTTAACGACTTAATTTAACTTCACTTTTTTTCGTTTTTCTGAGTTTCTACTAATTGAATTTTTGGCCTTTTGAACTTTGATTTTATTCACGCGTTCACATTCCGTATTTTTAGTGGGCGTACTAGCTGATAATAGGCATGCTCTTCAGTTCGAGTACTATTCGAATTTGGCTGCTCGAATTGAGACCGCGTATACTTTTCAAACTGAAGTGTCATCAACAACTAACGAGTCGCCGTGTATGCCAAGAAGCCACAACCAGTCAGCCAGTCGACCAACCAACGCATCAGCCCAGTTCAGGCAGCTAGGCCCGGCAGCCCAGGCCAACCAACGGCAGTGCAGTCAATGCATTGCACATCCAACCAAACAAACAAGAGCCATCAACAACCACCAATATACACACACAAACCCATGTGGAGAGCCTTATGAAGAACGTCAGCCATCGAGCAGTAAATAGGTATGCGGACAGACAGGCCAACAGGCAAGCCTTTGTGCAACTTCATTCACTCGGTCGGCGCAACAACAAAGTCATTCAGCTGAATTGTTTCCTTTTTCGATCGATTTTACTAAGTGGCTTCTCATGTCCTGCGCGCACAAAAACAACAAACACTACAACACAAGCACGCATACTTCAGTCGAGAGCGGTGGAGCGGTTATCGAGTCGAGTGGAGTGGAGTGGAGTGAAAAAAGCAACCAGCAACCACCACCGAAGCAGTGCTCGCAGGCTCGGCCCAGTCGACTCGTTGTCTATTTAGGTTGATTGCTTCGTGTGTTTGTGTCTGTGTGCATATTGTGATGAGTGAATTATCCTTGTGCTCGAGAGGTTGCCTGTGCGTGCGACTGCAATGGCTAATATGCTGTCGTTGCCTTCGTGACCACGACTCGTCGTGAGTTCTGTACGAAGCGGCTTAGATAGCCGAGAGGGTACTTGAGTGTTGAGTTGGAATTTCGAGTTCCACCATTGTCTGTGGTGCTAAGTAGGGCACTACTGTGTGCTACTTACGACTTTTGTTGTTGTTTGTGGTGCTTGTTGTTGTTGTTGCGTTCATATTGCGTCTTTGAAACCCAGCTTCCAACAGGCTCGTGCAGTAGGGCAGGCAACGGACGCTTGAAACGGCCAACCAATCAAGCAGCAATGAGAAGTTCTGCGACTGAAGCGCTGAGCGCGGTTTGTGAATCTCTGTTCTTTGCATCGTCTGCGCTGGAGCGGGATTAGCGGGCGAGCGTTGGCGCAAAGTAGGGGGGGCTGTTGATTCGGAAACTGCTGTAAGTTTAGGTGAGTGAAATTTCAATGATGTGCTGCTAGAGATCCACATGCGGCGGCCATATTGGCATGGTGCCATAAATTCTGGCTCATGCTCCATCGAGCTTAAGCGTCTACAGCTATCAGCAGCAGCAATACGACGGTTTTCAAGCTTTACGTAATGCACATAGTTGATGCTTTGAGTTAGTTTTGGTTGTTTTTGTAATCTTCTTCATATCATGAGGTTATGCTGTGTCTTTCCGTCGCAGCTCAGCGCTTACATGCTCTTACTTCCGCTCTGATATTGCATCGTCAACATTTCCATTTTCATCATCATTCTCATCTGTCTGAGTGTGTTATGTGTTTGGGTTTTAGGAAGAGCCAATAGCCGCATTGTCATCAGTTTTTACGTAATACTACTCTATTAGCTGCCACCTCAACAACGCCAGTTGTAACTAATCTTATTACATCAGTTCTTATTGCTTATTTCTCTTTGAGTCATAGCTTTAGGGAGTGTGTCCAGTATATCTTATAAGCTCAATGAAGATATTACTTCCTACTTTTCAGGCTTAGTTGGTTCTGCCTTGACTTTCATTCTTTCTTTGTAGCGCTTTTTAGGCACGTGTTACGTTATGGGATCTTTATAAATGAGTTGGGTTAATAAATGGGTGGTACCGCAATTCTATTAGTTTCTGATTATTTGTAGGTTGATATTGCAAAACAATTGTGGTGTAAACCTCTTCGAACTCTTCCATATGCAGTAGGCAACAGGCGACGATCCGAATCAGAACAGCCATAACTTCATACTATCAGTCTAAGCCATTTGTGGGAATATAAAGATGTTTTTGTTGAGTCTGCTGATATCAATTTCGGCTATTTTGCCAGGTTCGCCGAAGATATGACTGTAGAAATGTTTCAGAAGAGTGTACCTAGATGTATCCAGCATTCCTCCGCCCATAGAATTCCGAAAGATAGTGTACGACAAAATTTTCATGATTGCGGTAAGTTGAACCTCATTATGAGTGAACAGTTCAATGGATCTCCTGCATTCCGGAGATAGAGGTTGACTAGAGACCTGCTAAGCTAAGGCGAAGTCCAGAGTTCCAGCTCCAGCTCGTCCCCAATCCGGTGTAACCGTAACAAGGTTTCCAGCAGTATGAACTTTGGTTCCTAATCAGGTGGAGGTTTCCGCAAATATACTTTTGATTTCACCCAATCAACAAAACGTTGCTAAGTCTATATTAATTTGGAGACATTTCGTCAAAAAATGCCAATGTGTATCGCAGAAAATATTTTTTGTTATCTTATTTTGAAGAATTGGATGGAGACTGTGAATGGAAGCGCGTTTTTCAAGTGTTTTTTTTTAGATGCGGAAGATACCTGATCTTTCGAAACACTGGAATATCATGATTTTGTCCAACTGACCTTTATCTCTTCCTTCTATCAAATCTAACAAGTATTTGTGTCAGATTTTAGAGACAATTTCGACTGTTTATTCAAAATCAGACCTAGTTTTCCTTTAAGCTGGATATAGCACTAGATATAGCATTCAGAAGGCGGGTTAGTAGTAAAAATAGAGGGAAGTAAGCGTTTATTTGGGCAAAAATATTGAAATAAGTCTCGATTGAATAGAAATCTGGTTCTCTTACGATTCCTTAGGACGAAATGTTCTGGGAGTCCGTAACGATTTCGTAAGACGAGCTGCTCTGGGGGTCTTGTATTGTTTTCGAAGTGTACTGATGTCAGTTGTCTCTATTTTGGAGAGCATTAGCGAGTCTTTCTCTCTAGAATAAGAAATATTCGCCAGAGAGGTAGTGAAATTCTCTATTATATTGTTCATCAAATAAAAATCATGTAAATTACTGGCTGTTTCTCTTTCAAAGTGCATAAATTTGTTACGAAAGTGCTTCGGAACGACTTTAACGTGCTCTAATGAAAGCAAATTTATTGAAATTTATGTATGCGGGGCATACACTCTTGCGATTTGAGAGGCCACTCCACGGCACATACTCGTATGGGTGGGAAAAAGGATGTGAATCGAAAAAATCTAATAAAGTTCTCAAATGACGGACACTAAACATTCAACAAGGATTACATTATGCCAGTCAGCCCCTAAAAGCATGCCACACGCACATCCCAACACCGTACATATATATGTACATAACAGTATAAGTGAGCACGCAAGCAAAGCTGAAAATATGTGTTTCGAACAAAGATGGCTAACAATGCCAACAATAACAATAAAAACAACAACAAAAGCAATAATAATAATGAAATGTGCTTAGTACTCGCTGGAGTGTGTGAACAACAAAAACCAATTCGAAAAAATTACGAAATCAGTGCAACAAAAACGCTAATAAATGTGCATAGTACAGCAACAACACTAACAAAAAGTACACAACGCTAACGCCTCCCAACCAGAACCATGCTACATTAGTAAAAAGACCCGCATCATTGTTGTTGGCCACATATCTCTGCATACCTAATAACTAGGTAAGCGCGACGCGCTCTGCCAACAGCCAACGGCCAATCAAAATGCGACGCTGGCTTTGTTGTTGCTTGCTAGTTGCTAGTGGGTTTTACCCGCACGGCGCACCGCAAGTGTGAGCGAGCGAGCGCGTAGGCAACTCAACATTGACCGTGGCTTGCCGTTGTTGCTGCCTCAGCACTTGCGCATTGCTTTAGCGGGATTTTGGGAAATTTTCTCGCGTTTCTCCTGCGCTTTAAGGCGCAAAAGGATTTCAAGCGCGCGGGATTTTCCGTCTTGCCTGTTGAGGCGTTCAAGTGCTGCAGGGACCAGGCAGCTGATAATGGCGTCTGTGAGAGAGAGCAAAAGAGCGAGATGAGTAGATTTGGTAGCGCAAGGATGTGCCAGCTGCGCTTTTGAAAAATATGCTTGTTAAATGATTGTGCACGCCTACTTGTGGGGTTTTCCACTCGTTCCACTTCATAGTCGGGCGCTTAATAGTAGTTTCTCTTTTGTTTTCAAGCGCTCGTTAGCGTTAATGGCGTTGTGAGGAGTGCGCAGGATACGCTGTTTGCCTTCTAGTGTGAGACGAGTGTTTGTTGGTTTTTGCCCAGCGCCGTTAACAAGTGCATATTTCCAGTGCGCGGTAAATATTGTTGGAGTCGCACACATAAACGTCATTAATACATAACTGTTTCTCTTAATAAAGTTCGATTTTTGACGCGCTTCAACTCCCTCGTGTTGTACGCACAGCATTCTCCTACCACACCTGCTCCATAAATAAGGGTATGCGCTGCCTGCGCGCTCATTCTTCCTCTTTTCTTCATATTTATGCTTATGTGGAACTCTTGCGCGGCACTCGACAGGACATAGGTGTGGCATGCTCCACTTAGAACGCGGCTCATAGCAAAGTATATACTCACTTAAATTGATATGCCGAGTAGCACTTAGTTCATATACTATATTTGCTCACTTATGGCCCCAAACACACACACACACCTTTACATATTTTTACTTGTATATTTATATGTGTGCTTGTCCTTGATCTGTGGGGGCGCCTGGAGTGGCGTCACTCATGTGTGGAGTGTATGCATGCCTGGCGGCCATTTATCAAAGTCATTAGTATCTACTGTTTATTATGTATTTCGCGGAGTCATGTAGACACTTTCATTAGTCTTTAGATTCATATGTGTATTAAAAATCAAAATGTACTTATATATAGACTTTTAAAAGGCGACGGTGCATAAAGTAAATGGTGGAACGCTGGTATGTATGTGTGTACTTTCTTTAAGTATTAAAATTTCAATAAAAGGTTATGACGTTAAAGTTTGGCGGATTCACGAAAAGTTTCGGAAACTTTTTTCACTCAGAGTTTATTGCACTTAGTGCCAGTTTTCTTTGCGCATCTCTGCAATTATTTACATAGACAATTTTTTGTAAGCCCATTTCCACAAGTTTTTTTACCCACCCTAGCCTCAAATTTCAACCCAAAATTGCCGTGAAGCTACTTAAAAACATTTTTCTGATCGAAGAGCGCTAAAATTATCGGTAAAATGATCTCGAAACCTACGTCTGACAGCATTTTCGATACCGAGAGAGCGCTAAGTTCTTTAAGATAAATGTCTCAAGAGAGTATTTTAGAGGAAGCTGGTATGCATTGTTTTTGGAGGCAAACGGACGAGTCTGGATAAAAAAGAACAGAAAGCAAATGATGGAAATGAAAAAAGTTTATTTTTCACCCAGACTTGATGATCGGGAGCCATCGTTTGTTCCCACGAAAAGTACGACTTTTCAACTGAATCCAGCCACTTATATTTAAAAAGATAAGCTAATCAAGCTACTGGGTCTTCATTTCATTTATAAAGGTTCTAATCCAATTCCTTTTTAATGATTGAAGAAATCGCACGTCAGGGAATCGCCTTGTCTGAAATCTCGTTTGGTATCGAACGGCTCGGAGAGGTGCTTCCTGATCCTGACGGAGCTTTTGGTGTTGCTCAACGTCAGTCTACACAGCCGTTTTAGTTTTGCGAGGATACCAAATTCAGAAATAGCGGCGTAGTAGAGGTAGCTCCTTTTCGTGCTGTCATAAGCAGCTTAAAAATCGAACGAAGAGGTGATGTGGGTCGATCCCTTTTTTACGGGTCTTTTCCAATATTTGGCGCACGGTAAATATCTGGTCAGTTGTTTATTTGCCAGGCCTAAAGGCACACTGATAAAGTCCAATTTGTTTGTTGATAGAGGGCTTTAGTATTTCACACAATACGCTCGATAGAACCTTATATTCGATGTTGAGGAGCCTTATCCCACGATAGTTGGCGCAGATTGTGGGGCCTCCCTTTTTGTGGATTGGGCAGAGCGCACATAAATTTCAATCGTTGGGCATGCTTTAGTCCGACCATATTCTACAAAGAAGCTGATGCATGCTCCTTATCAGTTCTTCGCCGCCCAGTTTGAATAGCTCGGCTGGCAATCCATCGGCCCCCGCCACTTTGTTGTTCTTTAGACGGGTAATTGCTGTTCAAACGTCTGTATGGTCGGACAATGGAACGTCTCCTCCATCATCATTGGTGTCATGCTTTCGCTGTCGTTCAGCAGGCTGGAGAAGTGTTCCCTCCATAATTTTAGTATGCTCCACTATCCTAGGATCCCTAAAATCTTGCTATCTCGTCTCATATTTTTGCTCAAACCATTCGGTTCTCTCAATGAATGTACTTATATCCAAGTATTCTGTGTCTGGTTTGCGTTAGAGCTGGGCTTCACAGCAAAAATGGAAAACCGTTTCCTAATTCCCTTCTAGCTTGGAACTACGGTAATAGGCCAGTTCCCCGTTGTAGTGCCTGCCGACTTTATCATACTCGGTCGGTCCTTATCTGCTTCATTATCTTGCAGTTGGTTTTGGATTTCCATCTGTTCCATTTGTTCAAAGTGAATATGAAACTATCTCTTGATATTTCACAGCCTACTTTGCCGATAATGATCCTGTGGCCGGGTACCCAAATTATGGATAAGTGAAGTTGACTTGCCAGTGAGTTTTTAAAGCCTTTATGCAGTTTTTAACTAGGCTGGAATTAAGATGTGCTCGTCCCTGCTCTGCAGTTCGTTTTGAGCCGTCGGTATAGGTAGAGGCTGTAACATCCTCCCCTACTAAACATCTCTTTTCCCGTCTAGAGATTATCTGCACCCGGAGTTGGCCATCTGTGGTAGAATATAGTCTGATCTACGTAAGCTGGCTCAAGATGACCCTATGGCCAAAATCTTTCATCTTCATTCTTATAGCAAAACTTGCTGTTAGATTTTGAGAAAAGATGTCTGTGGGCAGCTAATGCAAGGCATGACATAATAACCCATACACAAATTGCTCCCTGTATTCCATTTAGTTTGCCGACTTTGTCGTGTCTCCTTAACGCTGGCAACAGAACCAGTGCTCCCTAAGATATAATTGGTCTGATGTGAAGTAATGATTGAGGGAATATAATTTTTGATAATAATTTCGAATTTTTAAGCAAAAATTGAGTGAAATTTTTTTTCTCAGAAAATTAGTCTTTTTGTGAAGTCGCCATTTTGTAAAAAATCAAAGTTTTGACTTTTTTTGGCTTTTGCGATTTGAGACTATTTTAAGCAGAAAAATGTTCTTCACCGCTAGTCACCTTTTTTCGGTGGTTCTCCTGAAGATTGGTATATCTTCAGTGCTACCAATCACATTGTGTCATACCATATGGTGTTGGAAAAGTAAGATTTTAAGCTTCATTTAACCTAAAAAAAATTAAATTCGAGGAAGTTGAAAAAAAGTTGTAGCTAAAATAAGTTAAAGTTTGATTATAAATACGAAAATACTTTTTCGACTACTCATTAGAAACTAACCGGAAGCATGCAAGGGGCTACATGAGCCGCGACAAAAGCCTACATAAGTTTACAAATCGAGGACGAAAGGATAATAGGGGGTAGGCATGAATGCAACGAACTACTGCAAGAAATTTTGTTTGCACAGAAGAAATTATACAATTAAACATGAAAATTGGCTTGTGTAGCAATTCGAAAGAGATTTGTGAGGAGCGCCGATTGCGTCTGTATGCACAGCTGGCCCCTAACTAATATACGATTTATTGTTCTTGCGCAAATACAGATGGTCCACTGCAGCAGGACACGGCAGCCAATGATTTTAGTTAGTGACGAAAGGAAAAAAGTAGAGTATAGGAAGTGACTTATTATTGCGCATAAATATGTTTGTATTGATTGCAACAATCTGCTCTTAACGCCTCGAAGGCTGCGTTGTAAGAATGTTGTAATTCGACTGAGAAGTCAAAAGACGCTTGAACAATGGATTTTTCATACATTTTGTTGCTGACATTATAGCTATTGCAACGTTTTCTTTCTTCCTATTTTTTTACTTTTTTGTGTTCCTTATATATTTTTTCTTTGTTTCCAATTTTGTTTTTCATTAATCAGCCATTAATTATATTGGCCGCAAGAAAGGTGTGACCAGATTGTAGCAAACTCACACTTTCATACATGTACATACATACATTATGTATATGTATAGCATATAGTAGTTACTACAATGCAGCCTCACTAGAAACTGATTTCTTCCTTCCTTTTTCTTTTTTGTATTTTTTCTGATTTTTTCAAATTTTTCCAACACAAATTCAATGAGATGCTTGAGAAAAACATGGCAGCACCTTCATTATTTTACATATGTATATCTACAAACGCATAGTTTTTTTTATTGTTGTTGCTATTTCCTCAATTGCATCGTATTTAATGAACCGAATCGAACGAAACCGGAAAGAGAAATTAAAATGGATGACAAATAGCCGTGTTGCAGAGACAACAAAATCCGAAAAGCACACAAACAAACATATGTATGTGTGTGTATGTGTATGTATGTATGTGCGTATGGTTACACATATGTGCCATTCAATTGCATTTGAAAAGGTGTAAATCTGCGGCTGCCATAAAGACACACAGCCCAAGCATTTCGAGCGGCTGCAGATGCTGGCTGGAGTGTGCTCACACACACACACACACACATGAAAAAACATATAAATTAAATATATTCGATAGAGGCGTACACCTACAGCGCGCTGCAATGGCAGCCAACAGCAGCATCTGCCGCTACTTCAGCGCTCTTCAACTGTGATTTGTTGTTGCTCAGCTCGCCTCACGTGCTCTCACCGCTGCTTCACACTTCGTTTTTTTTTGTTTTTGCGCATTCCACTAATTTGTTGTAGCGATTTTTTACGCTTTTCCGCCTTTTTAGTTTTATTAGCGCTTGTCAAGGCTTACGCGCACACACACACAGTCGCACAAACACACATACGGAGGCGCGAAGAGCCATTCAATCCCAATAACATTTAGCTGAATAGTCCTGCTTATATTTACGCTAATTGGGGTTGTTGCTTCCCTCGCTGTATAATTTAGCTCACCCCTCTCCTACCTGCTCTGCTCCGCTCTTCCGCGTCTTTCCGTTATTGGCATATTTATTGTTATTATCATAAGCTACTTTTTTACTTTTCGACTTTTATGTTTTTGAAAATCCTCTGCCTAAATAGTTTTTGAATTGCTTTGTTTCGCAAATACTCCGACTTCGGCTATCTCTCTCCGGGCAAGCAGACACAGTACCTTCATTGAAACACCAGTGTCTAAAGCTGATGCCTCTTGTTGTGATTGTTTGCATAAACTCATGTTTTGTAGCATCTGCTTTTTGATGTTGTTTTTGATGGTGCACTTCAGGGCGAAAGCGTTAAGTTGGTTTATGGTGGAGTGTAGAGTGCATACTAAAAATTGTAGTTGTTTTTCTATTAAAAAATAACTAGCTTCTTCTTCTTTACTGGCGTAGACACCGCTTACGCGATTATAGCCGAGTTAACAACAGCGCACCAGTCGTTTCTTCTTTTCGGAACGTGGCGCCATTTGGAGATTCCAAGCGAAGCCTGGTCCGTATCCAACTGATCTTTCCGACGGAGTGGAGGTCTTTCCTCTTCCTATGCACCCTCAGACGGGTACTGCGTCGAATACTTTCAGAGCTGGAGTGTTTTCATCCATTCGGACAACATGACCTAGCCAGCGTAGCCTCTGTCTCGTAATTCGCTGAATTATGTCACTGTCGTCGTATAACTCATACAGCTCATCGTTCTATCAAAGGATCATAAATCTTTCGCAGAACTTTTCTCTCGAAACCTCCTAAGGCCGACTCATCAGATTTTGTCATCGTCCATGCCTCTGCACCATATAGCAGGAGGGGAATAATAAGTGACTTATACAGTTTTGTTTTTGTTCGTCGAGAGAGGACTTTACTTCTCAATTGCCTACTCAGTCCAAAGTAGCACCTGTTGGCAAGAGTTATTCTACGTTGAATTTCGAAGCTGACTTTGTTGTTGCTCTTAATGCTGGTTCCAAGTTAGACGAAATTATCTTCGAAGTTATGACTGTCAACAGTGACGTGGGAGCCTAGTTGCGAGTTTGTTTGAAGACAGGAAATATTTGGTCTTGCCCTCGTTCACTGCCAGACCCATTTGCTTTGCTTCCTTATCCAGTCTAGAGAAAGTAGAACTAACGGCGCGGGTGTTAAGGCCAATGCTTTGACGGAGCTTTTGGTATTGCTCAACGTCAGCTTACACAACTGTATTACTTTTGCGGGGATATCAAATTCAGACATCGCTGCAAAAAGGCAGCTCATTTTCTTGCTGTCAAAAGTAGCTTTGAAATTAACGAAGTGACGCAGTGTTTGAATAACTCGGCCGGCAATACATCGGCCCCCGCCGCTTTGTTGTTCTTCAGACGGGTAATTGCTATTCGAGCTTCTTCATGATCGGGCAATGGAACGTCCCCTCCATCGTCATCGATTAGGGAATTGGGTTCGCCTTCACCTGGCGTTATACTTTCACAGCCATTCAGCAGGCTGGAGAAGTTGTCACTCCATAATTTAAGTTTGGTCTGGGCATCGGTTACTAGATTATCTCCTTGGGTTTTACAAGAGTATGCTCCGGTCCGGAAACCTTCTGTTAGTCTCCGCATTTTTCCGGAGAATTTTCGAGCATTAGTGGTAGTGGCTTACTTCTTGGTATTATGAACTCTCACCTACAAATAAATCGAACTTCTAGTACTGATAAATCGACTCGTCTGACACTTGAAGCGCTTTGTACTAAACCAAGTTGTTAGGTGTTCTCTCAAGCTCTGTATTCTTTAGACGACTCGTGACATGACTCGATCTAAACCTGAAACGTGGATGTAGTTCTCATTTATTTATTAGGGAGTTCTAGGTATAACATCTATCGTTCTTAGTTTTCACGATTAAAAAGAGGAGAGTGCAGTGACTAGGGAGGGTTCCTACTATGGTCAGGTCTACATAAACGGAACGGTCCCGGATTTTTGTCCGGCCAATGACTGCCAATTCGCCAGAATTCTTCAAATTTATTTCAAGAATCTTTTCTGCTGCTAAGTATAATAACAACAACCAGGGAGAGTAGTGGAGAGATTGAATATTATTAGTGGAGAGTTTGAATTCTATTGCACAAGAAGGGTTTTAAGTTGGCTTATCATGCTTACATACAGTATCGCGATCACAATTTCTTTTGCTGATTTTTGTAGTCACTCAAAAACTTTGTTTTCGAAAAATTTTGTAAACAACAACACCAAACATTTGTTTTTTTTTTATAAAACCAGACCACTTAAAGGTGGATATATCCATTCTCTATTCAACGCACACAGTGGGCACAAATTAAATTCAATTAGAGCAAATCCATTTCGTTTTCGAAAATAAATAAATATTCCAAAATAACAACAAAATACAACAAACAAAAAGCAAGAAAAATCCAATTTGTGGCAAACAAAAGAGCTCAAATCCAAATTTCCAAAGCAAATAAACATGCGCTTGAAAAAAGTGAGGGAGAGTGATCCGTGGCCGGCGGAGCCTGTCTAGAGGTGCGGGAGGGGGCATTGGCCGTATGGCAACGTACGCATACAATGACAAGCGGCACTTTAATGTGTCATAAGTAGCGTAAATGGAATGAATTACAATGTCTAAAAATAACAACAACAAAAAGTGAACAAATTATTGCAGAAAACAACAACAATTTGAGAAAAAATAGTAAAATCGCCCACAAACGAAATCACATAAACAAAGGACATATGAAATTTGTTACTTTTAGGCGTGTATATGTAAGTATTTATGTGTGTGCGTGTGTGTATGTAATTTTCTATATATAAATTACCTACATACATATGCACATATGTATGTGTCTTCTGCCCAAATGGCTCATGAATGAAGTCTGAACTACATATACATACATCTGTTTGTTTGTTGGTGTGTGCTTGCTCACCTTTTGCACCTATGTAGAAGAGACACCGTTAACGATAAGAGTCAGTCGCTCGAATATCGCATATCCTGCGAATTCAAAGGCACAGCAGGTTCCCAGTGATTCTTCATTGTTTGGCCAAAGTATGCCTTGCACCGATCGCCATATGCGAAAGGTTATTCCAAATCACTGACTGCGAGTCAATAAATGTAAATACATATAATAATACATACATACACACGGATAAATATATACATATGAGACGATGAGCACCGGCAAGGTGTTTGCGCTGAACAGATTTTTATGAATGAAATTTTAGTTTCAATTTTTGTGTAGTTTTTGCACGCAAACAACAATTGGATGGACAATAAATTGAAGTTGTTGGACACTGTTGTTATACACGGGTACTCGATATTCATTAATCAGCGGGTTCTCGGGTATCCTTAACTAAAATGAATCGAGTGCGTCGGGCACAGCATGCGGAAGTTGTCGCAGGAAGTGTGTGTAAGAAGTTTGTTTGGTGTTTGTTGGAAGCATGAGTTTATAAAAAGTAAAATTTTATGAAATTGAGAGAAAATTTGTTGACAAAAATCAGCCCTAATGTGATTTTCTTTTTAATTTGCAGCAAAATATTTTTCAAAAATTCCAAATTAATTCCGAATGTTAGGAACATAAGCTTGGAAAAATCAAACAACCAAAAAAATTTGAAAAAAAAAATTTGAAAAGAAAATTAAAAAAAAAAAAATAATGAATATTGCGTTTCTTCCTTTTTTGTTCTTATTTTCTGTTATAACCTGTGTATAACCTAGTTTCATGCAAGATCCTTAATATTTATTGCTTCTCAAAGTTGTGATATAGATTTTTTATTTTTTTTCTTATTGGTTGATTCCAAAATATTCTCTCAGTCTTAAAGTTCATGCATTAAACTACTTCCAGTGAAAAATTAATTGCTTTAATTTTAAATTTTTTGGAGTTACTTTTATCATTCAACTATTTTTTTAATTATAACTTTGCAAATATTTGGGTAAAATATGAATAGAATACATTAATAATATCCAGTTTGTAACACCTAGAAGTAAAAGTCGGAGACCTCTAAAGTATTTGTATAAATGATCATATTCCCGAATTGATCTCTCAATTTATGAGACATCGACTTGAAATTTTGTATCCGTTCTTTACTCCATAATAAGCTTCACATTTGTCGGAACCGCCGATATCGTACCGCTATAGCATATAGCTCTCATACAAACTGAACGTTCGGATTCGAGTGCTTGTATGGAAAACTTTTTTATTTGACAAGATGTTTTTCCGAAATTCGCCATGAGCTTTTATCTAAGGCAATAATGTAATCTTAGAAGAAATTGTTTAGATTGGATCACTATGGCATATAGTTACCATACAAATTGATCGATTCAAATCATGTCCTATGACAAATTATTTTATTTTACGAGATATCTTCTAGATATTTGGTATGGGTTATTATCCAAGGCAGTGGTATAATCTGCGAAGACATTTTTCAGATCGTACTACAACAGCTTATAGCTGCCATACAAAATAAGCGAGCAAAATCAAGATAATCAGCTTTTTATGCTCTTATATGCTATAAGAAACGCACCTTGGAAGGGTATTGTAGCCTCGGTGCTATGCCTTGAAAATATTTAGTTTTTTTTATAACACTGAACGATTTTAATTTTTTTGTTACAAAATTGATTTTTATATGCTTAAAATATAGCTTAGAAAATATGTTTAATTTTTCTATTTGTTTCATACATTTTACAGCAATTTATTTTAATCAACTAATTTTATTTTAAAATAAGTTTTTTTATTTTAAATTTTTTTATTTAAATTTTTTTTATTCAAATTTTTTTTTAAATCTGTTTTTTTGTTTTTATTTTATCATCATTTCAAAAGCGAAATATTCAATCTAAACTTCGCAATTTTCTATCTTTACATTTTAAATATTTTTTTTTTTTTTTTTGCGGGAAATCGAAATTTTTTGCCCGAAGCCAACATACACTTACACTTACATACAAAAATGTGCGTTTAATTTGTCTGTATGTTGCATTTTCCAACAAAAATAGCCAAACACTACCGTTATATGCTTGCTAGACTGGCCGGCAGCCGATCGCTGCCAGAGAAAACAGTATTAGCCGAGATTAGCCGAAGGTAGATGTGACGATTAGGCGCACAAACCCAATTACAATTGCCCGGCGATATGAGGCACCGTTTATCCTCGTATCAATGCAGCAATATGTGTATACAACAAAAACAACAACAACATGAACGAAAGCATTTAACAAAAACAATATAAACAACAATAACAAAAATAATAGTTTTAACAATAACAGTGCCAAACAACAAGTAACTCGGCGTTGTATGAGTGTGTTTGTTTGTGTGTACGTGAATGTGGCTATTTGCACCGACCACGCGCACAAAGGCCAAGGCGGAACTAGAATTTCCAAGCGATTGCACATGTGTTGCAGCAAAGCGTAAAAACCCAATCGCGAGCTCTAACATATGTTCGGCTCCCTATGTATATACATGTATATGTACATATGTGTATACAGTTAGGTGTGTGTATATGCATGCGTGTGTTTGTAAGCTACTAGCATATAGTGCCAACTACAAAAACGAAGTTCCAAAATTGCACATTGCAAATGCATTGCCGCCACACTGACTATTTCATTTAGAGCCAGGAATATATGTACATACGTGTGAGAGACTGAATGCTGTACTCTGTGTGTGTGTGTGCGTGTGTGACAAAGGCAAAGACCGTGCGGATCACTGCTGATTGATGCCGCGCTTTCAATGCGAAGGTGACAAAGTGGAAGTAATGCCCAGAAATATTTACACATCCAATTACATATGTGCAAACACACACATACACATACCCATTGTGATCATATAGGCATATACAAACATACATATATGTATCACAATCGCACTAGTGTTTGGGCCTTAGCGCTACTTTTTTGCCGGCTGATCCTTTGCAACATCAATGCCGTAACATTGGATTACGAAACATGCCACAAAACTGTGCGCTCGCTCTCAAAAATCGTTTGCTCTGTCTGCGCATGCGTCTTCGGCAACTTCTTAAATGCAATTTCATTACGTTAAATCGGTCTTAGCTCACAAAATAATTGATTGATTTGCTGTTGCAGTGTGTCAAGCGAAAATTGTGTCTTTATGTGTGTGTGTGTGTGTGTTTGCTTTGGAGAATTCTGCAAGATTTGACGATTGCTTTGACGCGTAAATTGTTTTCACGGCATTTTAAATAGTTCCCTTCTCTCACCCACAATAGTGCCGCTTACTAAAGACGCTGCTTACAAGCGATTTCTAAGACTCCATGCAAATCCTTTGTAGTCTTAACTTATTTGTGTTTATCTTTCACACTTTTTTGTTGCTTAAATGCCATTGATTGTCGCTTGTTTTTGTGGGTTTTAATTAATTTTTGACAGGCTTGGCAAATTTGGTGCGTTCAGTGGGAATTTTTTAGGTCGAAGAATACCAGGAATGCACTTGTGTGGATGTGATGTCTTGAAAAGAAGAAGCAGAAATTGCAGCTGAAACATTATTGTTGGCTAAATATTTTTATATTCGCTGGGATTTTCGATACTAATTCAGATTTTGTGAAACAGAGCTCAGGCGAGCCGCAAGACAACTGCGGCTTGCATTGAGAGTGAGACGGATTGAAGTTGTTGCAAATGTAAAAAAAACTTATCAGACAATTAAAAAAAATGTTGCCGACAGTAGCCTTCTTGAGCTGAACAACTTTTGAAGAAGTTAGAGGGTCAGCTGGTTATCAAAGCATGTCGAAAGTGGAACTTCGGAGCTCGGGTTCTAATGAGAACATAAGTCTTGTACGACTTGTCTAGTTTATTAAGTAAACTAACTTTCTTGCGGTAAAGAATGTTGGCCCATCGAATGGTATCTTCTGATATCGGTGCGGGGGCTTTTGGTGGCTGGAGATTCAATATACATAGGTTTGGAAACGGAGTCGGTAGTTCTTCGGAAATCCAGATAAGATGTGCAGCTTCCTTCATGGAGTGAACAAGGTTCGTGCTTAGCCCTCGCTGGCCTCGAGATCCAATTAATTCTAGCTTTGGATGCAGTGTGGTTGGCCGTCTTTTGAAAAGTAGTGTCGGCATAAAATGTAAAATGTAAAACTTCCTTTACGGACTGACTAGTATCCATCACCAAGCATTATCATTAACTAAGTTATTTTAATTTTTTATATGAACTCGCTTTCTCTTCCGCTTTTTTCTCTGATCTCGCTGTAACAATTGAATAACCATTGTGACGAGTGCTGCTAATGATAAATCTCATAATGCTTGGCTCTCGCTCTCTAGTCAGTATCGTAGTGTAGTCTTTCTCTTATTTCCTTGTACCTACCACAGAGCTCCATCCGACTTCATTGCCTGTTCAACTAAATTGAATTCAGGATTTGGAAGAAAGTCACTTAAGCGTCAGTCCCTCTTCTGGCAAGCACTAAATATGTTCTGAGAGCCCATATTGTTTTTATTTGGGTATCCATATGCCGGGATCGAAAAAATCTCATATAATCAGAGCTCCAGACGTTTTCGCGCAATATTGCATTATTTCCGGAAAACTTCCTCGGAACCGTGTTGTCTACTTTACCTTCCTCAACATCGACTGCTGTAAGCTTATTAGTCACACTCACATTCGATACACACTCACCTCCGTCCGCAGTGATGCTTAAAACTATGTCACTTACACACAAGTTCTTTCCAATCCTTTCGTAATGGTAATCACAAGTATTTGTCAATACCGTTTTGTTGCAGCTCAACAACAACTTCCTGCTTTAAATTTTTTATTACTTTACAAAAAATACTCTGCATGTTACCATGTCCACAAGAGTTTCCTGCTTCGAGACGCTTCGCTTTGTCAGATGGAAGCGACTATATTTGATGTGAGTGTGTGAGTATTAAACTCGCATCCGGTTGGGAGAAGAAATAAAATCACGCGGAAATCATTTAACTCATTTGTTGTCGATGACATTTTCGATTTTTTCTCTCTCTCCTTCTTCTTGTGCCGCAGCGCAACTCTTTTCCAACCGAATCATTTCCTGCTCGCCTGCCGCTGATGCTTATTTATTGCGTTTTTATTGAACAAATCGACAAAGTTGTTTGGCCGACAACGGACGACGGCGAACGAGGGTTGACTTAAGACTTTTCTCCGTTCCGCACAAGTTTCATAAGCCATCTTTCCGTCTCGCGCCTCCCCTCTGTGTTAGTTTTGTTGACTTACTTCAGTCTTCGTTCCTGATTTCTGGCTAATTCCTCTCCAACAGTATTTAAAATTCTCCACACTCATCAAGCTGAAGTATTTAAATCCGTCTTAATTTGCTGCGTCCAAGTCTATCTTACTCTGCAGTCTCCTTTCTAAGGATTTAGCGTATGAATAATTTGAGTTAATTTTTCAATGTCTCTCTTTTACTAGCGAAAACTTGTTTTTGTTGGTTTTCGTCTTCAGGTAATTAGATTTTATTTATATTTACATATCGTACATATTGTGAAAACAATTAATCTGGCTTGATTTCTTCGATTTAACTTGTCAGTAGACGGTAGAAATTTTTCTCATACAGCCTCGCTTCACAACGTTGGCTGAGATAAGTCTCTCAACGAAAATATGTGTGAACATTCATAAAAAGGAAAGTTCGCGTCAACTAATCAGCTTTTTAGGTCTCAAGGTCAAGCTTGAAGTCTATTCGCATTGGAAACTAAGTGCCTAACATTTTTCATAAAAGATTACCAATTGCAATGATAGACTGACCATCAGGGATTAGCTGAGCAAAGAAGTATTGGTCAGATCTTGTGATTTTTAATGCTAATGGACTTTTCCGACTGCGAAGAGATGAGAAGCAAATACTTCCGAAAACTTCTCATGGTAAACGAATGCTGCTCAGTATAAACTGAGATAGTTTTATGGGAATCCATGTTATGCCACTTTCGGAGCTAAATGGAAACTGATTAGAGTCTACACAATGTAAGGTCCGCAATAAGAAAAATTATTATACTTCTACAAAATTTTCAAAACCGTCAGCTTTGGCAACTCAGTCTTATAACTGAACCTGGGCGGAGTATTACTTTAGATACTTTAAAAGAAGTATTCGGCGTAGTTCCTTCACACCAACGGTCTTTGGTTGAGTTTTGGTGACTCTGGGATGTCGTTTCTACAATATTGTGTTGTCGGTTTGGCTAATACGATCGTGATTTGAAATGAAAAAGCTTATATTTGGCAACATAATCATCAGATTTGTTTGCTAAGCTTCAGAGCGAGTTGATCCTACGCTAAGTACCTCGTACACGGCGGTATCTTTAGGTATCCACAATCGTTTTGGAGAGTCTATGTTCCAAAGCGTGTTAATTTGGTGGACTGGTGAGTGCTTCTATGAAAAACTTTTGGTTCCTTAGTAGATCCAGTTGCTTAATATATACTTGACTTGATTATGTTGATTGGATTTGAAATTCAAAAATCTTAGAAGTGCTTTCTCTGAATCACAACTCAAAGCTGGGGGTTATCGTTTAAAGTCATGTCGCCATGTAGTTTTATGTTTCTTTCGAAGTGATTTCTCTGTTAATACGAGTATTGCCTGAAATGTCATGTCAATTAGCATTTTCGTCGCCAATTCAATGTTTTTGCTCGCACTTGTAGGCGAAGTGTGCCCAATTAAGTTTTGGAGAGGCAAAAAAACTTCTTGTTCGATTTAGTTTTTATTTTTATAGCAACTTTCTTATTATACTATGCTAGCACTTTGCTGGCAAGTAAATTTTCGTAAGTTAGAGCAAACTCCGAAGTCTGAATCTGAATGCCGTGACTCGTTGCCATTTTGTTATTTGTGCTTTAGTGCAATGAAATCTGAAGTTCGAAAATATAATTTTATTGCCGAAAAAAGTCGAAAGGAAAACTACACATACACACACTGATATTTTTATAGACAGTAATATACCAGCACGGTTCGATAAGTCAGTTAAAATAAGTAACCAGTAGTCGGTTCCAAACATAGGCTTCTTGTAGCACGATGCCGTCGGTTTATTTTTTATGTTCGAGTGAAGTTTGATCTCCATATGTCAATTAGTTTGTGTTTGGCAGTTTTCTTATGACGTGCGTTTAGCGATGTTTACCATGGAAAAAAGGCACAATGATCTTCTTTGAAAGTTTGTTTTTCCAATGGATTTACGGCTACGGAGTCATTGAAAATGTTGCCAAAGGTTTGGTGTGCCTACTTCATCACGAACGCAAATATTGGGTAGTAGTAGATGCTACTTTGATATCGGTAGGTAACTGAGAAGCAGATTCCGTCCATAACGTGCAGAAACATGGCCATCGGCCCAGGCCATCGAACTGAGATGAGAAAGCACTTGGAGCATTCGAGAGAACTGTTCTTTGCAAAATCTTTGGAGCCGTCTGCGTAAGCGAAGAAGATCGGAGAAGATGAAATAACGAACTACATAAGCACTACGGCGACATGGACATAGTTAAGAGCATACAAATGCGACGAAATCACTGGTTAGGTCACGATGTTCCAGCGATAAGCTCCTCCGACTCGGGACCCATTTGTGGAATGATAGCAAGGGGTCCCACGCATAGAATGGAAAGACTAAGCGCATAGCGACCTGTCTCTAGTTGCGATGTATATGACTGGGTCTCGTCTCAGATCATGCGCTTAGATATTTCGATGTGAAGGACGTGAAGTAGAAAAAGTTAAAAAATAGTGCCTAAAAATCATCGTGTTATCATCAACGCGATCTCAAAATCTCTTACATTCAACATTTTGGTTAATCTTTCGGGTGTGTAGCTAAACTCTTACCAAAAATCGGAATATTTTGCCAAAACGACGTCGAGTAGAGGTCGCAAAGAAGATTTTTAACATCTTAGCTGAAGAGTCTACATTAGACGTTAGCTTATGAAAACTATCCATCAATCGCAAACAACTGTTAGTTGAAAATAACAGTGTTGTATTCCAAGTTCAAAAAGTCACTGACTTATTCAGGAGGCCTCATAAGGGAAAGGGAGCCCATCACAAAAACGGTTTATTTGGAAATGAAGCACCACTCTGAGCGTCATTTATGGATTTATTTCATTTTTGCCGATTTTTATTTCATAAACTCTTTTCATTAACTTGCAACTTTTTCGGCAGTTGAACGCACTCGAGTGGGCTTCCCATCCCCCCGCTTGCCTGCTGCTCTCCATGTCGTAGACGCAAGTTTATTAATCCTGGGAACTCGCACAAATGTTTTAGTTTGAAAGAGTTGTTGTTTTTTTCTCAATACTACTGTTATTTAGGCATTTTTACCCACATAGCAGGTTGTTGTTATTGTTTTTGCAAGCAGATTGCATGTTTTGTCTGCATTAAAAAGCGAAAAATTCGGCGAGCAGCGGCGAGCAGTCGGAAATCGTGAAAAAATTGTCATGAACTGCGCGTCTGTCAATCCAAAGGATTCATAGCTTTCTCCATGCCTGCCACAAACTAACTCTAGGGGAGCGCCAAATAAGCAGGTGCATACAGACACACACACACACTTTTGGTCGTTTAAATGACAGTTGCTTTCCGATTTTTTTACGGCAGATTCATGCTTTCTTCCGCTTCGCAACATGACGTGGCTGTCATTTAGCTGTCTACTTTCCCACTTTGTTGCTTTTGTTTTTGCCTGTTCAACATTTAAATTGATATTTTCATATGTCAAGAGCGGAAGCTTTACCGTTAACTTTCCACTGCATACTTTCTTTCTATGCCTTACTGCTGTTGTTGTTGTTGTGTTGTTATTGTTGCACTTCACTGTCACAACAGCCAACAAATGCGAACTAATGTGTTTTTGAGTGTGTGTGTGTGGGACGTGTTTGCCCCGAGTTTACATGATAAGGCCGGCGGGTCGCGGCATGCACCTGCGCTCACATTACTTCATTTCTTTGACATTATGACATTTAATACGTCCTTTGCTTTGCTTTTTCTGTTATTTATATTTATTTTCACCATTCTTTTTGGCGTTTTCTTGAATTTATTTGCTTGCTATACTTTTCGAGTGTCATCATTGTCGTTCTATGATTATTTATTATGGGAAAATAACAATGTAAATGCAAGGAGCTCGCGTGGCAGCATTGGATCGGGGTGAAGCGCCGTTAGTATGCGCTTGTCAATCGAAAAGAAAGTCGAACTTATAAGCCTCCCTGCTATCTCTGTTGGCTTTCAATTCAACAAATCCTTGCTGCTATAAAATAGACTCTGGTTCAGAGTTATTCTTCATGTTCACTGATGAACATCTCTCTCAATCTAATCGCAGCTGCAGTCTCCTTGTGAAAAGGTGACTGGTACTCAATACCGAACTATCATTTGTAAGGCAAACCTTATGGATTTTGAACCTCCTACGCCTTTGTGAAGTATTATCTAGAATCAGTCTTAAATATCTATGAGCTTCGCAGTCCAACGAACTAGATAGAGTATTAAAATTATATACCGAGTCGCTCTTAAAGTTCGAATAAAGCCTTCGAATACTTCTGCTCAAATTAAACAGAGCTGCCAGAGGGCCAGTAGGTTCATGTATTGCAATACAGCCGGCCAATTTAACCCAGATTAGTTTTTATAAATGGAAAGAATATAAGCAAAAAATGTCTTTATCTTTTCTGGGAGCCGAGATTCTGACTGTGTTTTCTGCAGATATCAACATTTTCCTGCGTCCGCACCCGAGCTGAGTCACAAATTTTGAAACTGTGTGGCGAGGGTTGTGCGCTGGCTTTGGGACCCGCCACGTAAAAAAACGCTCACAATGAAAAAGCGCAAACAGCCTTGGATGAGAGAAATCTTGCCAACAGGTGCTACTTTGGACTGAGTTGGCAATTGAGAAGTAAAGTCCTCTCACGACGAACAAAAACAAAACTCTATAAGTCACTCCTTATTCCCGTCGTGCTATATGGTACAGAGGCATGGACGATGACAACATCTGATGAGTCGACGTTACGAGTTTTCGAGAAAAAGGTTCTGCGAAAGATTTATGGTCCGAATGGACGAAAACACTCCAGCTCTGTAAGTATTCGACGCAGTATCCGCCGGGGAAAGTAGAGGAAGAGGAAGACCTACACTCCGTGTAAAAGACCAGGTGGAGAAGGACCTGTCTTCGCTTGGAATTTCCAGTTGGGGGCACCTTGCGAAAAGAAGAAACGACTGGCGCGCTGTTGTTAACTCGGCTATAATCGCGTAAGCGGTGTCTATATGTAAATATATGCCTTGTTTTGTTGAAAAGTTTTTGGATTTGTTCTAACGAAAGCCACTGCTTTCATCTCGAAATCTAAAGATTCGCGTTCTTATGTTAGGTTTTGTCTGTTTATAGCAATGCTCCATAACTTTTTCTCAATGCTATAGAAAAATCAAAATATTGTGCTGTTAAAAGGCCGACGGTTGTTTGCAGTGCCTCGATTTATGAAAATTTCTCTGGGTAATGACCTAGGTGACATGATACTTGTATGCATTTGTCTTTCGATACGTGTCAGATTATATAGTAGTTCTGTGTAAATACTCACTCATATTCATGTTTGTTGTATTCATACTCGGGTTGCATGCAATAATCCTGTTGATACACATTCGTGTTGGTATAATAGCCGATGTAGTCGTCGTAATAGCCACAATTTGAATTGTAGTTAGCCATTTTGACGAGAAATATGCGGAAGAAATTTTAATTTTATATTTTTGAGTTATTAGATTTCACTTTTAAACACTTTTTGCGTCGATATTGAACACTGTACGTTACTTAGAAGCCAGAATCCACGCCTCCCGGTTCGGTCGTTGAGGATACAGATATTTACACTAAATTTCTTAAATTTGTATAATTTTAAATTTCCGCTATTTTTATTTGTTAAAAATTGTTTTCATTTATTTGTGCCGTGGATTTTTCAATTTACTCTAAAACAAAACAATTATAATTATCGTAGAAATGTAAATTTAAATTCAAATTTTAAGCATCGTGTATGTGTTTGAAATTCTTTGATTCTTGCTGTACCATGATATTCATTACTATTTGTTGGAGTAGTCTAACCAGCGGCATTACTATGCCTCTCCTATCTAAGCTGACCTGGAAATATTGAAGAAGACCTCTACATTTTCTCTTTGTCGCGGCTAAATGAGTATAAATGAGTAACATTTATAAGAGTTCGAGCATCAATTAAAGGCGAATTGAATTGTGACAAAAATTTTTTGAAGGCTTTTAGGTCAATGTAAGCTGAAAGGACTAAGCAGATTTGTGATGTGCTGAAGACGTCTTCATATAAATGTTTGTGATACATTTTTGATAGAAAAAACTTCAGTAGTCCATATGCTAATGGCTCAGACATACATATATTCCATGCAAGTTCAATCCAGAAACCTAACCTAATCTAGCGCGAAAAGTTCGTAAATATATTTTACCAAAGACCCTCATTTCAGAAATATCTTGTGAGAGCACATCATCAGGACCTTTTCCCGGTTTTCAAAATCCGAATTTGTTCAACTCTGGTTTCGAACGCAAAAATTAATATATTTTTTCTTAAATTATAAAATCCAAGGTTCTTGCTGGCGAGGTAAAAAAATCGTGATTGAAATAGTGTAAACGGTTCGCAGTTAAATATTTTTCTTGATGTATAATCAGAAAACTCTCCACAAAAGTTTGTTCTGTATTCAAGAGATCCTATTATTTAAATTTTAAGTCTGAAACCTATTGTGTTCAAGGACTTTACAGGCCAAGTTTATATTTTTTTTTTCTTATTTTTTCCAAAACAGTTTTGGTTCTGCCAGGAATAAATTTGTTTTCAGCCTTAGGGTGGCTGTGAAGTAGAAGCAGTAATGCTAACAAATACGTCGGGTAGTCGAAAAAGTCTTTTCGTATTTTGTCAATAGATGTCGTTGCAGTCATATATCTCTAGTGTCATACTATATAGTGTTGAAATTTGATTAGAAATATGAAAAGACATTTTCGACCAAAATGATTGCAATATATCTTTTTAAAATATTTTTCCAATTTTTATTATTTTTTTTTAATTAATCAAACTATGTACGCTTACAGAAAAATAGCTAATCAATATCAAGCCACAGGCAGTCACAAACACGGTGAAAAATTTTTTATATATAGTAACTGCTATGAATCGATTTATAATACCAATTTGACGGACGACAGCAGCAGCCAGCAGCAGCAAGCGCACTATAAGCCGTTTCTGTTGCAGAGGCGTTTAGGCACATGAAGACGATCACTTTTTAATTGTCCAATTAACAATTAATGAGGATGACACATAAGCGCCGCTGCGATTACGCTGCTAACCATGCGGTATTATACTTCTATATTTTCACGGGAATATATAGTATATACCAAAGATATGTTTAACAAATTAATGGTTTTGCAAGCGCCGTCGGCAATACGAATGATTTTTTTATATAAGTATTTTGTTGGTGCTTCTATGATCTAATGATTTTTTTATTAATTTTATTTTTATTTTTAACTAGTTTAATTTTTTTTTATTTAACTAAATTAATTTAATTTTATTTTTTAATTTCTTTTTAATTTGATTTGTTTTGCAAAGACTTTAGACTTCTATTGTAAATCGTCGTAAGCGCTGTCGCTTGATTACTTGCATCATAAAATTTATTTCGGTTTTCTTCTGTTTTATGCGTCACTGATAGTCTGTATTGGCTACCGTATAAACAATTCCTGTCAATTTTTGCTTTATTTATTTCTTTTCCACCGCTTTGCTAACATTTTAAGGCGTATAATAAAGATTTGTCGGTCGTAAATCTTCAGAAATGAAAACGCGCATAAACTGTAGGCAGGGAGCCCAACAAGCTTTAATTGCTTTTTAATTAAAAAAAAGTTAGAAAATCTTCAAATAGTATTTTTTTAAATTTTTTTCAAATTTTAATTTTTAAAATGATTTTAAGCTTATATTTTAAATTTAATATATTTTTTTTATTTTTGCCTTTTTCTTTTAATTTGATAGGTTTTTCTATTTATTAAGATTTTAGTTGAAATTTTATTTTGGTATTGCTTTTTAATATTTCACTTTTTCTCCAGATTATTTTCACTTTTTTAATTGTTTGATAAATATTTGGTAACGAAAGTTTGGTTTTTGTATCAATTTATTTCCACACCCGCGCCGATTGCTCACGCGCTTCGCGATTTCTGAACTTCGATCTCGAATTTCGAATTTCGTGTTGGCGCAGAACCTTGCTGATCTCTTCTGCGCTGCCCGTAGTGCTTGCTTTAGCGTTTGTGGTCGCGTTTGAAGTGGTGGCGCAACGATTTTCCACTACTCGAAAGCCTCCACAATCGTCGATACCAGTCGAAATGTGTGCTATTAAACGGCGAATCTGGTGCCATAAACGGTGCAAGTCACCCATACATATTTAGAAACACACGCGTACACCAACTAACCAATAAACAAATACTTAAGCGAGTGTAAAAAGTGCCCAGTTGATTAGTACCCAATTGCTATATGCTTACGTCCGTCCATGAGATCCAGCTGGCTTGCTTGTATGCGCCCATATCTCACCGATACGTGCTGCTGATAAGCGTGCGCACACCGTGTATACTACCTTTTTGCGCCCCTCGTTCGGCCCACTATGCGACCGGGACACCGATCAGCATTCAATCGCGGTCGTCTGTCTGTCACCTTTGACGATTTCACCTACAACCAGTGAGCTGCTATCTCGCTGCCATCCATGTTGTTGTTGTTTTTTCCTCTGCTGTTGTGTGGTGTGGTGCTGTGCTATTTGCCTTGGTGGTGGTCTCGGTAGCCGGCCTCGGGCGTCTTGTTTACATTTACCATTACCCAGTTATAGGTATGTTGTTGGTTGGCTTTTTGGTGGCGATGTGTAGTTATCAATATTTGATTTGTGCAACTGATAGTGAGTCAAAGCTACAACAACAACAACAATGGAGTCATGCTAATGCAACAACAATAGCATTTTTAGGTGTTATCAACACGTACGGTAAACGCATACGGAATTGCGCGTGTGCTGGGAAAGTGGTCCCTGTTGGAAAGTGAGTCCAACAACCTGCTATTGCTGTTGTTGTTGTAGCGGCAGAATTCTGCCGAGTTGACAGTCCTTGACCGGATAAAAAATCCGGGTCCGTTACGGTTACGTAGAATCGACTGTCGTGGGAACGGGTCTGTCATTGTTTATCGCTGACGAGGTTATCAATAGTCTTCGACCACCGCTCTCAATAAGCCTTATTATTTTCCTCTAGTAAATATTATTTTAAAAGAAGAGACGTTTTTGCAAGTGAGTTTCCTAAAAGGTATTACGATTCTTTACAGCTTGCCTTACCATTATTGATGTATTTTAGTTCCTTTGGAAGCCTATAATGTTTTTTAAACATTATTTCGGAATAACTGAGAGAGTATTGCAAAGTCTTCTTCTTCTTTCATGGCTTTACTTTATAGCCGAGTTAAGAACAGCGCGCCAGTCGTTTCTTCTTTTCGCAAGATGGCGCCAACTGGAGATCCCAAGCGAAGCCAGGGCCTTCTCCACCTGGTCCCTCCAACGGAGTGGAGGTCTTCCTCTTCTCTGCTTTCCCCAGCGGGTAAAGCGTCGAATACTTTCAGAGCTGGCAGTTGAAATGATTTCTAAAGCTTAAAATTTAGCCTTAATCGTTGACCCAACTAACTCAGTACTCGCAGTACTATGGTCTGTCCGCTACCACTACCCCATCGATCATCGAAAGAAAATGAAACCAAATCTTCGCTTAGTTCTTGCTTCCTCCTTATTGGCGTGGACACCGCTTACGCGGTTATAGTCGAGTTTAAAAGGAGGGTCTCTCATCCGAGGTTCTTTTCTACTTTTCATTGGGGGTGTTTTTTACGTGGTGGGTCTCAAACCCAGCGCACAACCCTGGGCTTAGTTCACTTTTTGATATTTTCAATCCAGCGGTTTCCTATTGACCCTCCGCCCGCATTCAATCGCTTGCCGGTGTCTGCATACGCGAGCAATCATGAACGCTGTCAATATGCGTGTGATAAGCTGGATAACAATAAACGAAGGCTTATCACTTGACCAGAACTCGCTGCTTGGCATCTGATCAAATGACGAACGCACGAGTGAGCAGCGAGTGTGTATACCGCGGAGGAATACAATGATTATTGAATACTATGACGTTGCCTTAGCGTGGCATATCACCAGCATGGGGTTTATCAGATTTTGTCAAATTTTTTGCTGCTGATTTGGGTTTTCCGATTTATTATTTATCTTTATATTTATATTTGTAATTTATTTTTATTATTTTCTATTTGCTCAAGCTGTCAAGGCAAATACTTGCCCGCATGCAGTAACTATCTAACCTTTGATGACTTTTGTGCACCCCCCATCAACTGCTCCCAAAATTTGACGCTGTCGACTGCTGTCCCACCAACGTCACACTCGTTTATTGTTTTTATTGTTGCTTCTATTTGCTGATCAACTGCACTCGGCCGTATGATAAGTTCATATTACCCTGTACTTCCAGCATTTGATTCGGATAAATGCTTGTTTTGACTACTGGTTTTTGGCCACCGTCGTTACTCGGGGGCCTCCTCCCGCGTCTCCCTCCTCACTGCTCCTGTCGCTTATCGCGCTCTATTGACTTTCGACTGCAACTGTTATTACTTCGAATTGTTGTTATTGGATTTAAGCGTTCTGCTTTGGCTTTCAACTACACTCATTCGCGTGATCCTCTCTGTGGGGACTGCTCAGTTTTATTTGGTGGTTTTGTAGTTATTTTCAAGCACAAATATTTTTATAAGGTGTTCACGCATTTTTACGATTTGATTGATTGCCATCCAATATAACGATAATGATCGTGAATTTTGTGTTCTGCGTTGATGAAGTTGTTGTGGTTATTATTGAGTTTAAGGTGTAGACAAACGGCCGCCGGTGAGCAAAGCTTGTTTCGGATGTATTATGAAGATGAACTTGCTAACTTCTATTGCTGTATTATAGCCGTCTAGGACTTATAAAAGACTGAGTCAGAGAAAGCGCTCTCTTTTATACCGAATCTCTGTGTTTTTTGAGACTCTGGAAGGAAAGCGATACCTTAATACGATCTGCTGAACCTTTAATTTTGAAAGAGAAGTTCTAAGTAGCCTTAAAAATTTCCGCACGTTTTCGCATTTTAGGGTAGAACTTCTAGAGCACAATGTTCGAAAGACTAGAAGATTCCCAAAACAGTCTCTTCTATGTCGGCAAAGCGGTACGGTAAGGTTCTGAGTATTCATAAAAAAATTCGAAAGTTATCGAACTTTCAGAACTTTGAGCAACAAGTCTACTACGGGGACCGGAAAGTAATAGAACTGATTCGATTTAAAAAAATTTATTGAATCAATCATTACAATTCTTTAAAAACTTTCAAAATAAGCTCCTTCTGCGTCGACGCAGCGCTGCCAGCGGGATTTCCAAGCATTGAAAATGTCACGGAAGTCATTCTCCGGAATAGCCTTGAGAGCCGAGGAGAATGCTACTTGGATTCTCTTTTATTGTGCTGTAGGGCGGATGCGGAAGCGTTGAGATGCCGGCCTTGATTAGGTAGCTATTCACAAGAAAAGCGATGTGAGCCGTGGCGTTGTCGTGGTGCGACTTTCAATCGGCTGCGCTGTCTTGTCGGACCCGATTGACCCTTCGTTTGAGTCTCTTGAGGACTTCCACGTAAAACTTAGCGTTGACGGTTTGTCCAGGAGGAACAAATTCATTGTGGAAGATGCCTTTGATGTCAAAAAAGACAATGAGTATCGTTTTGACTTCGGATTAGCTCATTATTCCGATTTTCATCAGCGGAAGTAGTTAGCTACGAAAGTAACAGCAGAGGTAGGGCACAGCTCAGAGCTCGGGCGTGGAAAAGATATGCAATTGTAATTGAGGAAATTTTCTATGTTTATTTTAGTTTTGATAAATCAGGACTGAGAATATTGGAAGTGGAAGATTTTCTAGGATGCCACCTTCAAACGGAAGCAGTAATAATCGCTTTAAGCATAATTATCGTGAGTTAAGCGCCTTCGATAACCGCCTGAAAAGATCCATAGCCTGCCTTTGTATCGTCCTTCTATAGTAAAATGTCCACATTCAATGCAACTAATGCATAATTTTGTGCAAACATTCGCAGTTCATAAATTCCTCACTTCTAATCATTAAATCTCAGCATAAAATAGTAAACATTAAAAATAATTGTCCGCTAGATTAAGTTGTCGCTTTGTCGAAAGGCCTTATGTGCGCGCCAAAATCACATAACATCACATAAATCGACACTCAAGTGGCCACTTCAAAAATGGCGAACTCGCGGAAGACGAAGCGTAGAATTCTATAAACTACAACTCTGCAGCACCGCACGCTATTGCTGGCATTTCGCGGAAAAATGTCGCTCGTTATGTCAGTTATTAGATTTGTGTCAAAGCTTGTTGGCATGTAAAGTGATTACAGTTATGCGACTTCCATAGAGATAAAGACGTCGGCAGTGAGCTGCAGTTGGGGCGACTCACGCAGCTGGGCGAAGTACGCTGTTGAGGCAGTAAACCTTGAAGCGCCTGTGTTGGGTTAATAGTGATTTTTAGTATATAAAATGACGTTGCCTGCAAGCTTTTAGTCCTTATTAAAGACTTTAAGCTAATGCACTGAATTCACAGTTGAATTTTCGGCAAGGCATTTCCACAGATCGCCAATTTATAGGTTATACTATGGTAACCTATGACATTTGTTTGTTCACAGTCGACGGCTTTAGGTTAGTTAGGTTTAATACTACTTCGTATATTTCTCCTAATAAATAAATAATTATACATTCTTATAGTTCTTGAAAAGTTGAAAATTTCCACACTCTAATGCATCGTGAATACCCTCATTGTACTTTTCCATATCTCCAACTGCATTGCCTAGCAAAAAAGATAAAAATGCACTGACACGTAATGGAAAATCATGAAATTTTGTTTGCTGAGTCAAGTGCATTTTGCCGTTCTCCGTCATTATCTACACGTTCTTTTTTTGCGCGGCAATTTTTCAAATATATTTAGAATTTTTTTTACTTTAGGGGGCTATACGTGGATACATTGTGTGAAAGCCGGCGTTTGGTCATAGATTTTGATGCGTTGGAATTTATAGTTATAAAAATGCCGACAAATTTGCAAATAGTATTAAATTTATATCTAAAAAAAATTATTTTCTTATATACTAGTTTTTAAATATATAAGTAAAATATGGTTGTCGAAAAAGTCTTTTCGTATTTGGAATCAAACTTCAACTTATTTCAAAATACGAAACTACTTTTTCGACTACTAAAATATATATTTTTTAATTTTCAAAACAAAAAAAGTTTTCCACCTCTGCACGCTCCCTTCCCCACTTAGCAACATTCAGCACCTCTCGGCCATATCTTTCGCTGTTCGTTGTTAACACAACTTATAACATAACTCCATTTGCTTCACACATTCGATCTACCGATTGTTTACCCGCGTTCGCAGTCGATCGTATATCAAATTCTATGTCGTGCTACATGTGTTGGCCACTCGTTGTTCGAGTTGTTGTTGAAGTGCGTTTGTCTTCTTGCATGGTTTCAGAACTCAATTGGAATTCGCCATAATGCGCACGATAAGCGTTTTTCTATGGATTTTGATTTATGGAGTATTTTGATTGTATTAAGTGGTTAGTCTACTTTAGGAACTTAAGTAGGGCGATTTACGCTCGAGTAAGCCACTTTTAAGCTAAACAAGCACACTTAAGCAAGAGAGGATTTTTTACTATTAGATCACTGATTAGGTAAGTGGAATGGAGTGAGCTTTTATCGTTTTAAGAGATCCGAAAATGATAGGCTGTTCGTCATGTATATACGTGGTTAAAATTAGAATTCTAATTGCGTGCTAGATTATTAATCAATATTTTTTACTAGTAAATGTTCTAAAAACATTCACGGAGCTAGCTAGTTTTGTTATTAGTAATAGTACCAAAAATAGTCTGAAGATTACCTTGTTCTATGGGGTTTCACTGGAAAGATGCCTTTAGTATCAAATGATTGCTAGATCTAGAATTTGGGGTGTTTAACAAATTTCTTAAAATTTGCTGGTAATTGCTTTTTTAACCTATTATTAAATAATTTTCATTGCAGTGTATATAAAATTTCAAAGCTTTTATTGTTTCAGAGCACTCGTTTTAGCAGAATCCATCGAAATATTTGTCAGCTTTTGTTTATGTTTCCGAATTCCAAAAGTCATTACATGGTGGTTTTATATCGGATCATTGCAAAAGCTTATGGCAAAGCTCACAAAGTATGTTGATACAGAAAAGTTTGCTTTTAAGCGCTATCATATGTAGTCTTCGTAGCCAGTTTTCACAAAGTTGGGTTAGGTTAGGTTAAATTTTCGATTCTAAAAAGTGCGATAGCACATGGACAGCCGAATGTCGGTCCGTTGTGATACCCAGAACTCCTATAAAATTGATCATAAAGGCCCTCATAAATCTACGAAGCGCTTTGAGCTGAACGTGAATTTGTCGAGGCGGCTGCTATGTGTTCTGGTTCGTCGAAGGTGGAATGGAAGAGAAAGTAGCTGAATTTTTCCCTACAACTTTGATAATATGTGTCCGACTGGTTCACAACATGAATGTCTATTGATCAATGTCAATTAATAACTACTTCGAATGCTGCAAAATGAGCTTTGCGTGCAGTTCAAGAGGAGCTGGTCGTCGACCAACGCCACTTCTGCCTAAAAAACACTACAGTAGTCCGGTAGCCTAAAGCTAAGGTTTAGGAAATGTAGCATTTTTGAGCGGCTTCTACTAGATGAATATACCATAGAATAATATTGGCTTGACTAGAGTTTCGTAGGGCCAAAATACTACCTTGTTTCCGTAGTTGATCTTGAAGAGGAGACTTAAAAATCCAAAATATTGGGTAGTCGAAAAAGTCTTTTCGTATTTTGCCAATAGATGTCATTGCAGTCGTATATCTCCCGTGCTACCAATCATCCACTTGGTAAGGTGAGATTTTAAGTTTTATTCAACCGCAAAAAAAAAGTCGGGGAAGTTGGAAAAAAGTTACAGCTGTTAAAAATGAGTGAAAATAATGAAGAAATTCCCTATATTTTGAAATTTTTGTATAAAATAGGGAAGAATGTCCCGCAAGCCACCAATGAAATTTGTTAAGTTTACGGAGACGATGCTGTATCACTTCGTGTAGCACTAGAGATTTCGATGTGGAAGATGTACCTCGCCCTGGTGGATCTATCGCTGAAGAAGTCGATGAAATTATGGAAAAGATTGACGAGGACCGTCACATAAGCAGCTTTGACATCGCTAAGGAACTTAACATTCATCATCAAACGGTTTTGAACCATTTAAAAAAGGCTGACTACAAAAAGAAGCTCGATGTTTAGGTACCACATGAATTGTCTGTGAAAAATTTATTGGACCGAATTAACATCTGGGATTCTTGACTGTAACGAAAAGAAATCGAACCATTTCTGACGCGAATGGTAACAGGAGACAAAAAGTGGATCAAATACGACAATAATGTGCGAAAAAATCATTGTCTTAGCGTGGTGAAGCTCAACAAATGGTCACAAAGCCAGGATTGATGAGTGTTTGGTGGGATTGGAAAGGAATCATGCACTATAAGCTGCTCCAGCCTGGTCAAATGATTGCTTTTACATTTTACTGTCAACAACAATTTGAAGCCAGTAATCGAAAAAAACGGCCAGATCTGAATAACAGAAAGGGCTTCGTCTTCCAACAGAACAAGCTAGACCACACACATCTTTGATGACGTTAAAAACTGGGAGAGCTTGGCTGGGAAGTTTTAATGTATGCACCATATAGCCATGACCTTGCGCCATCGGACTACCATTTGTTTCGGTCAATGCAGAACTCCCTTAATGGAGTAAAGTTGGCTTCAAGAGAAGCTTGTGCAAATTACTTGTCGCAGTTTTTCGCCGAGAAACCAGAAAAATTTTACACTGATCGCATAATGTCACTAGCGGAAAAATGGCAAACAGTGGTCGACCGAAATGGTACATATTTGGTTCATTAAAGTTTATTATAAATATGAAAAAAAATAAGTTGAAGTTAGATTAAAAATACGAAAAGACTTTTTCGACTTTTAAATTTTTCGAAATTTACAAGTGGATACAACCTCTTCATAGCCGGTAGTTTGTGTACTCACTCACCTTAAAAAGCAGTTTTGGGGAAATGAAAAGAATTCTCCATTTGTTTTTTGTTTTTTATTTTATTATTTATGCAAAATATTTCGAAAAAAGAACACAAAAAATTCGAAAGAAAAAAATTGTTGTATGTTACTTTGTTTTTGTTTTGTTGTTTGTTTGTTTTTGGTTTTTTTTTTTGCTTTTGCTTTTTGTTGTTTTCTCTCCCCGCGGCACCATTGTGCGCCCGTTGCTTTACACTGTGTGTATACATATATGTGTGAGTGAGTGTGTGTCTGTGTGGGTGTTTAAGTATTCATTTTGTTGTTTTTTTTACTATTTTTTCTAGTATTATTGTTTACACTGAATTAAAATTACCATTTTGCATACAATCTTTCCACTTACAGTTTTACCACTTAAAGACTTAAAGACTTTTGTGTTTTGCTTTTGCTTTTAAATACTTAATAAACCATTGTTTTGCTAATATTTCTTTAAGTGTACGCGCGACATTTCCAGTTTGTTTTCTTGGCTTTCTTGGTTTCCTTTGTTTTTTATTTAGCGCGCAACAACAACTTACATTAGTTATATAATCGCTTGCAGTTTACTTTTAATTACTTTAGAGCTTTGCATTTTGCGCTGAAACATTTTACAATTACCATTACAATTACAATTACTTGCTGCATTACAAACACAAATACTACATACAAGTACATGCGCGAGCACAGTGGGCAATTCTGTTGATTGCTCGACTCGCTTGCAAGTGGGCGTGTGGTGTGGAAGTGGTTGTCGGTAGTCGGTTGGCTTACGTTAGAAAATTTCGAAAATATGGACTTGCACAAAGAAATGTGTATAATTTCTCTCAGTGTATTTGCAAATTTTGTCGCATTTCATAACATTTAGAGACATTTTCTTGTCGCTATTAGCTGCTTGTTGTTGTTGCAATGTGGCATGTGTTGGCTTATATGGGTTTTCGCTTTGTTTTTTGGCAAAAAAGGTTGCCAACTGTTTGTAATGTAAATTAAATGTTATTTTTGTGGCGTTTCCTGTTTTGTTCCTGTAGTTTTGTTTATGCTTACTGCTCGGGGTGCTGGGCATGCATTAGCTATTGTTGGTTGTGGACTCGTTTTCTGTAGTGTTACTGTTCATGTGGTTGTTGTTGTTTTTTTAAATATAATATATTAGCGTACAATTATTGTTGCAATTACAATTGTCATTGAGTACATTCACATATATATGTATATATATAATATTTTATTTGTTTTAATGTTACTTTAAATTTAATTTATATATATAATTTTTGTTTGTTGTTGTTGACTTTCTATGCAATAATATATAATAATTAAGTATTTAATAAATGTATTTGTTGCAGTGTGAATTTTTTGTTGCGCAAACAACGAAAAAGTGAAAAAGGAGTCACGTAATAAGTATTAATTAATTGTTTTTTGCTTTTTTAATTAAAAATTTTTTTTTAAATAATATAACTTTTTGTATTTGAAGCATGTATGACAAATAAACGGTGTTGGTTTTTTGGGGTTAGGGCGAGCGACGTCGATAAACAGTTGCAAGCTTTTATACTTATTTTTTTTATACTTATATATTTTTTTTAATTTTTAATACAGCTTATACACTGTATTTTTCGCAACTTAAATTGTTTACTTTAAATTACTTGCTGATATTTTCTTTTTATTTTTAATTTTATTTTTCTTTTAATTTTTTTTCTTTTTTGTATTTGTTTGATTTGTGTCTTTCACTTTTATTTGCTTTAATTTTTTTTTAATTTTATTTGCATTTTTTTAAGTGTATTTTTATTTTTTATGTTTAATTCACGCAGGACGGGGTTTTTGCTTACAATTTCTTCATTTCATCAGCTGTTTGTAGGCATTTTTATGTTTGCTTTATAAATTTTTTTAATTTATTTCTACGCTTTTGTTCTCTTTCTTCGCTAATTGTCAGTGTAAATATCAATTGTTGCGGTTGTTGTTATTATTATTGTTTGGTTTTTGCTTTTTACTTTTCATATATGTTGTTGTATACTATATATTTTAAATATATATGTATATATGTATGTATGCGTGTATGTGTTATGATTTGCTTTATAATAAATGAACAGAAAAATATTTAAGCTTTGACTAGGTTTTTGGTTTGCTTAGCATTTCTTTACTTAAACGCTTAGAGTCGCATTGAATTTACGCGTTTGTTAAGGATTTGTAGTTGTTTCGCAGTTATAGTTTCGTTTTATTTATAAATAATTTTTTAGCAATATTTATGCATAGGGTATTTGTTGTAGAGTTGTTGTTCTTCGCTATTTTGTATACCGTTTGTGTGTGTGTGTGTGTGTGTGTGTGTATTGCTGACTGCTTGTTAGTGGCGTATTTTTGCATTTTTGTGAACCACATAAGGCGGTTGAGAATTGCAGGCAATAACGGCGCATTGGTTGTTGTTAAAGTGAGTGAAATATGCTGCGAACCCGCTGGGTGGCCAGCAAACGCACCTAAACTGCTGCGCACAGCGCGTGAGCGAGTGAAAGAGAGCACTGGCAAGCAGTGCGGCTGCATAAACAGTTACGTTTCCTATTGTTTACAATTCTCAACCGTTTTATGTTCTTGTTTGGGCCTCATTTTTCGAAATCTAATCAATTTCATCATTAAAATTTAAATTATCTATAAAGTACAACGCAAAAATGCTTTGCATCAATTAAGTAATAAGTAAACAGTTAACATATCTGTAAACAAGTGTATGGTCCTCAAGTCCTTATAATGTAGACACATGTAGTATGTAAATGTATCAGAGAGAAACTGAAGCACTTAATTAAACTATTTTTAAGTTTTTGTTTTTCCTATAATGGCTCGGCTGACTTTATCTCATTTACTTATGCGCTTCCTTAGTTTCGAGTGTTGATTTAGTGTCTGATTAAATTTGCACAAATCTTCAAAACTGTCTTTCTCAAGTTAAAGTCATTAAATTATATAATTAAAACACTAAATTAAATATACTAAATGCTAAAAACAATTATTTAATAATATAATAGAAATATGAAAATTGATATGAATGCTTTCTTGTCGTATAGGAAATGCATGTATTTTTGTCTTCTCAAGTTACGGCGTCTCTTTGTATTGCCTTATCACTCTAAACGTTGATTTGTGGACACCTCACCGGGGCGTGACCACTGTAATCAGCTAATAATGGCAGGCAACGCGTGATAAGTGGTTTTCTACGTGCTGTAACAAAGCTAACTGACGCCATTCGAGTTTATCAGTGGGTGGAGCCATTAATAGAAACTAAAAAATGCTTGTTTGCTACAGCTAGAGCTTTTTGGTAATAAACATTTGATCTCAGCGAAAATGGTTTTGCGCTTTATAACAGCGAGTTTGAAGAAGTGCGCTTCGAAAGCTCTTTACTAACAAGCTTTGGCACTTTCAATGAAGTAAAAGCGTATGCAGCTTTCGAAAATTTCGTTTTTTAACAGCGAGTTTGGAGAAGGGGGCTTAAAAAGCTCTGTACTAACAAGTTTTCGCTTGCAGAAATTCTTCTTTTTGTAAAAAAGTTTGAGCGGTTCTTTTAATAACAATTTCTTTTATGCAATATTCAATCTAAGCTTAGAAAACTTCCACTCTTGTAGCATAAATACATTTTTTTGTACAAAATCGAAAGCTCGCGGAGTTGTTCCAAACTTTTATCTCTTATTATTGCGTAATGCAGTGAAAGCTTGAAAACTTTTTTATTAACTGTTCCTTTTTAGGCAGTTGTGGACTCTAATTTAATGGTACTTGTTCCGAGCATTTTAATCTCTCAATATTGAGTGCTTGCTCTGACAGCTTGAAAGCTCTTTTAGTTAATTGTCTTTTCTTAAATATTTATCAACTTTATGATATGGCAATGCTACGAACATTTGAGTTTGCTAATATTGAGAGCTTGCACTGAAAGCTTGAAAACTTTTTTAATTAATTGCCTTTTTTAAGTAATTGTCAACTCTCTTTTACCACTCATTTGCTCCGAATATTTCAAAGGTTGTTTTTTAGTTCATACAAAACGCTCTCACTTAACAAGCTTCTGTGTTTGTATGCTTGTGTAGTTTTTTCATGTATTCTAAGTTTTTCTATGTGTTTCTATGTCTTGAGTATAAGAATAGCAGCAGGCGTTTTATTTAGTTTATGTATGTATACTTATGTACTCATGTTTTATGCGCTTCATTGCATTACCTTCAGCTTTTGCGTTCCATTTATATATACATATATTTGTGTATATATAGATATATAGAGAATTCTTAACCAGCTAATGCTAAACACTTGTTTAATCATATTCATTCTTACAGCGTCTTAAGGGATTAGTGAAAAGCAGGCGATTGTTATTTTTGTTGTATTTATTTGTTAGAAGTAGAGTGAGTGAAAGTTGCTTTATATATGTATTTATAGGTGTGGAGAGCTTTTTCAAATTTCCTTTCCATTTCACAAAAAAAAAAACACTTAATTCTCTAAATTTTATTCGCCAAAACTCATTTCATTTGCTCAAACTTTCTTTTCCCGTGTATGTGTGTGAAAATATCCATTATTACGGCGTGAGAGAGCAATTTGTTTATTAACTGTGAAAAGCTTTAAACGTTGTAGCAACATTATCAATGGAAGCTTATGATTGCTGTAAGCTTTCATGCTGAATTTTTCTCAATATGGTTCCCAGAGCTCGTAACAATGTTCCTATATGAGCTTTTTAGCAACCAATTGGTGAGTTATGATATTGTTCTAAGAGCTTTTAACAGCTAATTGCTGAGCTTTCATATTTATTTGAAATGCAAACTTAAGTTGTTATTAGTTGCTTATTAATTTTCAAATAAATTTGTTTCCCAGTTAACAAAAAAGCGCTTAAAGCTTTCTATGTGACTATGCAAGTTGTTGTGTTAATCATTAGATTTCATTTCAAGATGTTCGTGGTAATCAAAAACCTTTTCAATTAGAAATTATTTCTTTTACTGTAGAGATTTTTGGGTTTTCGCTAACTAATTCTTTGTCTCCAATAGCTCTTATTGTCTACATTTTGCAAGTTTTTCTTCATCTTCCCTTTAAATGCGGTTTTAAGTTCTTGGCTTCTTATCTCGTTTAGTTCGTGTCTTTTATTTCAAGCACTCAATTCTCGCCGCTCATTCAGTAGTTTTTGTACATTTCTTTTGATTGGTTAATCTGGCATTGACTCTCTCTCCCCCATTCTTTCAGCAGTTGTATACAACTGTCGCTCATAGTAATTCCGATCTCAGAATTCCTTATAAGTTTTACGTTCTTTACCTCCTATCTCTCCCTCTCTCACTTTCTTTAATTACTCCCAAACTTATGCAATTTTACACTTCCCCCGTTCGTCCCAACTACTAGGAAGCTTTAAGCTCAGCTCTTAGGATATTTTCACCCACCTTTGTGTCCAGCAACGCATACTCACTGTCCCTCTTTACCACTTTACTGTTAATTCGAACTTTCTTTGCGTAACAAATGATTTTTGTTCAAGTTAAATAAAATTTGCTCACGTTTTCTTCATTTGCAAAATTTCGAATTCCACTTTTTGCTTAAAAATAATTTGCTTTTTCCTTTTGACCTTTTATTTACTTAAATTTTAATACATTTTACTTTAAGTTTTTGTTACTCTTTATTATTACACATAATTTTTGGGTTTTAATTAATACTTTCTAAACAAGAACAACATACTTTTTGTTTTTGTAATGTAGAGTATGAAAGAATGCTGAATTATTTTGAGTTATTTCTTCCATCGGTTGAGTGTGGAGTTCGAGTGAGTGTGTTGGCATATTTTTGGTGGTGGTGGTGAGTTTCTTAGTGAGTGGTGAGTGTATGAAAATTGCTATATGTGTTTGTTGTGAGTTTGAGTACATTTATCGAGCTAAAATCTTTGTTTTTGAGCTCACTTTTTATTTTCGAAATCTCTTTCTTTTATATCCTCTTCACATTTCAAAAGTTCATCTAATTTTTTTGCGCTTTGAGTTTTACTTCTGCTTCTAATGGTTTGCTTCTGCTCCGCTATTTGTTCGTTTTTACTATTTGCATTTATTACAGTTATTATTTCTTTTACCTTTGTTACCCTTTCACTCTCTTTCTCTACTCTTTCTACACACAGTTTTATGTATGTAATGTTGGAACTGCGCTCCGTTTTGTTTTTATTTTAACTTCTTAAAATTATTTCCAATTTTTTTCTTTTCTTTTTTGGAAAATTTGGTTGTTTGCATATTTCTTGGGTTTGTGGTTGTTGTTTTTTGGTTTTTTTTTCAGTATGACTTATTTGTTGTATTATTATTAGTTGTATGTATAAGTGGGTAATGATGATAAAGCAGGCTTTTTATAGTGGGAGTTTATTTATTCTTATTTGTTTAGGGGTAGGGGCGGGGCTTACGCTTCCTTTAGTGGGTTTACTGAGTTGTTGAGTGCGTTTACAATATTTGCAAATTTATTATTATTTTTTATTAAGTTTATATGTTTTTGGTTGCTCCTTTTACTCCTTCACCTCGAAATATTTGTATGTTGGATTTTCATAACCGTTGATTTGCATGTTCGCCACGATTTTCTCCTCCGGTACAACGGGATGATGTGTGGTGGCGTTCTAGAAATGTGAAAGAATGTGAGTAAATTCGCTGCATGAGATGAAAAGATTCAAAAACAGGCAAAAACGTTAATTTTGGTTGCCATAATATCCTTCACCAACACAAAAGATTGCATACAAGAACTTCATCTATATGCTATAGTAACTCAATCTGAGAAATTTATTCAGAGATTGCATATTTTCCTTAGTCTATGATTCGTCCCGCATTTAATGAAGATTTCTTGTCAATTTCGGAGGTTGCACTGTAGCCAAATTTCTTCAAGAAATTTCAGATCGACATTTCTGAAACTGAGGACTAGTTCGCGTATATACAGACAGATGGACGGACAGACAGACGGACATTGCTAAATGGACTAGTTACGCTGACGTATATATATTTATAGGATCTGTTCAGCGCTTAAAAATGTCAATTGAATATCATATTATTGAAATGAACTACATAAACTAGGAAAGATTCCTTGAAGCATAATTGAAGGTCGTAGATGTGCGTTGTAAAGAACAACACCCTTATACAACCACTTTGATAAAATAATGAGACGGCAGTGTGCTTCCAGTAATAACAGAGTTTGCAACGTTGCCACTTTTCTCCAAAACTTTCTGCCGTCAGTTTATAGCTTCTACACTAAACTTATACTCAACTCACCTGATCAACTTCAATGAAGCCTTGCGAATGTGGCGAACGAGATGTTCTCCACTTGGCCACTGCGACACCTACAAAGATGGCCGCTAGCAATGCAACGCCGGCGAAGGACAAAGTAAAGTAGACATTGCGTCCCTCTTTGTTCGCGTGCGTATGTGCGAATTCGCGGCGCAGCGAAAAGCTCTGCAAAGAATTCGTATGAAAACTAAACACATTTCGTTAACAAAAGACATTTTACCGATTCGCGATGACCCAAATCGTGCGACATAAAATGTTGCACCTGTGGCTCAGCCTCTTGGTGAGCGACAGCGGCGGCTACATCCTCCACGGCTCGCTGTACGGCATCATCGTCGACTGTGGGCAGGACGGTTTGGGTTTTGGTGCTGCAAGTGGGAGTGGAAATTGAAATTACTGTTAGCCTTTAAACTCATGCCTGGTACTCACCTGACAGTGACATCGGCGTACTCCTCACCGCCAGTGCTGTCCTTATCGCTTTGCGCCAATTTAGTGGGATCTGTAAGCTGGCCCATTTCTTTGCTGCTCACCTTGGAGTCACCTAGTGCTGCAGCGGAGGAGGAGCCTGAAATAGAGGAGCCAGCACCACTAGCGCCGCCATCCTGCTCGGCTTGCGACTTCAGCAGCTCATCAACTTTCTTGGCCTCCAAGCGCAGCTTCTCTTCACGCAATTTCTCACGTTCAGCGGCACGTTGTTCCTTGCGCTGCTTCTCGGCCAAACGTAGACGTTCCTTCTCCGCTACCTTACGCTCGATCTCAACGCGGTATTTGTCCAAAATGGCGGCCTCCGCTTCTTCGCTCATGCCCAACGATGAGCCGGGTATATCGTCCTTGCTGCGGAGTGCCAAAATGTAGTCGTTCATCAATTGGGAAATCTTAGCAGACAATTCAGGGTAACGTTTCAACATGGTCATGGATTGGTTGACGGCGCGATCGATATCGATGAGACGTTCCAATGTGCGTGGTCGCTCCGAGGCGGCAGCTTCCAAACCTCCTGGACCGCCGGAGTTCAAGAGATGACGATAGTGGGCTAATGCATGAGCGCGATCCTTGTGCAAGGCGCGTAAGAGCTTCTGCAGACACTTTTCGACATGATGAGCCTGTAAACAAAAGAGTAGTTTGAAGAAAGCAGAGAGTATGAGCAGCTCAAAATTGTGTGATTCCACTCTAGGCTTGCGGATCAGCCACGTGTTGGTGGATAACTCACATTTGGTGGCTGTTCGGTGAGCGCTTGAGTGTAGCAAGTCATCGCTTCACGTTTGCGCTGATTGATGTGGGCCAATACGCGTTGCTGATGCATGGCAGCCAACTGATGCTTCTCGGCGTTGCCTTCCTCCTCGAGTGCCTGAACAGAAGTCTAAAATTACATTCCCATATAAAGACGTATAGCACATCAAGAGAGAAAGAATCAATCAGAGAGAAGAATGAACGAATTGCAATTTTGTTGTAGGGATTGATTGGTTGATTTTCGAATTTTGCAGTGGTTGGGAAAGTTTTGAGTTCTTGAATTAAATCAAAACAAAAAAGGAAAATGTTTGTAATGATTTTACGGTGGTGGTGTTGGCATAGTGAGTTCTGATGAATGAATACGGTAAGTAAACTTCAAACTAGGTTGGTTTCCAAGCATCTGAAGTTATGACAAAGCGACGTAGGAGACGCTTTTACTATCAGTGTAGTATTCGACTTCTATGGCTCTACAAGGATAGTGTGTTTTTGAAAAGCTCAAACTTTTCACTTAGATGATATATAGTACATATATATATGTATTACATTGGAATCTTCCGTTCACAATAGAAGCTTGTTCGTTATAATTATATAAAACATAACTTTTCCGAACTCAGCTTTCTAAAAGCCGTTATATGTGATTTAGAGAAAACAAAACGCCTCTTCCGAGCAAAAGCTGTAATGAGCTTTCGTATAAATGATATATATAAATTTTATGAAAGCTCTATTTCTAGAATGTTCACTCGAAAAGTATGAAAGCTTTTTTACATCACCAATTATAAACAATTGAACTAAATACTTCTGGAAAAGTTTTTATGAGCTTATGTAAAAATGATAAGCTGCTGCTGAGAGCTTTATGTAAATTTCTGATTCCGCTAATGCATTTTATTCAACTCCGATAAGCCCTTTCGCATTTCGACTTTCTGGGTATGTTTAGTAAAATTTCGTTCAAAGGTCACAGCTTTCAAATAGAAAATTGAGAGTCGCCATATGCTTAAGGTCATCACAAATGTATGAATTTGTAAAACAACGGACTCTAATTTTTAATATGATGCTGCTATTCAGTGAGCTTTCATGTGTCCAGTAAGCTTTCACTAAAAGCTCATTATGAAATATTAAATTAGCTTTTTGTTCACTCAGCTTTTAACTCTGCTTAGAGCTTTCGCGTATACACTCGTTTGAGTTTTTGAATAACTAAATCATGCTCAGCTAATTAGTTCTATAACTCAAGCCAGGCTACATTTAGGGGGAAAAAAGCCAAACTTTTTTGGGGGTAGTAAATTTTGTATCACTTATTTTATATATTAATGACTGCTACAAAAGCTTCCAATCTGATGTCTCTTTCGCTCCCATTTGGCTTATAATAAATAGGCAAACTTAAGTGCAGAATGTGCGAAAATGAATTAAGAATGAGTAGGTGCAAAAACGAATACAAGCGAAAGGAAAGGGCAAAATAAAATTATTGATGACATTCAAAATAAAAATGTAGTAAATGAACTATGAGAAATGAGGCGGGGTCAGTGAGAGCATTTCAAGCTTGAATTGTGAAAGCTTAGCGCCTTAAGCTTTCTAATAAAACTTTTTATGAACTGAAGTACAGAAAAAATATATGTATATATGTGTATATCTTAAGAAACGCTTTCTAAAAATATAAAAAAATACTAAGAATAGTTTGTAATCTCTTTTTTGAAAGCTTTCTTACATCGCTTTTAGAAAAAGCTTTCACGAAAACACTTCGGAGCGAGCTTTTTTTTCGTGGCTAACATAAGTTTGAGATGCTCTCACTAAGCGTTTGACTGTTCTGTGCCATGCGTTATAATAACAAAAAAGTAAAGAATGAGCTTTTAAAAAAAGTGCGGGAAGAGAAAGAGTGCTCGTACTTTCACATGCGAAGCTGTGCCCACTACAGCTACATATCGATCTAAATAGATGGTGTGTTCCTGCATGCATACACCCACACACATACATATACATATACTGCATAATTGAATACCAGTTTGGAGCATTCCCACTCACCTGGAAGCGTGCTGTCATACGTTGCTTGAATGTCTGTGCTTGCTTGGGATCGGCCATGCGCATATCCTGGTACTTCTCCTCTAAATCGGACCAGTCCTTCATGACACGTGTGACCTTCTCGCGATGAGATTCCTCGAGGCGCTGTTGGGCTTCCTTGTTTTAGAATATGTTCGGTTTTGTGTTGATAAAATGCACATTGAATGGAGTACACTTACTTTTTGACTTACTTTGTAGCTCTGATGCTCGTAGTGCGGATCGAAGTGGGTGAAGTATGGATCGACGGTGGGCTGGCTGGTGGATGGCGCTGTGGGGAATTGCTGCTGCTGCTGCTGTTGTTGTGCTGAGGATGCGGCTGGCGTGTCAGCCATCATGCCAGCTGCGCCCTTAACCACCGACTCAACACTCAATTTGCCCTTTGCACCACCCGCCTCATCTGCGTTGGACTTCACCGCCGCTGGTTTCGCGCCGCTTGAGCTACCATTCTGCAAATCCCAGCTGTCCGACTGCTCTTCAGCTGCACCGCCACCATCCTCCTCATAATTGTCTAAGTCCTCGCCGGAATCATATTCGCCATTCAAATCGTCAACATTGGAGCTATTCGCCTCACCAGCAGCTGCCTCGTCAGCGACCATTTCGTCCTCTTCATCATCGCCCATCAAATCATCTTCATCGTCGAGATCATCATCGGCGCCAACATCCTTGGAGTAGTTAGAGTCATTGTCATCATCGTTAGTCACATCCACATTGCTGTTGGTAATCTCAGCTGGGGCGATAACGGGTAGGTCGGTCTTCTTCACGCGAATCTCATCGGCTGTTGCGTAGGCGAAGGAGTTTGAAAGAAAAAAGGTGTTTTAGTAAAATTTTTGAAGCTTAAAAGATCAACTACGAAGAGTGTAGCGCAGGTGGCAAACTGCTCAGGGAAAGTGTAGACTCTCGAAGATCAAGTGTGAATTATAGAATTATGGATTTTTTATTACACGAATTGTTGGTAGAATTTCAAGTATGAAGTGAGGTAACAAAGAAGACAGGGGAGCGAATCCACTTTGTGATATTATGGATAAGTTGTGTGTACTATGAAATTTGTGGCCTCACTTTACATTTGAGAGCAGTGTTGAGATTCGCAGTTAGTTAAGAGCAAAGTTTGAGTTTTCACGTAGCCTTGAAAGGCACAGATAAAAGCATACCGGGGTGATGGGAATTTTTAGCAGAAAGGGCAATATTTTCAATAAGACAAAAGAAGTAATTACTGCTAATTGGAAGAAGTGTGGCAACACTGCATTAAAACCGCTTTGGCAATTTGAAGATTGAGAAGTGAACTAACAATATTCCCAGGGGAATCCAAGAAGCTTTCCTAACTGAACGGTGGAGAAAAACTAACAAATGAATAAGTGATGAAAGCGACAAGCCGGAGTAACATTGATAAAAAATAAGTTTAATAGTAATCGATGACACAAAAAAATAAGTGTGGGTTTAAGAAAAATATCTATAAAATAATAGAAAATTAATTTTGAAAGTTTTGACAATGAAAGCTATTGACCTACCGTAAGCGTCAATAAAACTGTATCGTTTGATGTTCACAAAAACACAAATGTTAATAAAAAATATAAAATAAAAAAAGGCAAAAAATACAAAATAAAAAACGCAGTGTTGCATTTAGCGCAGATTTTGTTAGCGTGTGTGTCAAAGCTCAGCGCGGCAGGTGGCGACGATTGCCATTAAAATTCAATTATGCTGCAGAGCATATGCTTTGCCAGCGCACATGTCGATTGGGGATTTGAACATGTGGCAACTAAGCGACAGCCAAGCAGCGCTGAAAATTCATTTCGCCAAACAAGCAATGCAGTGAGTTTTGGCAAAAACCATTTGAGCGTAGTAAAGTATGTGGTTGTTGTTTTACACTTTTTGTTGTTGTTTTTGTTTTTGCTAACGCTTCAGCATTACTGCGTTGATTGATTTTCGTTGTTTTCGTTTACTCTTTGCTATTTATCTATGCGCTAGCCGCTTTGGCGACCTATATACGCTCTAACGGTACTGTTACTGGTATATCTGTATGCCATTGTATATGCGAAAGTAACGCTTTGCTACCAGAACTGTTTCATATACAAACACTCAACCACACAAGTACGCTCCAACACGCTTGCACTTGACTTCCACCAACAACCCGTCCCACACACTTTCATTCATCCGCAATTACCTAGAACCCTGCTTACTTCTTTGCATACTCACTTTTGAAATGTTTCGGACAGCAAACGAATTCCACACCCGAGAACAATGAAATACCACAGGGCAGCAACATGGCGAAGCTGCGCATTTGCATGCCGCGCTCCTGGCAAGCGGCGGCACCAGTCTGGTTCCATCTAACGAATGGCCAGCAACGTGAGGCATTGTGGATGTGATCGAAGAGGCAACCTTCGGGCACGAGTAGCGCATCCGATTGGAATGGTCCTTCTGAAAGCAAGTGCATAATGTAGCAAGCAGAAATATGCCGGTGTATGGTTTAAAATAGAGAAAAAAAAACGAATAGGAGGTTGAAAAAGTTAAAAATAGAGGGAGAGAGAAAGAGAGAGAAACGGGAGAGGGCGAAAGATATTAGTTAGGTGGTTCGTATAATATGGAAGAAAAACATACTTTAGCAAATACATCATACATTTTTAGTTCTATGTTTTTCTATTTTTTTTTTCGTTTTGTTCAATATTGTTTTTGAATTCTCTTATCGAATATATAGTATGTTTTCTAGCAATTGCATAAGCAATTTTGATTCTATGTTTTTTAGGTTTTGTTTTTAAATTCCCTTATCGAAAATATAGTCTGTTTTCTAGCAATTACAGCATACATTTTTAGTTCTATGTTTTTGTATGTTTTTTTTATACTATTTTATACTATAAAATTTTTAATTCTATGTTTTTTACATTTTGTTTTGTATTTTTTTCAATTCCCATCTAATATATGGTGCGTTTCCCGTATTCTTTTTAGATTCATTACTTCATTCGTTATTATTTTGTATTCGATATTCTCGTTTTTATAGTTTCTTTAACTTTTTCTATGTTATGTATTTTGAATTCTATGCTATGCTATATTATTTATTCCTCAAAGTTTTCTGCTGATTTCTTTAAGCAGAGTCTCACAAATTAATGACTTTTTAAAGAATGGTTTTTGTTCTGTATTCTATGTGTTTTAATCGTTGTTTTTGTTTTCATATTTTCCAACATTTGATATTCCAAGCTCTATATATGTTTATATAATCGAGTTTCTATTCTATGTTTTATGCCTTTGCGATATTCTATGAATTCTATGCCATGTTATATTATTTATTCCTCAAAGTTTTCGTAGAGTCTCCCAAATTAATGACTTTTTAAATACTTGTTTTTCTTATTATAGATTCTATGTTTTATATTCGATCACATTTAATTTTTACATATTTTCCAACATTTGATATTCAAAGTTCTATATATATATTTACATATTTAATCGAGGCTATATTCTATGTTTTATAATTTTTGCGATATTCTATGATTATCTTATATTTTAAACTAAATTGTATGCGCTGAATTTATTGAGTAAATGAAATGTTCTTTTCACTTTTCGTAGCTAATATTTGAGAGACCATTTTTTATTGAAATACTACGTTTTCCGCTTTTGTTTTATATTTAATATGCCAAACTATACCATATAATTTATCCTCTCTACTCTATATACATTTTTTCATTTCCCTGAAGTACCCTATTTTTTATATTCTACTTTCTATATTATTTTTCATATTCTACTCACCCAAGCAACGGAATGGTTTGATCCAACGATGTGCCCCTTTGCATTTTGCCGAATTCAAAGCGCCCTGACGACACCAGCCGCCAATTTTCTGATAATGCGAAGATTCAACAATATTAGTGATATCACGATTCGGATAAGCCTGTAAGAAAATGAATAGAGGGTGAGTGAAAAATATTTTTTTAGTAATATACAGGGTGTTGTTTGGGCTATATAAGGGTGTATGCTTTTTCTCGGTTTGCTTACTATATCGCAGTGTATAAACTTGATTTTTTAGTGACACATAATTTTTCAGTTTCCTTACAAAATGTGCTGATATAGTCAAAGTTCTTGGTGATATTTTTAAAAAGCTTAGTTGAAGCACAAATCAATAGTGCAGAGGTAGATGGCACTGTGATAAATTTATGCTCTGTTCCAATTGCTATAACTTTAATCAATGCTTGATAAGTAAAAGTTCTACATATATTGAAACCGTCTGTAGTTCGAAAATTCTCAAACCCTTTTTTTCCCTTAAATCTTAAGTTTCGCGTAACTCAACAACTCCGTTTTGAACACAGTTATAGACTTAAGATGAAGCTGGTATGAGGCTGGGCTACTGAAAAATTTACTGTTCGGTTCACTTGTGTCTACTATTACTTCTACTTGAACTCTTATTTTGACTGAAGCGCGCTGCATGAGTGTTTGTTAGCAGTTTACCTCGGAATTTGCTTGAAAGCTCTTTGGCCCTGTAGTTGTTGGCCATCTCGTGTCCAAGCATCGCTCTCAGCGGTTTCAGATGGATTTTGCCACTGCGGAGCGGTCACACATGACAGCATTTAATGTGGTTTACTATAATGTAATTCATTGCTGTTGTTGTTAATGGATATTTTGCGGTTTGCCGTTAATTTGGCACACAAAACAACAACAACAACTGGCAAGAAATTTAATTAGCAATTAGGTGAACTTGCAATGAATTTACTTCGACGAAAGTGGCATTGAAGCGCTTATTGATGATGACATGAGCCATCGGTGCTGATGAGTTTGGCTCAGAAAGAAACTTAATTGCCAAAATGCAGTAAATAAGCGACTGTCAGTCGGTGTATAAGTAGCTCGAAGGGGAGATGCAAAGCTCTGCAGCATTGCTCTTATGCAAATATATGCGTATTTGTATGCATGTGTGCGCCTGCGTGTGTGTGTGTGTGTTACTGACGAAGTGTTGGAGCGGTGATTTGCAATTTTGGGGCGAAATGCACCACTGACGCGCGCGCGTGTGTGTGTGCGGGGCATGTACAACCTTGACACGACTTCGATGCGCTGCAAGGTGTACGCGCCAACCACAGCAAAAACAATAACAACAAGCACACTAATTGAAACAGCATCACGCTGACAACGACAAACGACAACAACCAATAAAATACGCTCCATTGAAATGCAATGATATTGCCTGCAAAGCTGGCGCTTGCATGTGTGTGTGCGTGTGAGGCTGCTGTTGGCGATAAGCGTGCTGCATACACAAACAATGACCGGGTGCGCCCTTCCTACAACCGTCTTACAGATTGATAGTGTATGTGTGTGTGCACGTGAATCGAGCACGCATTCACTTCGATTACGAAATCAATTTCGTCCACCTGAACTCGCCGCCTTGCTGCTCGCATTGACAATAACGATGACAGCAAGCCACGCATGAGTATGTCAAGGCAAACGCTCGGACGGACGAACTACCGATATGCTTGGGCTGGTGGGGCGGATGAATCAAGCGCCCGCCTGCCAACACTTTAAACTGATTTTGAGTGATTGTTGTTGCTGTCGTAAGCTGAGACAGTTGTTAGCGGGCGGCAGGTGGCATGTGGCTAATGGCAGTTGTGTGCGGGCGTTTGTCAGCTATTGAGCCTCTTAGCTGCGTTTCCAATTACCCGCACGCATATATGTAAATCACGGCGCATGCAATGTAACGCCTAAAACTAGGCAACATTTGTGGACAGTGGGTGGTCGGCTGCTGGTTGCGCGCAGCGAGGCCTATATTGCACAATTGCAGCAGCTGGTGCATGACAAACGACCGCAATGGTGTGCGGCAGCGGCGGGCGGAAAGGGCACACACACACATATACGCAACTGGTGCAGGCCTCTACACGCATTTATAGATAATAACCACAGCTATGCGACAGCTTTTGCGATTTATATCCACTCTTTGTACTTACATATGTATGTGTATGCGTGTGCGCAAATGTGTATGTGTTTGATCGTCTCGCATGGCAAACAATAAAATTAATTTTGTTATCTAAATTTGCAAAATAATATACTGAGAACGCTATAAACATAAGCAGTCCATACATACATAATAAACTGAACTCACACAAGCGCGCACGTATACACACACATGCCCTCATATAGCCGACCACATGAACGGCGCGCTTCAGATTGCAGTGGCATTGCTGCAGTTGCTGAAATTTATTAGGAAAATGCGCTCGTCTCATGTGAATGCGATATTAACTAGCATAGACATGCATCTGTGTATGTATGTATGTATGTATGTACATATGTCTGTATGTCTGTATTGGTAATACATATACTATATATTGCTTACGTGCCATGAAATGTGCACAAACATACACACAGTTAAGCTAACTTCAGTATTTCGGAATTCCGAATTTGTACAAATCGCGTTTTCGGGACTACAAAATTTCAGTTCGGGATCCCAAATTTATTCTTTTTTATTTTATTTCATTTAACTTATAAAGTAAACAAATTGTAAGTGTTGAAACATCATGCCGGGATTATTGATTAGATTTTCTAATTTATTTTTATACATTGTTTGAATAAAAAATATTATTCCGGGACTAAACCATTTTCACTTACATACATATACATATGCTCATTAAAAGAAATATTGTAATTTCAATAGAAAAGTCTGGATCCCGACAGTTAAAATTTGACAATCCCGAAATTTCGGGATTTTAAAAAGTTCAAATCAGAATACGCTATGCGAAATAACGATTCAATTCGTATATATGTATGTATATAAATAAAATTTGATACACATATACATATACATATGTATGTATATTTTAGCCTGCAAAGGCATTTATCCTGCTGATGTTACTCATACGCAATGTAGAACCGCAGAGAATGTTATAGGTCTCCATAAAAATGCTTTATCTACATATATAAAGCTATGCATACACATTTCTGACACTGTTGTAATGCGACAGCAATAAATCAATAAACGCTCGTTTGGCATATTTGTCGCGCTGCAATATTATCGTCAGTGTTTTTGCAATAAAAACAATGGAAGCCAGCTTAAATTGCAATTTATGGCTTAGCTGTGTAATATTTGAAACTTCAGTTGCAGCTTTTCCGACGTTCATTAACATTTAGTGTTGGGGAGAGTATTTTTAAAATGCGCTATTACACTACCGGGAGTTGCAGCGTAAAAGTATGCTACAAATTGCGGCTGAATATGTTATAGCGGTTGAAAAAATATAATTTTTGCGATTTCTTCTGGAAAGTTTTTACAATACAGTTTTATACATGCATACATATCAATTCGAACCATTTTCAGTAAATTTTCAAGTTTTGCGGCGCTCTTTACAAACCCTCTCCTGCTAACCAAAAACTCCAAGCTACTACTACTAACTTTCAGGAACCGCTGTGTTCGGCATATTCTACTTAGAAACACCAACATAAATCGTATTCAATTAGTTGTCTCTTCAACTCTAAACCTCTCGGTGTACTCCACAACCACGGCAACCTCATCTTCATAGCTCATCTCACTTAATCTTCGACGCTAATTGAGAACACTTCCGAATCGCCATGCGCGGCGCCCAGTGTCCCACCGCGCTAAAGCCAAAGCCAACATTTTGCGGTTTTCATGCTAAAGATGCGTGGCTCATCAGTTGCATGCGGCCTTTTGAAAATGCACTAACGACCCTGACTCAGCCGTAGCGTCCAGCAAATGCCACACAATTAATGGCTTCGTTTGTGGTTGGTCAATGATAGCTGCTGGTGGCCACTAAACAGATTGAAGGCTGCATACATAATTGCAATATATACTATTTCACTAGGTGGATGTGCTAGTGCATATGTACCTATATTTGTTATGTGTGGACGATATTATTACAACGAAAAAGAAAGCTAAAATTTAAAAAAATTCTGAGACTACGGTTTTAAAATACTACTGCTAACTCTTCGTGAAATTATATTTTCAAAAAGTTGAAGCTTACATTAGTTTTAAAAACAACGGTGGTCATTGAAATGTCTGAGGCGCCTGAGGATATGCTATTGAATTTGTTTTATGCTACAAATTCTCACTTTTTACCCAACAATTTTTGTTTAAGTTATTACAATTGCGAAATATTGAGACATTCAACTAGACGCATTTTAAATTTCGAGATTATAACGGTTCATTGTCAAAAATCAAAGGCATACAAATAAAAATAGCTTCAAATTTGTTTACTTTCTATCTAATGCTATTAAATTGTGCGCGGAAATTGCGAAAAATTTCAAACTTTAACAGTCAGTTCGACTGGATCTTAATTATTTAAACGAAAAGTTTGACAGTCCAACTCCTTGGAGTTTTTTTAAGAGAATATTATAGTTTAGCAGTACTACTCGTTGGAATTTTGTATAACGAAAAAAATAAGATAAAATTTTACAGTTCAACTTGTTTTTTTAAATAGACCAGTCCGGGTCAAATTTGATCAGATGGTATAACCTCACAGTACGCTTTAAAAATTATATGAAAAATTCATTAATTTGTATTATTTTAATATTTATACGCTGTTAGTCGTTTACTTAATAAGTTTACATGTGTGTATGTTCACTTGTATGTACATATATGTATGTGTTTGCTGAAGGCCTTCATCCAGTCCATTTCTCCTGCTCAGTCGGCACGTGGCTTGACATTATTTTCCAATAACATTTATTCGATCAAATGGAAGGTGGCTGCTTGCTTACCTGCATGCGTATATACATTAGGGTGTTCATTATTCCCCATTTGAAGTTTCAGTGTTTGCTTTGCAAATTATTATCTTTATTTGTTAATATGGGATACTTTAATATTTTCAGTAGTCGAAAAAGTCTTTTCATATTTCTAATCAAACGTCCAGATTTCTAATCAAGGTATACGACTGCAACGATATCTATTGACAAAATACGAAAATACTTTTTCGACTGCCCAATGCATATAACTTTGAAGGAAATCACATTCTAATAAAAAATGTAGCTTTCTTCGTAAATCTAGTTATATAAAAGTTATACGTAGCTACAGTTATACATCAAATGTTTTGTATTCATACAGTACAGCATGTCGTATGAGCAACACATATATTATAAGGGACTCGTATGAGTGCTCCTACACTGTTGTTAAGCTGCACATACATACCTTTTAACGTATTTTTTTTTGGAAAAATCATAAAGACTCTTTTTCATAGAGCGCTACATTTTGTATAAGAATATCTTCTCATCAAGCTTTGGAGATAAAAAATTAATGCTTGATATGAAAAAATCACCGTGAGTTTGTATGGCAGCTATATGCTATAGTTATCCGAACTGAATCATTTTTTCGGATATTGCACCATTGCCTTGGATGATAACCCATGCCAAATTTCTTGAAGATATCTCGTCAAATGAAAAAGTTTTCCATACAAGCACTTGGTACCGGTTGTTCAGTTTGTATGACAGCTATATGCTATAGTTATACGATATTGGTGGTAACGACAAATGTGCTTGTTCTTGTGGAAGAGAGAATGTGTGCAAAGTTTAAAGTTGATATCTCTGAAACTGTGGGACTAGTTATAATAATAAAGAAATAAACACATATATATGTACATATGTACCATTTTGGTCGACCACTTTTTTCGCTAGAGACCTTGTTCCATCAGTGTAAAACTTTCATCAGAGTAAATCGAAATTTCGAAATTTCCAGAACGAAAGCGAGCGAACCATTGCTGTGCTACACGAAGTGATACAGCATTGTCTCCGTAAACTTAAAAAATTTCATTGGTGGCTTGCGAGACATTCTTCCCTATTTTATATAAAAATTTCAAAATATAGGGAATTTCTTCATTATTTTCACTCATTTTTGAACAGCTGTAACTTATTTTCAACTTCCCTGAATTTAACTTTTTTGTGGTTAAATGAAGCTTAAAATCTCACCTTTCCAACACTATATGGTAAGACACAATGTGATTGGTAGCACTGAAGATATACGAATGAATGACAACTATTGACAAGATACGAAAAGACTTTTTCGACTGCCCAATATATACCCTATTCAGGGTATAAAAATGTCAACGTGGGAAATAACGGACACCCTATTATATTCGTATGTTATAAGTGTGTGTGTGTGTGTTATTTTGTTTCAACATTGTGGTGTAGTTGTATTTGTTTGCACGCGCTTGTAGTTGTTGTCTACTCATGCGTGCTTACAAGGTAAATCCACTTGAACTATTTCGCATTTAACCACTTTGTGTCATCAGCAGCGCACACTTGCATTTATATGTGCTCATATGTGTGTGTGTTTGTATGGAGATGAGTTATAAAAACAATAACAAAAAAAGTGAAATAAAAATAAAATGACAACGGCAGGATTCAGTCATCGACTGAGCAACTACATATATGTATATGTGTGTGTGTATGGATAAATTTGTCTCTGCATATGTATGTGTGTACGTGTTCTTAAGCGTTTGCTGCGAGTGACATGCATTTATTGAAAAAAGTAGACACACATACATATTTACAAATCTGCTAAATGTGAAGGATAATAAAATTTCCATGTGTGTGTGTGTGCGTGTGCTCGCATAAGTGTGTGTGCTGAGCCAGTTGGTGGAATGAATTCACGCGCACCAACAGCGAGCGAGGACACATTGTTGACAAGACTTTCGCAAAAGCAACAAAAAACGTACGCAATACACAAAGACAATTCGCATACGCCCACACAACGACATTCACACACACACATACATACATATATATATATATATATGTACATATATATAGAGTGCACGAACAGCCCAGCAGCGGGTCAGCGTGTACAAAAAAGCTTGAGTGGCGGTCCAAGTGGGGGGCTGAGTGTGAATGCGACACTACAACTATATTTCACGTGAGTGTATGCGTGCGATTTGAATGGCTCTGGACAGGTGCAATACGCTCATTAGCCAAACATGCTACTTTGGAGACTGCAACACACACAAAAAATCGTGTATAAATCGCTAATAAGCAGCTGAGTTGGAGCGCCGGAGCCGGGAAAAAGTGCAGCGGGGAAGAAACAAACTGCTGTCAGTTGGAAAAACAGAAAAAACAAAGCCACTATACATACTTGCATAAGTGTGTGTGAGCGTGTGTGCCGGGCTGTGGTCGCTGTTGCGGTACAAATGTATTCTGCTGCATCAGGGCACATTTGGGTCGTCGAGCAGGCAGGCAGGCAGGCAGGCAGCCAGCCAGTGAGGCGGCCAATCCAGCAGCCAAGCGGCCACACAAAACGAGTGCAGTGCAAAAATGAGTTACATATATACTATGTGTGTGTGTTTATGAGTAGCAGTGAGGCAGAAAATCGCAACCTGTATGCCTGTGTATGTATGTGTGCGTCCGAAATTAGCTACAAAAAGTGCACGAAAAAATGTTGAAAAAGTTACGGAATTTAAAGTCCAGTAAAAGTTGTTGTAATTGTGGCTAAATCTTGAAGAAAAACTGGCAATAAAAATCAAACGGCAGTCGTGTGGAAAAGGCTAAACACAAGCGTGATGCAAAAGTTCGGCTCAATCACAGAGTTGTATTGCCTGTGGTCCATAATAAAAATGCAAATAGAATTGTGGGCTGTGTGGGCGGCACAGTCGCGTGGATGATGGCTGCATTTGTGCTGGAGAAAGTGGCAGTTAACCTCAAAATTAGTTATTCTTATATGAAAACATACAATATTTATATATGTATAACTATGCAATTTGTATTATTTTTCTGTGTACAAAATGGGTGCCGCATTCGCTAACAATGCAACAAAAAACACATTTTGAATGCGACTTTCTCAGCAAATTTTGGAGCGTTTTAAAAAGGATAAAGTAGATTTTGTGCGTCGATTCAACACGACGAGACGAGACTTGAGTCTAGCACAATGATCCTGAATCAAAACCAGAGACCAAAGACCGGTGTGAACCTGGTTGTTCGGCTTCTAAACGTGTTCGTGTCCGGAAATTGGCCAAGAAGGTTATGACATTAGTTTTTTGGGATGCGAGAGGAATTTTGCTTGTGGATTTCTTGCAAACTGGTAAAACAATTACTTCTGAATATTTTTGCAACCTTTTGGACCAGTTGAAGGAAAATATTTGTAAAAAAAAGACCTGGTTTGCAAAAGAAAAAATTCCTTTTTCATCAGGACAATGCACCGTGTCACAATAGCATTTTGATAATGGCTAAAATCCATGAATCAAAGTTCGAATTGTTAGAGCATCCACCGTGTTCACCAGATTTGACCCCCAGCGACTTCCATTTGTTTCCAGAACTCAAAAAATCTATGCGTGGCAGGCGTTCTTTTCATCAAATGAAGAGGTCATAACGGCTGTTGAAGCGCTTTTTGCAGACCTTTCGGATTCTCACTTCAGAGATGGAATCCACAGATTGGAGAATCGTTGGAGCGAGTGATTTAATGTTCAGCGAAATTATGCTAAATAATAAAGTGTATTTTGAATCATAAAATTGTGTTTTTCTTATCAAACGGCAAAACTTATTGAACAACCAAAAACATTTCAAAATTAAAATTTTTTTATTATTTTTCCATAAGAGTCTTGAAGTTGCAAAGTAATACCCAGGAATAAAATGGCCCCTTTTCCTGTTTTTTAAATTTATTTCTTGAAACAAGTTTCGTAACTTTCATTGAACTTTCTGCGTCTCCGCCACCGCCGCACGTGCACCGCTTTCACTCTCCAAGGTGAACTTTCACTGGCCGTTCTGTTTAAATGCCGCACATTTTTTTGCTTATTACAACCATTTGTTCAGCGCAAAAATAGCAAAAACAACAGGACAAAAGTCTGCATAATTTATTCGAGAACCGCTAACCTCTCAGCCCCGCCCTGCCGCGTTCGTGCGGGTCGTCATGTGGCGTAATTAAATGATGCCGAATTCAGTGAATTCATTAAGCGCCGCCGCTGCTGCGCTACTTAGGCTCGCGCGCCTTAAAGCACGCTACGGCATTTAGAAAAACCGAGACTAAAGCGCAAGCACAGCCATTATCTTCGCTACCGTGACTGCCAGTGCAACGGCTGGCAAGTGCTAAGCTCAGGCCAAACCGAAAAAAACTGAGTAGAATGACACGACGGAATGACAAGCGAAGTGCAGAAAAAATTTAATGTGCCTGAAAAAGCTGGAAAAGTTTTGCAAATTTGGCGTTGCCTTAGTTTTTCTCATCGTCAGTATGCGCCCAAAAGCTGGCTATGCATGCGAGGCATGTTCCTCAATCGTGCACATTCTGTCAAGTCTCGTTACACACACACACACACACACCAATGTGCAGGCATACTGCAGTTCCATTGTGGCTGCTTAATCTATTGCTCTGCTTATTTTGCTCTTCCACTTGATTATTCCGGCGCTGCCGTTATCGTTCATCGTTTATCTCTTATCTCGTTTTCTTTTCAGTTCGCTTCTTTTCTTTACTTCTTCATTTGGTCAATCCGGCGCTACATGCATGGGGAGTGGCTCTTTACACCAATCACCGCTAAGCTCCCCCTCCGTACCTGCCGCTCTTTATCTCCTAATTGACTGACTCCTTAATAACTTATTTCCCTTGCTGGTCGCCATCATCTGACCGGTTTCTATTTTTCCTTCCACACATTGCATGTTTCACCATTAATCGGATCCCCAGCCCACTCAGCCAACGCGCCAAAGTGCTCTATTCAGTTTTTAGTTCTGCCCCATTTGGGGTCCTATTTGCTCAACTACTTGCCTTCGCTGCTCATTAACTTCTCTTGCCTCTCCCGCCACTGTCCTGTTTTCGGGCGTTATTCATGGCGCTGCTCGACTCCTCTCCTTAGTTATGCAACCATATGTGGCCTTAATATTTAAGTATTTGCTTTATGTGGCTCTGTCTATTTAAGTGCTATTGTATTTTCCAAGCCTGCTCATAACCTTTCGCTCCAGTAATGTACCAAAATCCAAACAAATTTATTATTAATATAGACGATTACGGGTAATAGTCGGACTTGGTTGGTTGAAGAGAAATGCAAGTGAACATAGGCTATCATTCGGCTCTCGGATGGTAACCAAATTAATTCTTATCCATCAAATCAATGGATTTGGTAAAAAAGTGGTTCTTTTCCACTGCAGTTGGCCAATATCTCTTAAGTTGGAGCAATGGGCCGTGAAATATGTCTGCTCGCATCCGGTTGAAGGCTGGACATTCTCATAGATAATGTTTCAGAGTCTCTTCATACTCCGCGCATGCTCTGCATGTCCCCGAATCCACTTTTTCCCATTTGCTGCAGTTAGAATCTTAATGGCAGGTATCCTGCAAAAGTAGGAGCTTTTTTGGCCTCTCCACCAACACTACCTCAAAGTAACTTTGTGGAACGAACTGTGTAGCTTGAAGCGTACCTCTGGGATCCCTTGCTTCAAATAACCGTTGAAAGAGCTGAATGGCCTGGGACAGCTTAAGGGAATTGTGTCTCCAGCTGCCCCGAAGCGGGCCAACTCGTCTGTCTTTTAATTTTTTTCTATTCCTACATTATATATCTACTGAAAGTCTGGTTAGATTTTGCTTGCATAACCTAACGTACGGAGACTTAGTGTAGGTGCTACGTGTAGCCATAATTGCCGCTTGGCTATCCACTAGAATGTTTACGAACTTGCTGGTTAGAGCAAAAGCCCACTTGGCACTTTCTGTTGTGTCCACAATTGGAAAGGAATCATCCACTATGAGCTGTTCCAACCTAGTCGAACGATTGATTCTACATTTTACTGTGAACAACTGATGAGATTGAAGCAAGCAATTGAGAAAACCGCCAGAAGTGATCAACAGAAAGGGCTTAGTCTTCCATCAGAACAACGTTAGACCACAAACATCTTTGATGACTCGACAAAAACTGGGAGAGCTTGGCTGGGGAGTTTTGATGCATCCACCATATAGCCCTGACCTTGCACTATCGGATTACCTTTGTTTCGGTCAATGCAGAACTCCCTTAATGGAGTAAAGTTGGCTTCAAGAGAAGCCTGTGGAAATTACTTGTCGTAGTTTTTCCCCGAGAAACCAGAAAAGTTTTATACTGATCGCATAATGTCTTTAGCGAAAAAATGGCAAAAAGTGGTTGACCAAAATGGTTCATATTTGGTTCACTGAAGTTCATTGTAAATATAAAAAAAATAAGTTGGAGTTTGATTAGAAATACGAAAAGACTTTTTTCCCAATATTTGCATTCGATATATGTATAAGCAAACAAGAGTTGATTTTTTTGAAATTCACGAGCTTACATATATAACCCCCCAAAGGGTTAGAAGTTTCATAGTTCTACTGCGTATTCTGCACCTAACTAGAATATTGTTAGGAAAAATTAATTGTTTGCTCAGCTCTAAAGTAATTAGTTTTCTTTATTTGAGCAAAAAATGCCGTAGCTTATGGTGGCAATATCTAGTCTGAGTTAGTTCATCAAAGCATAGATTTTTGCAGGTTAAACTGAAATTTTGTATAAAATGCTGAGAAAACTGGATTTAGAGAAAATGTAGCCTACTTTTAGGATGAAATCCATTTGGTATTAATATCCGCTAATCGCTAATATTTATTTTTAATTGAAATTTAATTTTTTACACATTATTATTTACTTTTTGTTTCTTTTCTGTCATACATTTTTTTATTTTATTTAAGTTTAACTCAAATAAACAGTAAATAATTGATTTCCGTTGAGCTATTACGCGCTTGCTACTCTTTTATAGCGATTTTCCGGTGAAAAAAATTGAGGAAGTAAAGTAAACAATTAATTTTTCAATTAAAAGCAAATATATACCGTTAAATATGCCGTTTTTTATTAGTGAATTAAATATTTCATTACTCTTGCATTACCAAGGGTATATTGTCATGCGTCCCCCAGCAGCACAAAGTACTGTGTTACATAAGTGGCAGGCGGGGGGTGGGCGGTCGTCAAATCGAAATTGAAGTGTGTGCAAAAATCAAAACAAAAACGGAAAAATGGAAAAATGTGAGCATAATAAAAACCAATTTCAATGAAAAACACTTAAAAACAGACAATCATTGAGAGCACAGCAACAACAATAAATTGCTGTACACACACATGCACCTCTGTGTAGGTATGTGTGTGTGCTGGGCGAATCAATGCTGCCGCATAAAATTTGCATGCGCGGCGCGGCAATCAATTGCCTATCAACAGCAGCCGCGGCGCCACCGACAACGCAGCGCACGGGGCTGGGTCCCAATGCGATCACGCAGCTGCGATTCGAGACCCCTTCTCTTGGCTGCATTGTTGTTGCCATTGAATGGCTGCTGTCAGGCACAGCGACATCTAGTGGCAGTTTATAAGGCAATTAAATGCGGAGCTGCAGCGAGGGGAAGCGGAACGGAAAATACAAGGCACAATAAAGAATAAAAATATAAAAATTATAAATAAAAATTAAATAAAATCAATGAAAATTGAAATGAAATAATTTGCAGTAAAAACTAAAGCCACAAAGTATATAGACAAATAAAAAAATAAGCAATAAATTACAAAAATAAATGATACAAAAATACAACCATGTAAACGAGTGTAAATCACAAATCATAAAATTTATGCGCGCAACTATTGAAATTTATGGAGCCCTCAGCATGCTTGTTTTTTCTTTGAAAAGAAATCAGAAAAATAAACTAAAAATGCGACAAAGTGCCGCAAAAAAGTGAAAAAATCTTGCTGACATACATTTAGGCGCACAGACGCGATAGCTAGCGTTGTGAATATTTCATTAATGCAATTGACAGCTGCTGACGTGTGATTTTTGCGCCGAAGATGAAATATTTATGTGATATGACGCAGCGAGAGGGCAAGAGAATGAGCGGCGGCAGCAATAATTGACTAGATAATAAAATTTTATAAAAAGAATGAAATTATAAAAAAAGAGGCAGTGCGCCTGCTCGACTGAGTTCGAATAGAGAGAGGAGGGAAAAATTTGAACAAAGCCGGGAGAGTGTGCAGAGTAAATTAGCGAAAATCAAGTGATTGATTCGAGTAGCATTGTTGAAAAATATAAAAAAATTATCTAAAAAAAATAATACAAAATATTAAAAAAAATTATTAAAATAAGAAACATTTAAAAAATAAAAAAAAAAATATTTCTATCATGCTTTTCTTTTCGTCAATAAAACGTGCTTATATTTATTTTATCCGAAGTGCATGAAGTAATGACTTATTTCCGTGTAAAAATAGTGGAAAAGCAATTAACGAATTGAAAAAATAATGTCGACGCTGCCTGTATGCATGTTTGCAATAACCAGTGAATAATAATTAACAAGAAAAAGCGTATACAATTTTAGTTTTGTGAATGATAATTGATATGCGAGCGGTTTTGACAGCCAACGATGGCATATTGTCACTAAAATCATCTTTTTTTAAGTATTACATTGTGTGCACCTGAATGTAGACTACAATTGTTTTACTCAATATTGCATCAGCAGCTTGTATTACAGACAGGGTGCAATAAAAATTCCATGGAGCACCAAAAACTAAGCATTCTATTAGGCATTCTGAAGAGAGCTACCACTGCTAAGAAAAGAGCAAAACACAGCCAAGTCAACGGTCGGCAGAGAATTTCTAACAAAGAGTAGAGTTATGGAGTTATGTGTATGAAAAATTTAGAAATAAAAATACTGGACCAACCACTGAAAATCAGGGAAAATATCGGTGAAATCTACGCTTTTCTTCTTCAGTATAGAATCGAACTGATGGCAGGCTATAATGGCATAGCTCGAATGTGCTCTTTTTAAACAAAACATACATTTTTCTGTGAGGTTTTGTAAAAAATACCATTAAATAATTAATTTTGGGAATATACAATTTAATTAGAAAAGTATCGAACGTATCATCGAAAGGATATTAAGGAAATGCGGAGCAAATCTATGCTTTTCCTATCTATGCGATTAAACTGGGACGAGACTACAATTTCATAACTCCATAAAGTATATATGTATGTAAATGAACGGCGTGACGAGCTGAGTCGATTTATCCAAGCCATCGACTCTCTGTATATACGCAAACTAGTCTCTCATTTTTTGAGTTATCTGAAATTTTGCACACATCCTTTGCTCCCTAAAAAGGCGCTCACTTGTCGGAATCGCTGAAATCGAAGCACTATGGCATATAGCTGTCATACAAACTGAGCAATCAAACCCAAGTATTTGTATAGAAAACTCCCTCATTTGATGAGATATCTCCACAAAAATTTAAAATTGGCACGGGTTATTGTCTACGGCAATAATGTAATATGAGAAGAAATTTTGCAGATAAAATCGCTATAGCATATACATAGCTGTCATACAAACAGATCCATCGGAATGAAGTGCTTGTATGGAAAAGTTCTTCATTTGACGAGATATCTTCAGGATATTTGGTACGAATATTTGTCTAAGGCAACGGTGCAATCCGTGAAGAAATGGTTCTGATCGCATGGCTGTAGCATATAAGTAGCTACCATACAAACTGAGCAATCAAAATCAAATCAAGTTGGTGGTGTGCATAATAAACTGTTGCATATTTTTTAGCGCATTAATTACAGTTATGTATTTTTAATCTTCCATTTTTCATGTGATTATTTTCGCGCTTAAAGAAATATTCATTATTAGTTGGCGTCGTTTTAATTGCTGCATATGTTTGCCGATGCTCATAACCTCACTTTCCGCCAGAGAATACACACACACACTAAAGCATATAGCAGTGTTTCAACTGTTTTCAATTAAATTCTTTTTCTTCCGCTTTTTTACTCAATACAAATTACATTTATTGCTTTACAATTTCATTGCGCACACGCACACGCACACATACATGCGCACGCTGTTATTTGCGTGCTGTAACATGGTTGCATATAGATACATACATATGCATATGGATATGTGTGTGTGTCGCCGTCGAGCGCAGGAAATGCATTTTGTATTTCAATTGCAGTGTTGTTGTTGTTGCATTCAATTTTGCTGTTGGCCTTCCAATTATTATTACATTTTCATTACAATGTTGTTTTTTCGCTTAAATAATGCATTTGCGTCGGCGCTTGTGTGTGTGTGTGCGTGCGTGTGTATTTGTGTGTTGTAATGAGAACGAAATGTCAAAGGAAATTGGTTTGTGCAAGCATGCAAACAGCAGCGTTGTGGCTGCACCGACTAGAGGGGGAAATAATAGCAACAGTTGTGTGCCTGCTGCACCCGGGTTGCCACCCTTTTTTAGATATACATACATTAAATAAATTGCAACTTGGCAACCCTGTAATTCTTTTGCTTTATAAAAATTGTAAAATTACAAAAAAAATCTTTAAAAAAATTTCGCACCATTCATTCACTTTGGTAGTAAATAATAATTGAAATTTTGCAATTTGGCAACTCTAGAATAATTATGGTTAGACACGTGTAAAAAAAAACATGAAGTTCTTGGTAAAACTTGTTTAAAATTTTTTCTATAATTTAAAGTTTTAGTAAAATTAAATTTTATTTTGTGTAAATTTTATTTTAATTTAAAAATTTGGCAACCCGACTGCATTCGTAGTCGCATGTAAGTTGCATCATAGCACGTACGAAAAATGAAATATTTTTTTTATTCTGTTAAGGTTTTATTGTCAAAAATTAGTTTCTGAAGTTGGCAACCCCATTCGAATTTTTTTTACTTAAAATCCATTTTAGCATCACAGTAAAAAAAATTAACTGTTTAACGCACCCCAAACAAAATGAAATTTCTATAAAAATAAAAATGAACTTTTTCTGCAAAATGGCAACCCTATATAGCATATGCATGTGTGTGCTGTTTAAATATTATTTAGAAAAAAAGGTTAGAAAATAATTTAATGGCTTAAAAATAAATGAATATTAATTAATATTTTTATATTTTTCAATTTGGCAACCCTACTGCATTTGTGACCTCAGAAAAGTAACACGTAAGAAAAAAAAATTGTTTTTATATTTAGTTTGAATTTTTAGTTATTTCATCGCTAAAAAATGGTTAAATTGAATTTCGGAACTTGGCAACCCTGTTGATTACTCGTATATTTTCTATAAAGTGAATTTTCCACACAATAAGATGCGCTTATTAGAATATTAAACTTTTTATTGAAACGTTTTCCGCTACATGGCAACCCTACCGAGCTGGCAGCTCGCACAAGCAGAGCAGTTTGTTTGCTTTTGATTCACCATTTCAGTGTATTAGTGCTATATAGTGCCGTTGACACAGGCGTTGCCACTTTATAGGAATTTTCGCTTTAAATTCATCAAATTTCGTTCGACATTGAGAACCGTTATACAATTTTCTATTATTAAATTTTGAAACACTTTTTGTATTTCAAATTAATTAATTTATTTCTATTTGTTTCTTCGCAGAATTCAGTTGGAAGCGCCCATCTGCGCCCTGCACACCCACACACTCGCAAACAAGGATGAAGGGCGGGCTGCGCCATGTGAGTGAAGGACAAAAGGAATGGAATCGAGTTGCCAGCGGCGGCGCACACGAACACCACGTGCTGCTACAACAACAAGACAGCAAGCAATAACAAAAGCAGGAGTGTTTACCAGTTCGTTATTACAACAAAGAAGAGGTGCCTGGGGCCGTGAAGGACGTTGGCTGGCTTTAAAGCGTTCAGCGGAGGCGCCGCTTGTCTTCAATTTCGAAATTCGAAAATTTACTTTCTTTTTATTTTTTTGGTCTCAGGCGTTGCAGAAAAACATCTGTTTACTCCTTCACCGCCACAAGCAGAATCGATTGGAAATTTGCTTCTACTCCAAAAGTAGAGCAGCTATGCATGTGTTGTTGTTGTGTTGGTGTAAGTCCTCCTGGGGGGCTCCTGCTCTGCCTGCCCGGATCTGTTGACAGTTTTACGACACCTTTTTCGGCACACCGGAAGTGCCAAGCAAGCGACTTCCTGCTTCCGCCATTCTCGCTTAACTGCTCATTGCGCTTTTCTACGTCGCCCACTCACTCGCTATGGCTTTGGTTGTTGTTGTTGTTTTTATTTAATTTATTTATTTTTCAGGTGACGCCGAATTTGGGTCACTCGCTCGCCTTTGACGACTGCTCGGTAAAAAGGGACCGTGGCTGCGTGTCTCAGCGGCAGCGGCGACGCAATTATTTCCGCTGTTTTGCTGCGGAGCCTCACTTAACCTTTTTATGAACACTATTTGGCTAAATGCGAAATCAATTATGAAAGCGAAAGTAATTGACGGAGAAATCGACGAAGCTTACAACAACAACGCCCAGCAATCATTTATAATTTAACATCGAACAATATTAATGCATATTAGCTAGAACCTTCACATATATTTTACAAAATTTCATTCGAACCAACGAAAATGAACAAATTTTGAGCTCAAACTGAAAAGAAAGCTATTTTATTTAAGAAAAATTGCAAATCCACTTCAAACAATGTTTAGTCCATAAGACCATTCAAGTAAAACACATAAATAATAAACACGATGATTGTGATAAAATAACTTGTTTTATTCAAAAACTGAGTCAGCGATTCGAAACGTTATTGGTCAGAGTAAGTATAAACACAATTTTTTTGATCCAATTTAAAAAAAATGATACATTTTTCGCATAATTTCTTCAAAAACCGGCGATTTGCAGCACATTTTTAATTCTCAAAAATTGTGGGTTACGCCAAATGTAAATTTTCTTGAATAGGATTGTAGCGCATGCGATTCTGCAAATTTCTGCATTTTTAGATTTTCTCTACGACCTCTAGTTCAAAAGTTATAAGCGTTTTTCTATTCGGCGGCTACTTGCTGCTTGCTCCTGGTCGCCTGGTAGAAATCCAGAATTTTTGTGCCAAATTGAAATGCAATTTTTCCGCAGCCGGCAGCGACAGCGGCAGAGGAGGCACCCAAAAACTTGCCGGTTGCCATTGCATATGCAAAGGAGCAAATTTGAAATGGCGGAAGCGGACAAAGAGGATGTGGGTGGGACCGGACATGGACATAGGGCGGAAACCGGAAGTGCAAATTAACGGCACCCCACTTCCGGTTTAGCGATGTTTCCGGAAGTGGCAAACCGGAAACGAAAATCAGCAATTTTGTTACCTACTTCCGGGTCCAAAATTTCCGTTTCCGGTTATTAACTTCCGGAAGCATTGATAAACCGGAAGTCAGTCACAATTATTTTTATTTCCGGTTTCCGGATGTTGCTTCCGGTTCCCAACTTCCGTTTCCGGTTTGCCACTTCCGGTAAACCCTTGAACCGGAAATGTAGTACCGTTAATTTGCACTTCCGGTTTCCGCCCTATGTCCATGTCCGGTCCCACCCACATCCTCTTTGTCCGCTTCCGCCATTTCAAATTTGCTCCTTTGCATATGCAATGGCAACCGGCAAGTTTTTGGGTGCCTCCTCTGCCGCTGTCGCTGCCGGCTGCGGAAAAATTGCATTTCAATTTGGCACAAAAATTCTGGATTTCTACCAGGCGACCAGGAGCAAGCAGCAAGTAGCCGCCGAATAGAAAAACGCTTATAACTTTTGAACTAGAGGTCGTAGAGAAAATCTAAAAATGCAGAAATTTGCAGAATCGCATGCGCTACAATCCTATTCAAGAAAATTTACATTTGGCGTAACCCACAATTTTTGAGAATTAAAAATGTGCTGCAAATCGCCGGTTTTTGAAGAAATTATGCGAAAAACGACACTTGCACTTAAGTGAGCGCTGTAAAATAGGGTGGGGGGACATTTCTGAGGCTTTATCTACTTACTTTGAGTCTAAAACTTAACAAATTCATACAGTTTTACCATTAATTTTCGTTTTCAACCAGGCAGCTCAAAATCCAACTTACCCGACAACTGTATGTAGCACAGTATCTAAAAAGTAGACTAGGCGGAGCTTCAATGATATGTTGTTCTGCAGAAAATCTACAGCGCAGCTTGCCATCGAATTGTAGGCTTTTTGTGGCTAAGTAATGATTGAAAATGACTTTTTAATGCCAGAAAAGCTTGTAAGCTTATGGACTCTTTTTAAGGGGTGTCATGGCTACAGAATAAAGGCTGGTTAGTCAGCTATCATTTGCATAAACGCCTGAGCATGTGTGTGTATGTGTCGGTGTGACCGTAGGAAATAATGCGAAAAATTACATTTCAAAAGCGAGCTCGTCATTGACAAGCCCCAAACGGGTGTAGCTTGGCATGTGCCTTTGTGTGTGTGTGTGTGTGCTTGCCCCGAGGCTTTGCGAGTCATGCAGCAAATGCAAGGCATCATTACACTTGTGCCGAGCGCCTTGGCATATCCGGTGACACAGACCAGATCAGCAACTATCTATATGTGTATATATATGAGTATATAATAATAAAAATACAACAAACAAAAAGGCATGTCATGTAAGCAGGTCCGTGGGTATTAGGCAGAACATATGAACTCATTCGCTTGGGCCAAGTCTATGGGCCGCCGAGGGGCAACATCATTATCCAGCGCTTGCTGTTTGTTGTACTCGCTGTTGTGTTTGTTTGCCGGTTTGCCGCAGTCGATTGGGTAAGGCGCACCAGGGCTAGTGTAGGGGACGGAATGTCAAGCTGGGCTCGCTTTGATTTGGCGTTAAAAAAGAAGCTTTTCATTTGTTGAAGATGAAAAAGAAACCATTGATTTTATTTGCTTGAATTTCCATTTAACTTAAGACAGGGTTGCCATGCATACTTTTCTGGCAAGTGCTTTTTTAATCTATTTTTGAGAAAAAAAACTTCGAAACAATAAAGTTAAATATAATTTAGTTTTTTTTTTGCTTTTGTTGTAGTATAAATATTTTGCAACTTTCTTCACATCTAGAGAGTGGCTTCCTTTTATTAGTGGCATGGGGTGAAGTTGTCAGAGAAGATGAAGTGTAAACTACCATTATATTGGTTAGTCGAAAAAGTATTTTCGTATTTCTAATAAAACTTCAACTTATTTTTTTTATATTTATACTAATAAATAAATAAACAAATATGTAAAAATATACAATATACGAAAAAACTTTTTCGACTACACAATATATAAATAGAGGTTTCACTTTTGCGCTCTCTCCTTCAAAGGAAACGTCACCGCTCATTCCTTGTCTCGTGCTCAGCGCTCAATGCGCATCTTCTACGCCTGACGCACATCCTGGCTTGCCAATAGCTTCCTGACATTATTGCTCACGTCCTCTGCCACATCCTTCCTCACAGCAGCTGCTGCCGCACATCCTCATTTCTCTAGTTTATTATTCAGATTTTGTTCTTGTTTCCTTCGCTTTTGACGAATTTCTTGCTTTTTCTTTGATTATGCTTGTCATGCGCCTTTCAATGCCTCAATATTTCAATGTTTCCTGCGCCGCTAAGGTCACTTTACATGCAAAAAGAGAACAAAGGCAAAAGGAAGAGAAAAAAATTAAATGAAATAAAACAATAACAACAAAATAAAATTATAATGCAACAATAAAAACTAAACAATAATAAGAGAGAAAGGCAAATAAATGAAGCCGTCAAAGCGAATTGTGAAATTGTGCAAAATAAATGCAGCGAAATCGCCGCAGAATACTTGAGCACGTCCTGCGCCACCGTCACGCCGCTTGACATTGAAACGCACACACGTACACAGGCACAGGCGGCTATTTATAGCAGCAGCCGTGAGTACAAAGGTGCATTCAAGAGCGCAAATAACACACTTGTATTTATATAATTTTTATAATTCTTTCCTTCCAGCGAACAAGTTCAGTTGCGCATAAAGTGCGCTTTGTTGTTTCCTCTCTTCGGTGGGGCGGCCATGTTCTGCGCGTGGGCGCGCTTAAAAATAAATTCGCAGTATATTTGGTGAACAGAAGTAAAGTGATCCATGACGGGCACATAAACACACGCAACCTAACCGAAAGCTGCCAAAATGCGACTGATTTTAGTTAAGGAACTAGTTCAAAACTGGTCCGAAATGTATCATAGGAGTCTAGGAGTCAAAAATCGACTGCATGGCGGGCACACAGCTCCCTGTGCGGCTTAAATGGATGGAAATCAGTGATGAAACCTTGAAATAGAAAAGCTAAAAAAAGCTGCATTTTACAACAACAACAAACATACCTGAAATTCATAATTTTACTGAGCGGAGAACTAAGCCTTTGGTAGACTTTGTCCAACTCAGAGTCAGTATAAATACCACCAACAATCTAAGCTTGGAGCTCAAGCTTAAACATTGGTAAACAAGGGAAAAAAATCTTCAATAGACGAAAAAATAATTATTTTATAAGTCTGTTATCATTCACGTCCTTTTATACGGCGCAGAAACAGTCGGGTCTAAGTAACCTGAACGGACCCGGAACTGGTTCGGTCAAGAACTGTTAACTCGACACCATCTTCGAAAATACTTCAAGATTGCTTTTTTAGCGCTACAACAACAACACTGTTCTTCGGAGTCTTTGCAGCCTTCCAACGCACCAACGTATCCGCTGGTTAGGCCATGTCGTACACATGCAAAAGGATGCGCCAGCTCCTTCGATTCGAGACTCACGGGTGGACAACGGAAGCAAGCACACCCACGCACCCAATGGAAGAAACAAGTGCATAGGGACCTGTCTGCGCTTGGGAAATCGTGAAATCAAAAAGGATAGAAGCAACTGGCGAAGTGTTGCGTTGTGGTAACATATCGCAGTTGGTCAGAGCTTAACAGAGACCTCTTTCGATGAGTCCAAAGGAAAGGAATGAAATCGACGACCTTACCGATAAATTCGTAACCAACGCTTTGACGTGAATAAGTAGAGCCTTCTTTCTTAAATAGCTCATGACTATTACCCAACTAACCACTTAAGCTCCACAAAAACCCCCGAATGTTTACGAAGCTCCAATAATCTGAAGATAGAGGTAATTTCACGCGACGAGTTTTCAATGTGGAAATATGTATGTGAACTTGCAGGCTCACGAATTGCTTTCAGAGAGCCGAAGGCTGTTAGAATAGAAGTCTTGTTTATATAAGTATCTTAAAACTGTAACATTCGCCAATCCAAATTTGGAATCAACGAATGCTGCCATCCATCGACAACACTCTTTGATGAATGCCCATTCAGTGTTGCCATTTTACCTTCCGTCGTAGGCACCTTGAGTAATAAATAACGACTAGTTGTATGATTTTTTAATTGCTTTGCTCGCTGGCGGCCAGCAGCCACTTATACTCACGCAAAGCGCAGAGCGCACACACACGCACGCATACAAACGAAATATATGTGTGTGTGTGGCCACTCATGAACTTCGCTAAGCAAACACGCTTGTTCAAGTGCAAGTCCGCCGAGCGCACTGACATTGAACTCCGTTATGTTGTTGTTGTTGTTGTTGTTGTTGTTGTTGTTTGCTCTGGCTCACAAGCATTTCCTTTATGATATTTTTCACAAAAATATTTGCGTTAAAATAACATTTTCGCATGAATAATTCTTGAAGAGATTTTATTCTGCTTTTTTTGTGTGTTTCAATTTAGTTTTAGTCAAGCTATGGAAGCACGCAAGCATACTCTAATAGAACTGTATTAAGGTTTAGTTTTATTTTTAGCTCAAAATTATGTAGGAAATACATATATGAAAGTGTTGGAATTTTATTTTAAGAAACTTCTGAAGACCTCTCTTTACTTGCAGGTACCTTTATAATATCTAACGCATATTATTGGCAAGTCTATAAAGGGTTTCGAAAATAATGATCCCATGAAGCTTGATAATTAACCAAACTCACTTCGTACAGGGTTTGTCCGGAAAGTAGTAGGACTGAATCGATTTAAGAAAAATTATAGAACCAATCGTTACAGTTCTTTAAAAACTTTCAAAATAGGATCCTTCTGAGTTGATGCAGCGCTGCCAGCACGATTTGCAAGCATTGAAGACGTCATGGAAGGCATTCTCCGGAATAGCATTGAGTGCCGAGGTGCATGTTGCTTGGATCCCCTCTGTCGTCTCAAAATGCTTGCCTTTCATCGGTCTTTTCAGGCAAGGAAACAAAAACAGTCCGGGAGGACCTCATTTGGGCTGTAGGGCGGCTGCGGAAGCGTTGGGATGCCGGCCTTGGATAGGAAGCTGTTTACAAGAAAGGTGGGTTGAGCCGGGGCGTTTTCGTGGTGCAACTTCCAATCGGCTGCGATGCCTTGATGGACCCGATTGACCCTTCGTTTGAGTCTCTTGAGGACTTCTACGTAAAACTTGCCGTTGACAGTTTGTCCAGGAGGAACAAATTCATGGCGGACAATGCCTTTGATGTCAAAAAAGACAATGAGCATCGTTTTCACTTCGGATTAGCTCATTCTTCCCTTTTTGGGCAAGGAGACGTCGGCATGTCCCAATCGGAAGATTGTCTCTTTTGTCACAACATTTTTGCTAAGTCAATATCTGGGTAAGCCTGCTTGATCATATCAAACGTCTCTGTCGCAGATTTACCGAGTTTCACACAGAATTTAATAGCGTACCTCTGCTCTAACAAACGCTATATTTTCGGTTTGCACCACAGAAACACGCCGCGCAATATGTTTGTCCTTACACTCTCGATGCTTGGAGACAACTTACCAGCCGCTCGTTCGTTAGCTCAGAACGCCCTCTACCGAATCCAGTCGGTGCGCGCACGCTTCGAAGTAAAGTTACAGCGGAAGATAATTAGTTCTATTACTTTCCCGACAAACCCTGCATGCTCTTTTCAAGTCCTCCAGGGAAGTTGTGCTTTGGAAATCAGTGCTGATTATAGAATTTCTATAAAATTTAACAATCAAAATTAAAATATTACGTCTCTTTGTGAGGCGGGATAGCAATGAACGAACCTCGAACCACTAAAAACTGGAAACAGAATCTATAAAAAGCCTTTCTGTCATACAAACTGATCGATCAAGATCAAGATAAAGGTCTTATTTACCCCTTTATGCTATAAGAATGCACCTGCGAGCAATCAAGAATCGCGTTCTTTTCTTGTTGGGGTCGGCTAATATGCCAACCCTCTTTCTACTGAACAAGTACACAGATCAAACAATCCGTTCGAAATATTTCCGACACCCTCAACAGTCTAAGCTGTTGATAATAAGTTGCAAATACCAATCAGAGAATTCCGAGAAATAAAGAAGTATGTCCATAGCAAATTCAGTATTTTCCACATTATTCATTCAACATATACATACATATGTATATAGTGTAAGTATCTATGTAGTTGTTGTGATTGTTGTTAATTTGTCGACCTGCTGCGCATAAATTTAGCACAATTGCGACTCGCAGCTCATAGAATTCGCCGCACACAAACACAGCGCTCTTCATAAGACGCGCTCATTCTTTGCTAGCTACACTTGTATTTTGTATATTGTATATGTGTGTGTGCGTGTGTGTCTGGCAAAATAAATATGGAACGATTCAACCATAATTGAATGAGTGTATAAAAATAATCTCGGAAATATAAATTTTGATTTATTGCGACACTGCGAAAGACTGGCACAAGCGATGAATCAATTGTGTGCGCATAAAAGCGCTTGCAAGCGGTCGGGGGCTGTGTGATTATGACATGCTTGGAGTTGAAAATAAAACGGTTTTGTAATAGAGGAGAATAAGCGATGTGATGGAAACGATTTTAATGCCATTTTTCTGTAGAAATTCTGCAAAATTTCAAAACAGTGAGACATTAGTGAGATATAGTCCACATCGATCGCTTCAAATGACTTCCAGTGCCCATCCTCACCTATACGGACTAATGGTGGATTACCGACAGGGCGGGGCGTTCTTTAGAGTGAGTGCCATAGTGTCATCGAATGCTTCGGCATCGCAATCTTCCAATATTTAGAGGTTCTCCCAGCATCTATGTTAGGTAAACATAAAATACAGCGTTTATGATCTTAGAGAGCAGAAATTAAGTCATCCACAGTTTATTCCTAGATATTTCTAAGACTTCGAATATTTGCAGTTAGATACATAAGCACCGTAAGAGTCGAGTCTTAAACGAACGGAGGTATTGTAGAACCTTTCCAATTGAGTGAGTTAAGCGTGATCGTGATTTCACATTCAAGGAAAAACTGAATCAGGGAATTGATATCGCCTGCTTACAGCAACAGTTTCTGTGGTTTTTGTGACAACTGCTATATTAGGCAAAGCAGTAATCGAGATCACAGAACACTTAATATTAAAGAGCTAAAATTCGTGGTCTAAAAGTCCACGAAATCAACTTAAGGGGCTAGGTGGGTATGAAAATTTCAAAAAAATATTTTTTTGTTTGTCTTATTAAATTTACAAGGCCTCTAAAACTTTGTCCTAAGTTTTCAAGTTGATCAGAATAATAGTTTCGGAGATACAGCCATGAGAATTTTCGCCCCAAGCGTTTTTTTCGAAACCGACCATAAAGGTGGAGATGAGATTTTTTATTAAAAGTTTGAGAAGAACAGAAACATTTTTATATTTTTTATTTTCTTCGTTCAAAACGAGATTTATGTATGTATGAACAGAATATGTTTAGTGTTTAAATTTTAGATTAACCTATAATATGTTATGCTGTCCACGGAGAGAGCACCTTTTTTGTTAGACACCTAGGGAGATGAGGTCTCAACGGCTGAATTTTCAACATTTTTATATCAAAATTTCAGGAGACCTATTATATTTTTCAAATATATAATTGCCTATATTAGAAAAAAAAATCGTAAATATACGTTTTGTTTGTACCTCAGAAACCCATCTAACCCTTTACGTTGTTATGGAACAAAAAAGCTTTTATTTGGCATTGGAAAAGTTTCTAGAAATGCGACCTCATTTTCGAAGTTCATGCATATTCGAAAGTCCCGTTAAACACCGCGGCAAAACAAATAGTTTTTGTTTTTGCTTTATTTTTCTTATTGAAAAATTCGAATGATTTGTTATTGCTGCGCAGCAAAGGTTAAAAGTGAAGGCAGTTTGTGGGCTTGCGAAGCTAAGACGGCTACGTCGCACTATGGCGAGCATACAAAATGGACAATAATGCGTAAATGTGTTTGTATGTATGAGCGTAAATATATTTGGAACAGACTGTCAGGTTAACAATGATTTTTCATTCATAGAAAATACTCAATAAGCGGGCGAACTGTAAACTATGCGCAGACCACAGTCGGACTGCGAACTAGAGAAGCAGGCGAAAAAGAAACTAAAATAAAATTCAATGGATTAAATATTATTGCAGACAAATAGGAAATATTAATTTACATATATTTATACACTGCATACATATATGTACATATATATAAATATATACATATGTATATTTACATACTGTTTATAGCAGCGAGTGCACACGAGGAGCGAATCAATCCATTATTGAAAGCGAAAGAGTGGCTTAAAGCAATAAAAAAGGAGAATTTATTGCAAATATTTCTAGAAGAATTCAGAAGTAAATATGCAATACACAAATATGTGTACGTAAGAGCGGCGCAACGCAAATTCCAAATCTACAGTATTGATGTGGCGTTGCCAAACAAAGCGGCACGATAACCTCTGACCCCGGCCGAGGCGGAATACGCACTCGTGTGAGTGTAAGCGATACGATTGTGCGGCATAAAAGGCAAAATAAATACATGCAAATCAATATAAATGCAAATCAGCGAGACAGCGGAGTGAAAAATGAAAATGAAACCGAGCAAAAGTGTACACAGGAAAGCATAACAAAAACAAAACAATAAAAATAAAATAAACAAAAAATAAAATAATTTTCATAAAGAAAATATTGAAAAATACAGAAAAATTAAAAAAAAAAAGAAAAAAAATATTCGACAACAACAAGTACAACAAGTGCAAGTTCAGCACTTAAGCTGCAGCAAACAACTCAAAATTGATAAGCCGCCGAACGATAGAGTGTGGGAGAGCGCATGCTAGCAGAGCTATCAAGCAAATAAGCAGCATTTAAATGTCAGTTCCAAGAGTTTGGTTTTCGAGCGCTTCGAGCATGGCTTGAGGCACGTCAGCTTTGGCTGGCTCAGCTCAGTTGTCAATTTAGTTTCGACATGTTGTGTTTACGACAAAGCGCGTTTCTACAAAATTTCTTGCTTTTAACCGGTACCTTGGTGTTGTTGCTGCTGTATAGCAGCACCACTGAGGCATACTCGGGTCTAATAGCGGCCGACCCAGGTGTGTGAAAAATAAATAAAGCAAAATGTGGAAGTTCGAGGAGCAAAAATCAAGTCAAAGAAAATTAAAAAAATATACATATTGAAAAATATTATATATATTTGCTATATATATATATAATAGAAATTGAAAACAATTAAAAAAAAAATCGAAAATATTGTTCGCAGCAATAAGTGTTATGTACAAGTGTTTGTGGCATATATATTTTTTAGCAAATTATTTTCACTACTCAACCCTTTCTTGTTAGATAACCCGGGCAAATGCATTTATCGCGGCGATGAGCTGAAGCTTGGCGTGAATCTGGGTATTGCGCCGTGTCAGCGCCTCACTTGCAATGAGGACGGCTCAATATTTATTGAGGGGTAAGTTTGCTCGTTTATTGAGGCAATTTCTCTTAAAATTGTGTTCGCGTTGCAATCATATGTAATTAAACGGCAGTAAAAAAACAAAAAAGTAAAATAAAAAATAAAAATTAATTGAAAAAAATAAAATAAATTGAAAAAAAATAAATAAATTGTAAAAGTTAAAGAAATAAAATAAATTGAAAAAAAATAAAATAAATTGAAAAAAATTAAATAAATTGAAAAAATTTAAATAAATTGAAAGAAATAAAATAAATTGAAAAAAAAAATTAATTGAAAAAAAATAAATTGAAAAAAATATATATATTAATTGAAAATAAATAAATAAATTGAAAAAAATTAAAAATACTAATTTTTAACTACTAAAGCAATTGTAAAATTTAAAAATTTAATTTAATCACCAGAATTATTTTCCTGATTTTAAACTACTATATACTCCTGATTCGAATTTTTCAAAAAAAAAAAATATTTTTTTGAAAAAATAATAATAGTCAGCATAATTATAAATAATTCCATTGGGAATCAATATTAATTTTAAATAAAATATAATTTTTAACTAATTCTGACTTAAACTTCAATGAAGACTATAAATTTGATATTTAATCAAAAAAATTTAATCTATAAATTTTGATCAAACCATTTTTTCGAAGATTCTTTTTGCACAAAATAAAATTATTATTAATTAATAATAATTTTTTTTAACAAAGATATTTTTAAAAATATATTTATTACTAATAAATCATAATTTGTCTCAAACAAACCCACTTAGTTTCATTCAGTAGTTATATAAGAGCCAATTTATTTGCGCCTCTCTTCACTTAAAAAATTAATATATCCATTTCAATGCGTTCAACGGCAATATTGCTAAAACTCGAGAAAACATGAAAAAACGCAAACTTCGGTTGCATCGCAGCTATAATACCCTTCACAAATACAAACGATTTCTCATAAGAATTTTGAGCGTTCAGTTTGTATGACAGCTATATGCTATAGTGGTTCGATGCCGAAGGTTTCGACAACCGAGCAGTTTCGTAGGGAGTAAAGTACGTGTGTGAAATTTCAGATCGATATCTCAAAAGCTCAGGGACTAGTTCGCGTATATAAAGACTTCTTAATTTATTTTAATTCATACAATTTTCTCAAAGTATTTAAAATGTTTAGCAAAAGTTATTTTTGATTATAAGTAATAGGTTGTCTACATATTTCTTTTGCATTTCTTTTCTTTTTTGACGTCATTCGTACGCTTAAGTCATGTACTCATTTTAATGGATTGCCTTTGGCTATGAAGTCATGCTATAACCTCTTAATTGCTTGAATATTTTACGGAAAAATTGTAAACAGATTTTCTTGGTAAATGATCGACAATGAGTACACAGCCATATTTATAGAGATAAATGTACATTTATTTACATATGTATTTATATGCACCAGAAAGTGGGGGAGGAAGTGCACTTATCACTAATGAAGTTAATTAATTGAGTCAATTCAACACACAGGCGACAGACAACACGATTATTTATTGCGATTTTTCCGCTAACTTTCAATTTTTCTTTCTCGCACATAACCACTTAAATAAATATACATACATATATATAAATGCACATGTATAAGTAAATATTTTAGCGCATCAATAAAGCCGCACAGCCATTAATCTAATTGTCGTTTCACATTTCTTTGCATTCGTTGCAGTTGCGGCCGGTTACGCATCGAGAACTGCAACAACGGCGAGCGCATACACATGGACAAACCGTTCCCAGAATGCTGCAAGCTGCGCTACAAGTGCAAGAAGCCCGACGGCTCGCCGTACTACATTGAGCGCGATGCCTTCGGCAGCGATCAGCAGAACAAGCTGAAGCGCTGACTGGAGAGCAGCAGCGTGCGCACGAGAGAGAGGGAACGAGTGGGAGAGCAGGAGGGTGTCGATCAATGATCTTGCGCGGCGTGAGTGGGTAGATGTGTTGGTGCGCTGAGCGCTTACAAGCGAGATACGTCTGGCGGTTGCGGTTTCGGCTGAACGTTGGAGGTTGTTTGTGCTGATAAGGCTTACTACGGTTCATTTGTGTCGTCTTTCTGAGTTAGCTGTATAGATACTATTTGCATAATCTTAGTACGTAAATATTTTTGTTTGGATTTAATGTGTTATTTTGTATTTTTCACTTAGATTTAGAAATAAACAAAAGTATATTTATTATCAACAACAAAGTTGGCATATAGATTGGCGAGCAGATGGTGGCAAGTAATATGCAAACAACTGTGCTTATTACTAAATCGAAGGCAGATGTGCTCGGAAGGGTCTGAATATATGTACATACATTACGAATAGAAGGAAAACCGCGTTTGTGACATTTTTTTGAGGAAGACCCAGGATTGATGCAATAGAAGGATGTGGTCTTACATTGATTTTCAGACGTACAGCCAAGGTTGGATGGGCATCATCACTGAATGGCAGTTTTCTAACTTTTTGGAAAAATTGGTCGCAGCTTCGTGTTCTTGCTTTTTTAATCTGGATCATGGAGTCGCCAAATCGAACTCTGGCGGCTCCTTCTCTGCCCAATATACCGACGAGGGAGCTTTGGGTGGGAAGAAGCCGTTGGAGGAGAGAGACAGTAAGCTTCTTCACGGATGGGTCAAAATTTGGGGGAAAGGTTGGTGGAGGGGTTTAGGAAGCTTTCGATCAAGGCCAGTTTCAGACTTCCTGACTATTACAGTGTCTTCCAGGCTGAGGTTGCAGCCATCAAAGTAGTACCAGATTTGCTGCTCCAAAATGCGTCCTCCTTTAGAGAAGTAACCATTCACTCAGATAGAAGAGCAGTGATACTAGCTTTGAGCTCATTTATAGTGCGTTCAGAGTTAGTCGAAGGGTGTCTAACATCGCTATCATTAGCAGCATTAGCTTTGTGATAAGACTGAAATGGGTGCAGGGCATAGCGGAATCACAGGTAATTGCAAAGCTTGTGAGCTAGCAAAAAAAGGCACCCTAGAATCATTATCGGTAGAATGGGAACGGGTCGGTGCTCCCGCATCGTCTTGTGTTCTACTATTGGATAGCTGGGACTCGCGGATGCTTGGCCAACGCTGGGCCACAAACGGTACCTGCGCAGTCGCAAAAGCCTTTTGGCTCAAGATTGATCGCAGGAGATCTAGCGATCTCTTTGCCTTCAGTAAGGTTAGCCTTTCCCTAGTTGTGGGTCTTTTAGCAAGACAGTGCTTTATTGATGAATGCTTTAAGATTGGGAATCTTACCAGACGCCGTCTGCAGAAGTTGTTTAGAAGAAGATGCGGTAGAAAGAAGTCAGCACTTCCTTCCATCTTTCTTGACTGTCCCGTGTTTGGGGAGTCAAGACTTAGACAATTGGGGGCGCATACCTTCAGACATCCTATCGAACTGGCGGGTGTTGAAATTAAACGCCTTTGCAAATTGTATTGGCTACTAAGCGTTTTGCCAATCTGTAAGTCCGAACACAGGAGTTATTATTTTCAATGGCTACACAAAGGACTACATTTATCAGTCCACGTGTGATCTTTGATCAGCGATCTAACCTAACCTAAAGCCCCTCTTTTGAAGTGACTGACTTGAATAAACGACTAACGAAACTGGATTTTCCAAAGCTTCAGCTGTTTTTAGGTATTTTATTTCATAAGTTCAGCCCGACCATACCTTAACATTTGGGCGTAGAATGCAGACTTCCATCTTCCCCAAATAATAAGGACAGAACCTTTTCTTTATCACTTTTTACTTCTATACATTTTTCCTTCTTTGGTGCATTAGAAATGATTGGTAAGTGTAAACAGCCGCCTCAGACCCCAAAGTCACGAGATGATAATTTGCTCAAGCCCCAGCGGTAGCTCGAACGTATGACAGCGCGCCTTTATTTAAAATATTTCGCATTGTAATTATATAATAAGTTATTTTTGATTGAGAACAAGCTGCGTCGCCTCAAAGGATCATCGTACAGAAGACGGCTTATTTATAGCCAATGTCAATAAGCAAGCAATTCGTTGTTGTTAATATATGCAAGTAGCGAGCGTTATGCCTGCATGCTGACCCATGCGTATTCTGGCGCAGCATAAAAGACGAAATTACACGGTGCAGCGAGGCGTGTGAGCAACATTGCCGCTTAATTAAATTTATGCAAAATATGAGACAACGCAGCAGCGAATCAACGCTGTCATGCAGCAACAGAAAGCCGTAACAAGTATGGGTGTGAGTGTTTGTGCGTGTGGGAGATTATAGTTTTATGCGCTTCAGTTGCAGCGCTCTGCGCGCCTGTGCGTTTGCCAGCGTAATGAAGCGCATCAAATGAGTTGGCGCATTGTCTTATTGTCTTCGCTGATGAGGCCATAAAAGCCTACCTCGGTAGCAAGTGAGGCAATTTCGTTGTGTAATTCAAAAACATTTTTTTTCTTATATATTTTTAATTGTTGCGCGCGGACTTCGCGGTTATAAACAGTGTCAGCAATGAAGGCTGACAGGCAATAAAACAGGCTGACACAGGCTGACAGGTAAATGCACGAAGAGTTGGGCAATTATGCGAAGTGGGTGCGACTGAATGCACAGGGCTGGACGAGTTGTTTGCGGTTGAAGGCTAGGGAGAATTCGCCAAGAAGTTGCGGTGAGTATTATCCGAGACGCTATCAAACAACGGTGAGCTTTGCGGTAAGTAAAGATAAAAGCAAGGCATGTAGATAGTTAATGTAACATGCTCAGGGAAACGGTGCAACAGGCCAATTTTTTGTGAGCGGCATGCAAAATAATACTTCCAGAGTTGAGTAAATTAAAGCAGCCCGCAAAGTTTGCATGGGGCGTGGCAAATGTGGAATGTCCAAAGTACACAGCCGGCCGTAAACAATTAAGAATGGACTTTCGATGAAGCAAGGTTATTAAAAGTAGACGTTAATTGACATCTATTAATTGTGAAAGTTGGTGGGATCAGAAAACTTATGTAGACTCGTTGACACTAATTGTGGATGTAGTCACCGCTGTTGCTGCGTGAGCTCATCTACGGAGTAGTATAAATAAAAAAAGTTGGGGTTCAAATGAGAAATATTGGGTAGTCGCAAAAGTCTTTTCGTATTTTGTCAGTAGATGTCGTTGCAGTCGTATATCACCGGTGCTACCAATCACATTGTGTCATATCATATAGTGTTGGAAAGGTGACATTCTAAGCTTCACTTAATAAAAAATAAATAAATTCGGGGAAAAGAAAAAAAGTTACAGCTGTTCAAAAATGGGTATAAAGAAATAAGTTGAAGTTTGATTAGAAATACGAAAAGACTTTTTCGGCTACTCAGAGGCCGTTTCTCAGTCGATCAAAACGAATAACCGCTTAAATGCTCGAAATGGTTGCGGAGCACAAACAGTCCGCCAATGTCAATGCACTTTTCTGCCAAACGCGCTGCTTACGCCCAAAACATTTTGCTGACCAAATGTTCAGTATTTTAATACTTCATGCAGAGTCAGCATAATTCGTGCAAACGTTAAATAAATGCAACGCTGAATGTAAGAAAAATGTAGGAAAATGTAAAAGAAATGCGCACAAACAACTATAGTTTTTCGTTGATTTTCTGCAATAAATTAAATTGCAGCGAAATGTCACGCATACGCCATGGTGGGTCAGCGCACAGACAACTAGCAGGCCAAGGCAGGAGAAGAAGCGAGTTAGCGTGAGAAAAAAGTATATAAATGAGACGGGAGAACACTGGCAGAGCTTTCGAAGGGAAGGCAAAGCGAATGCGATGGCGAGCGGGAGGAAAAAGGATTTTACGCTGACTGCAGCGCCTGGAAAAAATGTAGTTAAAATTGAGACAAGTGAAGGATGCGAGTGCCATTAGTGCGACGGGAGGCGGGTAAGGCACAAAAAACAGAAAACGGTGGGTAAAAAATCGTTTATAAAAGTTGGCGTGATTGCGAAAAAATGCGCAAAAACATTTTTATTTGTCAAAAAATAAATACGAAAGCACAAAGTGAGGCAACAACAATCAAGTATAGTTGAGCTTTAAAACTCTATGACGCGCGCGTGCGTCCACAAACGCTTAATAATATGGCCAACACGCCCGAAGCGCATATATTATACAAAGAATACACACAAACACATGCAAGAGGAACAAGAAGAGCGTGCAGCACGGGAAAATGCAAAGCGAGAAGGCACGTGGAGTTAGTCAATATATTAGCACCCTTTCGCCACCAACGCCGCTATCTGCCACATTTAGGACACATTCCCACTAACAATACTAATACTGACACACCTTCAAATGTGTGTATATTATATTACAGCCATATTGTACAGCTGCTAAAGAAAGAAGGCGGAGACAACTTTCTATTTCTCCAAAAATTAAATAGCACATAATTTGAGTAGTTTGAAACTAGTGTTTTAGGGACTAGTTCGAGAGTAGTTTAAGTCAAAGGGTTTTCCAAATTATAAAGCGTTTTAGGGTAAAGAGACAGCTGTTGCTTTCGTATTTTAGGCACTTTTTAAATATCCGAAGTTGATATTTTTGAAAATAGTTCGAACATTGATAAAAATAACACCAATAAATACTTTTATTTATTACAAATTTTGATTTTTATTTTCGAAACCGTAATAAAATTTTTCGAAAGTTCGGAAGATTGCTTTTCTGAAATAATTTTTATTTTCGAACCCGTAATGAAATTTTTCGAAAATTGGAATTTTTATTTTCGAACCTGTAATGAATTTTTTCGAAAATTCGGAAGATAGCTTAGAAAATAGGTTTTAATTTCAAACATAAATAATAGAATTTTTCGAAAATTTTTATGCTAGCCCAAACTCCGAAATATCGAAAAATTAAATTTTTGAAATTATTTGGAATTGTGATAAGCCCTAAATTGGAAAAGTCTTCAAATGACTGGTATGAGCTTTGCAGTACTTCATACACAACATACTATCCTAACCACTCTCTCACTCATTCCCATAGTCTAATATCCAAAGCAGAAGCGAAAACTGCTTGCAAAATGCACCAGCGCCAAACTGAATTTGCCAGCACATGAACCCACAAAGTGATTTCAGCAATTTTTTCACTCAACTAGCATTGCGGATACATACATATGTACATATATGTACTATATATCTGTGAAAAGTTCTCTGCGCGTGTGTGCACTAGGTCCTTACGGTAATTTTTCAAAATCTCCAACTAAGCAATGGCGCAGCCAAATAGTCAAATAGCCAAGTGTGGAATGAAATTAGTTTTTTGGCTAGGGTTTCGCCTGGCAATCGATAAGTGGCTTAAGGATGGGTATTATCAGGAATTTGCACAGCAATAAAAATGCAAATGCTGTGTATGTATTTACGAAGGAGTGAACTATCAGCGCAAAGGGTCTGCATTGCTTGTAAATATGTAGAGTAATTTTAATAAATTTTTCTCAGCATCTTTTTGACAGTTGACCCAATTTGCACACCTTTGCGAAGCGCACTGGGTTTAGGTCTGGTCTCCAGCGTTGCAGAGTTGTATTTTGCAATATTTAGATTTCGGTTTGAGCAGATAATTTTTTGTGCATTTTCATTAAATTTTCATTTTATTTTTAGATTTTTTTTCGAGTTTTTCACTCACCTTTTTGCAGTAGTCCAGTAAGTCCATTTTGTCTCGCAAGCATGTGGCGCCCGATGTCTTCTTATTCAAATCCGTTACCCAGCGTCCCTCTTCGGAGAGGTATTGTGGTTGGAATATTTGGCCAGCTTCGCAGAGCACCGCGATTTGTGGCTCCCAACGCGGTGAGGCGGCCTGTAACACACAAGAAAAAACGAAAAAATGAATTATTAAAAAAAATATATATTTATTGTATAAATATGCAAAAAACATTTTTAAAAATTGTGGAAAAAAATTATAAATTTAACTTTATAAAACTATTTCTTGCTGTTTTTACAACTTTCACTTTGATATGGCTGATGGCGCTACTCTAACTATACAAAAGTTGTCGAAGAAAATAGCGTTTGCTTTAAACTTTAATTTTCTTTATTCCCACTTTCATTTATTGCCATTTCCCTGCTTTCGCCGCCATTTAGCGGTGCATTCACGCTCCAATTCGAAATCAACATCAATCATACGCCCCGTTGTCCGCTGGTCGGCGCTCGAGTGCCGTGCCGCCGCACATTTGTCGCACACTTTAGCAGCCAAAGCTAATTTTTAATGCTCACTTTAATAAGCAGAAAAGCCAATTTCGGAACGTGATAACCTAATTTCACATGACCAGCAGCGGCCATTTGCCATTAGCCAGTTGGCCTCCTTAGCGCTCACTTCACTTTGAAAATATTTCCGCTGCTGGTTGAGTGACTTGTGGCTTTCAATTTTAGACGTTACATTTTTTTTGCGTCACCACTTTTAAATTTTAATGAGAAAGAGGAAAAAGCAAAGTTTCAAAATTTTCGAAGATAACTTTGAAAATGATTTTTATTTCCGAACACGGTTTTTATGGCGTCATCCGTTTTGAATTTTAATGTGAAAGTGGAAAAAGTAAAGTTTCAAAATTTTCGACGATAACATCGAAAATGATTTTTATTTTCGAACACGATAACGTTTTTGTAAAAAACTGTTCGATGCTAACTTCGAATTTCAAAAATTTATATCTTCGAAATTAGTTCGAATTTTAAAAAGGGTAAAATTGATGCCTTGTATATTTTCTTGCATTTGACAATATTCTTTCAATGACATTCAGTCCATTCAACCATTATTTGGTGGAATCGGGGCATTGTTTTGAAAATTTTTAAATACTATTTTACTTAGAAAAAATACAGAAATCATTGTTTTTTAAATTTCCTCCATAAATACGAAACTTTTTTAGATACCACCCTCATAAATATTATTCAAAATCTGGTATTTTATATGCAAAACGAAATTTTTGGTTTTTTGCAAGAACATCGTTTTCCACTTTGACCAGTTGCGACGCACTCACTTAATCTAAATCAGAAAAATATGTGAAATATTCATCACCGAGGGCATAATCGAATAAAAATAGCCGAATCAGTGAACCCAAAAAAGGTTAATGCAAACACGCAAAGCGTCGCAAAAAAAATATTTGTCAAAGTGAAAAAATGCGAAAAATTGCGCGCTCTGACAGTCATCCACTCGCTTTGTTGTTGTTGCTTATTTTTATGCATGCAATTCACTTGCTTAATGCTTGTAAGCACTTCGGCAAGCCTCGTCATGTAGCCCACATGAGCACACACTCTCAAAAACACGTGCATACGCGCTTTGGCGCAGAGCGTGTGATTGATGACCGTTTAATTGTAGGCAAAAACAAAAACAAAATGAAAAAAATAAAATTCGAAATTACAGAATAAAAAGCTGCCTGGCAATTAAGCAGTGAGGGAGAGACCAAAGTTGAGTTGTAGACAGGAGAGTATGAGAGTCATAAGGCGAGAGAAAGAGAAGAATCACAGTTTACTAAATTGAAAAGATCGCCAAAACCACTGATTTTATGCTTCATGTATGGGTTTTAGTTAGTAACATGAGTCTAAATTATAATTTAAGACCTTAAAAAGACCATCCAAACTGTGGAGTTGCTACTTCGAATCTTGACAAAATCGACTATGTCTGCTGGTTCAACGAAGACCTGACTGCCGAACTGTTTTAGCCTCAGTCTTGCAAAGGGTGGATTATGACGGAGAAGGTGCTACAAAGGTCCAGTACGAAGATGACCACGGAGACATGTTCCTACTGCGATTTGAGCGGGTCTGCTATGACCAGGCACCCAAATGAGTCTGTCGATGTAATTGGATGATGCTATTTTCAGTGAGGACTTTTTGACTAAGTTTGAGCGTACATTTTTCAAGCTCAATGCTAATATCAACGCTCTGCTGTCGCACTTCAGAGCGGTAATTCCACTGCTACCTTAAAAGAAATCACTTCTGCCTGAAAACACTACAGTAGTGCGGTAGTCTTAAGCTTGAGGAAGAGCTCCTTGCAGAAGACTTCCTTCCAACTTTAACTCTTCGCTTGGACCTTTCTGAGAAAAGCCTCTCTGCGCCTGTTCTCCAGCAACTTCTCCTAATTTATGGATTAGTTTAAGAAGGAGAGAATTTCAGCGTGACCTTGTTTGGACTCTTTCATATACCCAGCTTCTCTAAGATTTACAGCGATCTTCGCATGACTAGCTTTAAGTAGTTCATGAAGTCCGCAGAGAACCAGAGGTGTTCATGAGAGCCGCTCTTTGGACGCGTTTAAGCCTTTTAGTGAGTCCAACCTTTTCGGGCGCCCTTTACCAGACGAGTATACCCTAGTACATTATTGCATTAGCTTGGATTCTAGAGCCAAAACACAATCCTTATAGCTTCTCTAAGGCGAACCTCAGTATTGCAAAAGCAGGATGATGGTCGAGAAAGTGCCTGGTTTTTTCAACCTCAACTTCCTTAATAATATTTTAACAGTTAGTGTCCGAGAAGATTTGTAGCCTTACCGCGAGAATAATTTCGTAACTTTAGCCTAAACTCTTCAGACTGTCTTTATAAATCTGTTTCGATCTTTTTTAGTTGTGCATCATTTGACCAAATAATAGCAGTTTTTAGTCCCAGTCATAGTCTTCAATTTTCTCTACAACAGTTTCCCGTACAGCTAACCGGTTTGCTCCCACTCCCCGAAAATACCTCCTAAATTTGCATTTTTCCCGCTTTCCTGCCTTGCCTTCCGGCATTTCACATTTGTGGTCTTCGCTCATTAGTTCCACTTCAGTGCTGTATAAGTAATGCTTTAGCTGATTTCGAGGCTTATTTGTTTTTAGTTTTTTTTGCTGTTGTTGTTGTTGTCTATTATACTCGCAGTGGCGTGTCCATTTGCATTGTTAATTTGGTCACATTGTCATATGCAACGCTAATGTGCATTTCTATTAATCGCAAATACAAATAAAAATAAAAATAAAGAAGTATGCGCACGTATGTGTGTGTCTGTGTGAGTGTGTTTTAAGCACTTTTGGTTGTTGCATTTGGAGCATATGTTTTTTAAAAGTGAATAAACGAATACCGCTATTATTTTGTTTATTGTTTTGATGAGTTTTAGTTTTGTTGCTGTTGTGGTTGTTGCACTGCGGATGTGTGTGGCCTTGTAACAGTTTTTGCTCATAAAGAAATTGTTGTTTACAACAAATTTCATGCGTTGCCATTGTGCTGCCATTCAGAATGCTAAGCGTGAAATGGGCTCACACACTCACAGCCACACTCACACACAGAGAAGTATCTGAGTGGTTTGGGAAAGCGCTAAAATGTGGAGAGTGCAGAAAAGTAGTACGGAAGACAAATAGAAGACAACAAAACCTGACAATATGACAATTAGAATAAGGAAAACAAAGGAAAATTGCTTGGAAACGCTAATTGGGCAAAACTATATATAAAATGTATGACTTATTATAATTTCGAATAGACTTAATGACATGCATAGAATTCCAAAAAGTATATTTCTCAGCAGTGGAACGCATTTTCATTCACAAGGCACCGTTTTGTTGCCAAAATTCTTTCGACGGGAGCGCAGAAAGCCAATTGAAACGAGAGCTGTGAAGAGGACCCAGCGGCGAGGTCTTGGAAGAAATTGTTGGGTCTGTCTGTCCGTCCGCCTCCGATTTTTGGAGATATCGATCTGACATTGGACATTGTACACCCGTGCTATCTTTCCCAAGAAGCTGGTCATTTCTCGGAACTGCTCACTATATATAGTTCCTATATAGCTGCCATATAAACTGAACGATCAACATCAAGAGCCAACTTTTTCATTTGACGGTGCGAAGAAATTGTTGAGATCGAGTAACTATAGCATAAATCTGCCATATGAACTGACCAAACAAAGTTCTTGTGAGAAATCGTTTGCATTTGTGAAGAGTATTATAGTTTCGGTTCAAGCGAATTTATTTGCAGCATCCTCCGATGTTTCATATTACCACTCATTGTAAGGCGTATATTATTGTTATTATTTTTTTTTGTTTTAGTTTTAACCAAATTAAAATTTGCGTCACTGTTTTCGCTCATTTACACCGAGTTGTTTGCCGCGCGAAGGATGCTCTCATACTATTATTTACATATACGCACGCGCCCAGCAACCGTTTCCAAGTGCATCTAACTAAGCAACCCACCATTTGGGAGCCTCACGCACCTTGCTTGTTGCCGTCGGCCCACGCAGCACCCGCATCATCCTTATTGTGCTCACACTTATTATTGTTTGTTTTGTTTTCTAGTTTGCAGCTGCTTAAGCGCGTTGTTTGTTATTGTCGCGATTACACTGTTGCGGTTAAATAAAGCAGCGAAAATATGCAAAAACTTTTTTTTATTTTTGGTTTTTTGTCATTTGTCATTTGTTTTGGCAACACTAACCGAATTTGCCTGTAGCCGCGTACAACAACACCAATAAGTCCAAATAATCAGTGACATTGAGCGTGGAAATTTGCTTTTCAGTTTGCTGCCAATTAATTTCACATTATTTTGGCATGAAAAAAATTACCAAAAAGTGACTTTTTTCGAAAAGTTGATGGGATAAAAAGAAAGAAAGTGTTGAAAAAGCTACAATGGCTTATTTACAAAGTTGTGCCACGGACAATAAAAATTGCGCTCAAAGGCTTTCGCTAATTAAATATTAAATAACGCTAGATGCGATTTTGAGTCTCGATAATGAAAAATTTAAGCCAAAACTGGCAAATGTGGCAAATGTGGACTCGTAACAGTTCACTAACCACCCATAAAGTCTAACATGGTTCTGGCAAAACAAAAAGTGAAAGCATAGAAACGATACAGTGCCTTAGGTCGATCTTGAAGGCCTTATATACTACATATATATAGCATTATAAGATTTCATAAACCTGCTGAGAATTAAAGGTAAAGAAATAATAACAAAAGAACAATTACAGAGCAAATACCTTTGAAATATTGAAAAATTTGTGAACAGTGCAATAAATTGGTTGAGAACTCCATGTTTCCGTATTATAAGGCAATGGAATATTGGGTAGTCTTAAAAGTCTTGTCGTATTTTTAACCAAACTTCCACTTATTTTTTTTATATTTATAGTGAACCAAATATGTACTATTTCAATCAATTGTTCGGCCAGGCTGGAATAGCTCATAGTAGTGATTCCTTTCCAATCCGACCAAACACTCAGCATAACCTTTAGAAACGTCAATCCCGGCTTTGCGACCATTTGTTGAGCTTCCCCACGCTTAGACCATGTTCTTTTTCGCACATTATTGTCATTTTGATCCACTGTCTTCTCCTGTTACCATTCGCTTCAGAAATGGTTCGATTTCATTTCGTTTCAGTACAGAATAGCAGATGTTAATTCGGTCCATTAAATTTTTCACAGACAATTCATGTGGTACCCCAAGATCGAGCTTCTCTTTGTAGCCATCCTTTGTTGTGCTACACGAACTGGTACAGCATCGTCTTCGTAAACTTCACACATTTCAACGACATATATTGACAAAACACGAAAAGACTTTTTCGACTACCCAATATTAATTAAAAAAGTATAAAAGGATAAAGATTTTTTGATCCTTTTGGATGGAAGCCGAAACCCATGAAGGTCGGCTCTACGTAACCGGAACGGACCCGGAGTTTTATTCATCCCAGGATGGTCAACTTATCTGCATTCTACAAAATTATTTCAGGAATGTTTCTTGCTGCTAAAATAACAACTATATCATAAAAAAACGCACAATATCGACCTTTAGAGTCTACTAAACTTAACGTCTTCGAGGAACGTTTTTCTAAAAAATTGTATAGTCAACAAATCTGTCAGCTTAACTGCCCGCTTAGTTGCATGTAAGCTTTTTGCGTTTTATGCATTTGGCCTAATTTTCGTGATTCCTCTGCTTCCCTCCCACAGCTTAGGTGCTTAAGCATTTCTAAGCGTCTTTGTCAAGCCACTCAAGTGGATTTCGCCGAGTTCTGTGTTCCTTGTTCTATGTGGGCGCCAAAGCATTAGCTCTCTTCTTGCGCAAATCCACTTTTGTCTGTCCGTCGCGCACTTTTCCAATTCCAATTCAACAAAGAAGATGTTGAAAAGCTAGTGAAAGAGTGCCATTGTTCGGTGGCGTCAAGCCTTGAAACTTTAAGCGGCGAAAAGCAAAAACAACAAAAAAAGAGTAACGAATTAAATAATAGAAACTAGAAGCTGCACAAAAACCAAAAACAAATAAAAAAATAAGTAACAAAGACAAAAAAACATAAACAAAAGTTCGCACAAATCCGTGAAAAAGTGTTGAAAATAACAGCAACTTTGGAGCACTCAAACAACGGCAACAACACAGCAGGCGGCAATCAACAAATACAAAACAAAAACACAAAATACAACAACCAAAAAAGTAGCAGAAGTGATAAAGCAGAAAACTACAAGTATGACGGCTGATAGCAGAATTTAGTGGACGCTCGAATACACGACTGAGCTTGGAAGGGAAAAGTGGCCAGCAAGCGAGAGTTGGATTGGCTTCGCGAGTGCGAAAGAGTGGACAGCTTAGTGCCAAAAGCCGTCTTGGCCAGCAGCAAAGTGAAAGTGAGCGCAAAAAATTTAAAACGAAAATCGGTTGCAGCCTTAGAAGGGACAAAGAAGTAAAGGGCCAAGGGCTACAGGAAAATGCGCGAGATTCACACCATTGATAACAGCTGAGCCGTACTTTATGAGACATCTAAAGTGTGATCAGGTATGTATGTACATTGGTTTATGAAGCACTGATAAAGCTACTTTTATTGGACAAAACAAAGTTAGAAGTTAAAAGCAAAAACAGTGATGGAAGCTGGAGAGAATGGTATGAAGATATAGCAACTTTGAAACGGCTGAAGACACTGCGGATACACGGCAACAAATGCGTATGTGACGGGAAGGCCGACATGGCATCGAAAAGGAGTTAGACGCAGCCTAACAAGAAGACATAGAAATAGGGTTTGTTGCTGCTACAGGAATAAGAATTCGGAGCCTGAGTAAGGCTGAAAGAACTCGGTCTGAGACCATGGTTGAAACGGGTGCTAAGGTGACTAAGAGAGAGAGTCAGTTCCAGTTGAGTGTCAGGACCGATTTTGCAACGGAGGCTGTATCAGAAAGGTTAGGAATACAGTAGATATTCTGATTTCTCTGGACGCTTGTCTGTTGTGATGCACCAAAACTCCTAGAGTCTGCCACTAATATCAATTTCAGCAAATTCATCGGGTTCCCTAAAAATATGATAACCGAGATACTTCAGCCTTGCTCTGGCGAAAGCACGAAATCTGGATAGTAGAGGAGACAGTATAGATCCTCATGTTTTTCATTGCAACTTTGACAAGTGGTGTCCTTCCAAATCTTTGGCTTCACTGCGTGAATTCCAATGGGTCAGTCTGCAGTTAGGGCGCCTATCACTGCAGCGATCTGAGCCCTGCTAAGAACTAGCAGATTAATGAACGTTTTACGTTCCACTCTGACCCAAAAGCGCTTGCTGGTGGCTGGCCATAACGCTGATTCAAAGACAAGAGGCTCAGGCGAGTCCTAGACTGTTAAAAAAAGGAAACAGGAAAGCAGCTGAGGCTCAAATTATGAGAGTGTTTAACACTTGAGCTAACTCACAGGATCTCAAAGCGACCGTAGTAACTAAGCATTAGGCAGACGGAGATTGGGTTGGAATCGTAACCGAAAATGTAATGTGGAATGGAACTTATGACTAAATCTTACTTCCTTTAATGCCGAGATTGAGAGTGAAGTAAAACTAAACTGTCGAAAAAAACTCAAAACTTCATACTACGACACATAATTTGACAGGGCTAAGTGGCTAACACTAAAATTTGCTGCACAATCGAAAGTAAGGTTCGAGTTGAAATATGAACCAGGATTACGATATTGAAGGTTTTCCCCACATTAATTTAGTAAAATAAGAAACTGGCGATAGTACTACCTAGATAGGTAGAGGCGCACCTTGTATATTATAAATCTATACTACTAGACATTTTCCACAATTTATTTGCTGGCTTCACTTTGCAACACTCCTCGGCCATTCTTCTCATGTTTAAGCTGATTCTAAGCGCGCACAACAAGTCAGTTCCGCGGCGTCGTTTCCAGACTGCCGCAGCAGGTGGCACCCTGCAGCTTCTCAGCGGCCATTAGCTGTGCGTGCGTACTTGCATGCGATATGCAGATGTATGTGTGTACGTAACATACTAATTTATAATGAAAACAAGCCACGGCCGCAAGACAGCGAGGGAACGCGTGCAGCTGACGTGGAAAGGCGCAAAGATGGCAACGCGAGGTACATGCGTGTGTTGTTGGCGCTGCTAGGCAGCTGCGGTTGCTTAGCGACGAGTGTTGTTGTTGTTGATTTTATCTTTTATTTACTTAGCTGCTACATTTTTAATTTTTTTTTGGATTATTTCCTCGCTGCTTGCGCTCAGTAACACGCAACTTCTACAAGCATTAAATGAGTTGCTGCGGTTTCTTTGTGTGTGTGTGTATTTGTTGTTTTGTCTCTTTTTTTCTGAACTGAAGTGTATTTTAAATTATTTTTTATTATTTTTTGCTTTAATTTTCGCAATTTTCTTTAAGTTTGTTGCTGTTATTTTATCATGCTACATTTTTTGCAATGCAACATTTTTTGTAATTTTTTTGCTATCTGCTGTTTTTTTATTTTTTCTGCATCACGTCACCTTCTCTGCCATAATTTAATATTATTTCGCCGTTTTTGTGCGCCTCGTGCTGGTTCTGCTGCTTAACTCCATATGAGGCATGCAAATACGTGATTTATTAACCGTTATATGCATGCATACGTACACACATGCCTACCTATAATACAGTTTGGGGCATGCGAGTGTGTGTGTGTGTGTGTGTGTCGACATAATTTACTCTGCACGAATGAGCAAACAAACTGCGCAAATAAGCGTGAAAAGGTCGAGTGGATAGGGCGGGCGAGGGCGAAAGGGATGGGGAAGGAAGTGCTTTTAACATAAAAATATTTATAAATAAAAGCGGAAGCGGTGAAATCCATTGGGCCATAGAAAAAATAGTTGTGCTGCATTGATGCACGTGTTCATATATATAAATATACAATAAATATATATAATTGTTTGTATGTGTTAAAATGACTATAAATAAATATAATTTTTCTTTATTTGTTATTGTATTGTACATACAAAAGGATATGTTAATTTTTTTTTATGCTGTTTAGGTTACGTGGCTGAAGGCTAATACGCAAAGGCAACCTTGTTTAAGAAGGACTTCTGTGCACCATTGGTAGTAGAGGTTGGGGTAATGCATAAAAACAAAATAATAATAAAAAATTGCACACAATTCTTCTTAAAATTCTTATAATTTTGAAGCTGCATAATTTTGAGCAAGCAGCAGCACCCTGACGAACCTATAATTCGCAAAAAAGTGAGAAATACTTGGTAGTCGAAAAAGTATTTTCGTATTTTGTCAATAGATGTCGTTGCAGTCGTATATCTCCATTGCCACTAATCACATTGTGTCATACCATACAGTGTTGGAAAAGTGAGATATTCAGCTTCATTTAACAAACAAAATTTAATTCGAGAAAGTTGAAAAAAAAAATTACAGCTGTTCAAAAATGAGTGAATATATTTTGAAAATTTTGAAGAATGTCCCGCAAGCCACCAATGAAATTTGTGAAGTTTACGGAAACGATGCTGTATAAGTTCATGTGGCACAACAATGGTTCGCTTGTGAAAGATGAACCTCTCTCTCTCTCTCTCTATCAAGATAAACACGATATCTCAACTACTGGCAGTAATGTGAGCAGATAGATATTGAGAGAGAGAAGGCCTCGAAATTGGGTACAAAAAATTCAACTAAACTGAAACTGAGCGGAGCTCAGCAGAAAATATTAAGTTTCAATTCGCGCTGAAACTAAATGTGACAAAACAACAACGACCGCCACTACGGTACATTTAGACCGGTTACCTTGGTTTCGCGTGGAATCGAATGTTGCGTATACGCAATGGCCAACGCACGCGCCACAACAGACTAACGCATACCCACGCAAACGCCAAAATGTTGCGTGCGCCTTGTGGCGTGGCCTAGTTTTAGATTATTTTTTCTATGGCGTTTCATGTTGTCGAAATAACGAGCGTTCAGTGCAGGGCAGGCAGTTGGTTTGGTGGGTGACCACTGAAGAAGAAATTTGCTTTTGATGTATGTATTTATTTGGTTGCTCGCTCGCTTGTTGTTGTTATCGTTGTTGCGCTCCACAACAGCTGCGAACGCCGTTTGTTGCGCCGCTTTGGCGAAATCTAGTTCAGCCGCGGCCGTAATTGACGCAACACGCAGCGACTGTCGCCAACACAGGCAGGCAGGCAGCATAATGATGTCGCTGGCACAAAAAAAGCGACAGCAAAAAAAAAATAAACTATGTGCAACAACAATAACAACAAACTAATGAATAAACAGAGCAAATTCTAGCAATGAAAACCGCAGCAACCACGGGGCGCGCGGCAAACCTGCCAGGCGTGAGTTGGGGTTTGTAGCTGTTGCGCAGCAGCAACAACAACAACAACGAAAGTGCTAAGCAACAATTAATTTCGCAGCATATTGACGCTGTCCGCGACACAAACGCAGGCGCTACCACTGGCTTTGTTTGCCGCGAAGAAGCAGGCAACACGGCTAAAGTGAGGCCGCCGCGGTGAGGCGTGAGGAAGGGGAGCTGTGGAAAAGCCAGGCGCTGAATGGCTGATTTTCCGCGCTTTTTGCTTTAGTTTTTTTAATTTAATGCAGCTGCAGCTGTCGCACCACATGCCAGAATCACGCACACACACACATACAGATGCCTGGCGTTGCCACACATTTGAAGCCACAACAGAAAAAGTGAAACAAACAAAACACTGCCAGCAAACTGCTGCTAACGCTGCATAAAAAATTAATCAAATGCTGCCCTCGCACACATGCAGGAAAAATTCCGCTCCTCACTTGTGTGTGTGAGTGTGTGTGTTTGTGTTGATTTTTGCACCAGCGTGTCAGTTGGACAACGCGAAAATGTTAATAATGCAAAGTTGTACTGGCGAGTTTAACTTTTTTGTTATTGTGGGCGGCATTTGGCTTGCTTCGTTTTCGGCGACGTCTATTTGCCACAAACCTGCGGCGCATGAAAAATGAACTAACTTTGCGCCGCAAATCGGCAAAAAATGTGTCAAGTATTTGGAGCAAAAACTTTTTCACACAAAATTGTCGATATGATTTATTTGAGCGAAAATTTATACTTTTGTAGAAATAAATCCCATTGAGTGGGTTACAAATTTGTTAAAATGGCAATTAAAATTAGCACTGCTCAGCTTGAGTCTAAATTGGCAGAGGCTTATTTTTTATAATAAGAGGCTTATAAATAAAGATTTTGCTTATTGGAAAATTTAGAAAATTATAAAAATCATATTGAAAGTTAATTTTATAAATATATTTTTATAAAAAATATTTTTTTAAATAAATTGGTACATGGACATACATATATACAGTAGTAGAAAAAGTATTTCGTATTTCTAATCAAACTTCCAACTTATTTTTTTTATATTTACATATAATGAACAGTAATGGACCAAATATGTACCATTTCGGCCGACCACTTTCCGCTAGAGATATTATTCCATCAGTGTAAAATTTTCTACTTTCTCGACAAAAACTGCGAAAAATTCACAGGCTTCTGTTGAAACTAATTTTACTCCATTAAGGGAGTTCTGCATTGACCGAAACAAATGTTAGTCGGATGGTGCAAGGTCAGGGCTATATGGTGGATGCATCAAAACTGATCAATTTTCGTGAAATTTATAGCTTAGAAAATAATCCATGCCAAATTTGTTAAGGATATCTCGTTAAATGAAAGGTGTTCCATACAAAAACTGGATCCTGATAGGTTAATTTGTATGGCAGCTATATGCTATATTGGTTTGATAACGACTATTCCGCCAAATGAATAGCTTCTCGTTGAGAAAAACACGAGTGTAAAATTTGAAATTGATAACTGAAAAACTAAGGGTCTATTTCGGGGTTGTCTGACATTTAGTTTCAGATATTATCCGCAGTATTAACTATGTCATTTAAACGAAAAAATTAATATAAAAATAATAAATTTCGTTAAAAATCGTTTCAAATATAATTATATAATTTTACAAGCTTTTCTATAAGCGAATGAAGTATACATTTCTGCGTCGGCCAAACGTTCTATTATATTTTCCAGCTTACAACACACCTCGCACTTCAACTGTATTTCTACCCACTCCCACCGATTCCTATGCCTCATCTTAGAACACTTTATCGTTGCCCAGTCAGTAATCCATTGAAGTTTATGTCTTTCTTTTGAAGTTAGTCCATTGCCCCTACAGGTATGCTGCCCGTTGGTTGCCGCTCATCAAGTTAGACTATTATTCAGTTTGATTTGAAAAATCGATATGCCGGCTGTGCCAGCACGCTGGCAAGTACAGTCAACCGCTTCAATGTCACACAGACTCACACATACACACACCAAAAGCATGCTATTGTTCGTACCATTCATTCAACTTATTGACATTTTTCGCGCGATCTTGACTTATTGTGCAATTTGGTCTGCTTTACGGGTGCGAAGGTGAGTTGAAAGCGCTCAGCTATTGTATTAAGCTTTTCGCAAATTTATTTTTCAAACTTTCATAAATTTTTATACTCAGGCATACATACTTTTACATTTCTCTCTTCACCAATTCTCTGAAAGTTGTAATCAGTGGCTAAGGGTGAAGTGGAAGCGCAAACAAAGGAATATAAATATGAATTATTACAAGTGAAGGAGTGTTTGTGTGAAACGGGAAATGTGCAATTGTGAAACGCCGTAAGGTATGCAATATTTGTTTGAATGAAGTGATAACAACGAAAACAAAATTTGGTTTGAAATTTATAATAGTAAGGGCAAAGTAAATCCCAACCAAGACAGCGTAGTTCCTGAGATGAAGTTTGTTTGAGAGATTTTAAATGCTTAAGAATTTAAAAAATCAAAATCGCCTAAAAGGATGCAATATTAATTGAATTTCATAAAATTTCGAAAGCTTTTCATTTTATAGATTTTATGTAAATTACTAGATATGTCCAGCTGCCTTACCACTTCTGTTTGCTTCCATTATTCTATTAGCTTTGTTAATAAACTTCGAAAACTAAGCCAAAATTGGTAATTGCTATTATTTGTTGCCCAACCCAAGCTCTCACTTTGCCTCCACGCCACTTTTTCGCCATTGTAAGCCAAATATTTTGGTTTTTGTGCATAAAATATGTATCAGAATAGTTTCACAGCAAGTTTTTCTGCTACGCAAAGATTTCTGTAACTACTTGCCTACCCGCAGGCGTTTCTTTCTACTTTCCCTTACCGCAGCTGTTGTTCTTTGCCAGTACATCGACGTCAGGCGGGCTGAAAGACTGATGTGTGTCGTTGGCAGTCTTGTGACAGTCAAATAAATTTAATTACTAATTTACATTCATCAAGCGTGTAGCAGCCCAAAGTTATGCAACACCACTATTGCTGCTGATGCTGACATATTACTGCTATCTTCACACCGCCACTCACTGCTTTCTTATGCCTGCCAGGCATACGCTTCTACACGCTATTTGCTACCACAGACGTGTTTACAATCGAATGCGCTGCAAATGTACACCACACCTGCACGCCTAAAAGTATGCCACCATTTACTGTGTGTATATTCGCAAAGAAACTTTTTAGTTTCGGAAAATTCTTACAGAAAATGGGTAAAAGTTTGACGCTGATTTACACTGCCGCTCGCAATAAATATCTCGAATGCTGGCGAAAGTTGTAAGTTACTGTAACCAAGTGCAGAAGAAGAAGAAACAACCGCACTGCAAGTTTCATAGTTGCATGGCAGCAAAGTTTCAGGCAGCCTGAGCACTTTTCTGCAAGCGCATTAACGCTGATGGGAAAAGTAAAGAGACCAATGTGCTTAGCTGGTAGGAAGGCTGTCGCTTGCTCGGCAACAGCTAATTGAACACAGCCTAGTCATCTGATGTCCCGTGCGCCCCCCAAACATGCCTATGTCTACACGCTAGACTGGCGTCGTGGCATTAAATTTTCTTGTAAATCAGCACAAATTAGTTGCTTGCGCGGGCGGTCCGGCCCGTAAGACGAATTACGGATTTCATTAAATGTAATTTACTCCACGTCAAAATGTAGGCAACAATTTCTTTGCACTAAGTTGCAACATGGCAAACTTCTCAAATGAAAAAGTAGCACAAAACTTCTTTGTGCGCCAGCTGAAGGGGAACAAGCCGGGTCGAGGAAAAGTGACGAGTGGCAAAAGACAAAAAAAGTGCAGTGAAGTCGTGTGAAAGTTTAATCACATCACGCTCAAATGAAATTTAATTTGTTTAAAACATTCGTGCGAGCAGAGACACGAAGAGATAATGGCAACAAGTAAAATCGCTGTGACAAGACGAAAATAAAAGAAGTCAGCGTGCTTAGTTTAAAATGGACTTAGGCAAGCATAACAACAAGGCGCTGTTTAGCGACTTAAGTGCCTAAGTGTATGCATCAGTCTACAGCTAATCTTTGAAAGTACTTTTAGTTGTACAAAAAAATATGGCAAGCACTCTTACTTCAGCATTCAGCGTTGTAAATTAACGTAATGACGAACGAGACACAATGACGAAGCGCTATTAAAGCTAAGCGCACCTAAATGTATGCCATGAACTTTAAGCTGCCATAGCATAAAAAGCGTAAAGTTGCAAGCAAATTTCCTGCAGTGCCGATTTTATGTTTTATACACTTTTAAGTGCGTGCTTTTTGCTTTTTCAGTCATTACATACTTTCAGGCGCTTACACAGTATACACTTTTTAGCTGCTTTTAACTGCCAAGAGTCAATATCCCGTTTTAATATCCTCAAAAAATTGATGTCAGTCAACAAAGTACACAGTTATTAAAGTATTTGAGTTCAGCGACTGCCTGTGCAAGCAAATGGCTGCAACAACAACAACACAAATACTTGCCACACACTTATGCAACATCCGTTTAATAGCAAACAGAGATGTTATTGAACGTTAAATGCGAGTAAATTAAAATGACATCGGCGACAAATAGTTCGAGAGGCAGCTGCCGCAGCAGCGTGTAAACAGATGAGCAAACAGAATGAGTGTGTAAACTGATATACAGAGTGTGTACTCACCGGGTGCGGCATGTGTGGACGTGGAAGGAGGGAATTTAAGTGCAAAGTGCGGTCGGTCGAAACGAAAGATACTTCAAACTCCTCTGCCTTTCAAGTAGGCTGATCGTACTAATTGCTCTCTTTTACTGCAGCAGTAAGATTTACAGAAGAGAAGCCAAGCGGATAGCACCACAAAGATTGAGAAAGAAGGGAAACGGAGGAGATAAAACTCAAAGAAAACAAAAGGAGACAGAACTAGATTTTTTTCGAGAAATTGGAAAAGAAACGGAAATAAATATTGACAGAGAGTGGAATTGAAAGAAAGAAAACACAAAGAAAAAGAGAGAGAGACAGAATTAAAGCACTAACATACTTTGTTTCGAAACATTGAAAAAGAAAGAGGCCCAAATATTGAGAGAGAGGGCAATAGAAAGAGAAAACACAAAGAAAAAGAGGGAGACAGAAATAGAGTCTAAAAATACAGTGTTTTGATATATTGAAAAAGAGAGAGACACAAGTATTGAGAGAAATATTGAGAGAGGGGCAATAGAAAGAGAAAACTCACAGAAAAAATAGAGAGACAGAAATAGAGGTAAAATTAATTTTTCTCGAGACATTTTGAAAGAAAGATACACAAGAATTAACAGAGGGAGAATAAAACGAAAGAAAACTAACGAAAATGGAGGCATACTTTTTTCGAGACATTGGAATAAAAAGCGAGGCAGGACAGGAAAAAGGACGATAAAGGTTATGTTAAACTAGAACTGAGAGAGATCAGCGCTATTTAAGATAATAATAAAGCTATAGGGAACACAAAAATTTAGAAAGCAAGCTTAAATTTGGGAGATATAAAATCTATTGAATAGACTTCTACACAGATAATTTCTAAAGAAAACAGAATAAAATGAACGCAGATAGAGAGTTTAACTTCTATCTAGTATTTTTATTTATTTTTCAGAGAGAATGAGTACATCGTAGGCCATTTTTAACGAAAGGGTATAGAAACGGTTAATATTATGCTACCGAACAAAGCTTCTCTTCGAAACAATCATATATTGGGTAGTCGAAAAAGTCTTTTCGTATTTGGTCAATAGACTCACTGATAGAATAATGTCTCTAGCGGAAAAATTGCAATATAAATATATGAAGATGAATAATAAAGGGAGCTCAGAGCGGAATAAAACATCTTCGAAGAGCCTGTACTCAAGAGCTACTAGAGCATAAAATGTCGGAGCACATAGAAATAAAGGTGTTGTGAAGAAAGAGAACGAAGAAGAAGAGAATTTACACGTAAAACAAGCAAGACGAATTTAGAGCCAATGAGTGCAAACAGATAATGCCAAACTGCTAAAAATAAGTTAAAGAAGAGACACGCAAGCTATTTCGGACTACACAATAGAGATAAAGAAACAGAAAAAAAGTGTATACTAAAGAGATATAGTAAGTAACGAAGAAAGCTATAGGTTTACTTGTAAATTACATACAAATGCACAGCAAATTCCAATATGAACTCAATCAACTCAATCATGGCTGTCAGCAGATGTTGCACGTTCAATACAAAAGCTATTGACCAGGCGCACACATACACACACACATGGCACACATACATACATTTGTAGTTACACGAAATTCCCTTTATTGACAGCTGGCACTCCAAAAATAAATACCGAAAATGTGTCGAACACAAAGCAACGAAAAAAGCCGAGGAGTAGGAGAGTACACAAGCGCCATAAGTGGCTGACCAAGCGCGGCGGCAGCAGTTGGCAACGCTGCTGCGGTGCAGACAAATTGCAATAACGATGGCGACACCAATTGCGACAGCAACTAAAATGTGCAAAAATAACATAAGACAACAACAATTATTTGCCAACAACAAACACCGGCGCACATTTAAAGCAAATAACGGCACAAACACATACAAACGCACATATCTCTGTGTGAGTGTGTATGTGTACGTGAAAATTCGGATTGACTAGCAGATATGGCATGCAACGAGCTGCAAAAGACCGTCGGAATACAGCCGTAAGTGTAACAGTAAAATTTTTTCGAATATTTTTTGAACACAAACATTTGTGCGTGTAATTTTTAACTTTTTAAATATTTTTTGTTTTTTTTCCATATTTTTTTATAATTTTTTATGCATTATTTTCGCTACACTTTGCTCAGAAAAATAACTCAGCCACCTTCAACCAGATTGACTGCCATTTCTGTGACACTTCGACCACACCAGTGCACATACACAACTGCATAGACATAAATACGGTATATATATATGTATGTATTTCCACTGAGTTCTTTCCTACAGCTCTCTTCAACACCGCCGCATTACCATCTGCTGTGCCAAATCCATTGACGATGACGACGACTCAGTCACCATTTGCCATTTACCAGCTGCCACATTCAATTTTTATAGTTTTTCTGGCGCTTCGTTGGTCAACAACAGTTGTACAAACAACAACTGCTGCAACAACAAGGCAATGCAGTTAAATGTGCACTTTTATTATTATGCTGTGCTGCAGACAACAACAACAACTATAATTACAGCAACAACCGTCAAGCAATAGCATTCGTATGCAGACTCCGTCTGTCTACTCGATTATTCTCTGTTATTAAACTTGTACAAACACTATTATTATGAGTATTATTACTACAATTTGAGTGACTGCACTATGGTGAGTGCATAGATAAGTGAGAGAGTGCCTTGAAGTATGCAATGCTTAAGTAAACAAAGTGGAATGAACTATGCACTGACGCTATGCTTCGAATGGCTGGCATAAGCGAAGACACATACCATAACATGGCAATTGAATGTGGCTGAATATGATTGCTGGCAGCTGAATATGCGTTTTGAAGCGCTGAATCGAATTGAATTTGAAATTTGCGTAGTTCGATGGATGAAAAGTGCATATTACTTGTGAGAAGTGCAGCTGAATATGACATATTAATGAAAAAATTAAACGTAGCGGAATATTTAACATATTTAACTTACTGGAGGTGGTCTTTCTTTGGCTGAATATATCAAAAATTATCTCAATATAATAAAAACTAGCTGAATATAATAAAAAGCAGCGGGATATAATGAAAATCAGCTAAATATATTAAAAAGGAGCTGAATACCAGTGCTAAAAAGCGAAATTAAATATTTTGTTAAACTTAAGTAATTATATGAAGGGGAAATTTAATTTTTAATCAAAATTTATAAAATAAAATTTCACAAAGCCGCTGAATACTACGACTGTCTGGCTGAATAGCAGTGCTAAGAAGCCGACTATGACTGACGGGCTGAATGTGGTAAAAATCAGCTGAATAGCCGTGCTAAAGAGCTGAATAAATTAAATGCTATATACTTGTAAATTGGTAGAGAAAAAAATCTTTTGTTTATGAAAGATAGAAAGAAAAGTGTACATATCTTGTCAACAGTGCAGCATATTGCTTAAAATATCAATCATAGTGCAAAATAAAAGTTTACCAAGTTGCTAATTTCATCCTTTAGTTGGCTGAATAAAATAAAAAGCTGGAAACCCTATAATAATATAAATAAATAATAATATATAATAAAAAACGGAATGGAAATGTTTGCTATTTTTTTTAAATTAAATGAAGAGGAAATGTAATGTTTAATCAGAAATTGTAGAACTAAAGCTCAAAAGCCGCTGAACACTATTGGTGGTTGGCTGAATGTGGTAGAAAGCAGCTGAATAACCCTGCTAAAAAGCTGAATAGAATTAAATGTTCTATACTTGTAAATTTTTGGAGAAAAAATGCAATATTTTATGATAAAGAAACTGCACGAGTTGAATAAATTGTGTAAAAAATAGCTTAATAGCATTGAATTTAAGTTAAACGTGACGCCTAAACGTATGCTTCTATAAATTTCAATTAAATGTTTAGTTTAAATAAATGCGCACTTTTTCACTATTTGCAGAGTCAACTGACTTATAGCGGGAGTATAAATAAAATCAGCACAAAGAAAGAGAGCAAAATTTAACGGAGTCGAGATATAGCAAAAAAGTACATGTTTGGCTGCACACACACATACATATGTACATAGCAAGTCATAGTAACTAAATTACAAATAACAAAGAAAGAGAAAGAGTGAGAGAGCGCTGCCTTTTAGTACTCAAAAGTCAATTGCAGACAAGAGCGCGGCTGCTCGAGGCCAACTGCATACCTCACCAGTACTTATTTGTGTGTATCTTTCTTCTGCTTGGGACTTCTGCTGTTTCACTTTAAACGTATTTAACTTTCTCATTTGGAGCGAATGCCATTTTATTTGAAGACATACAAAATAAAGTAGAGCAAATGAGTAATGGCATGCTGGACGTCAGCACACACAGCACAAAAACATATTTACCCACAGTTTCACAGTAAAACTTTAAACTACAATATTTTAGTAGCTGCACAGTAGACCGGAGTCTAGAGCATATACCATATGGCAGCATGGCTGCGGCTATGCGCGGTAGGGGGTGAGCGCATATATGAGTGGCGTATGCACTAGTTCTAGTTAGAAGCGTTCAACCTCAATTTTCCATGTTTCGAATTTTTTTTTGCACTCCCCTATTTAAGCTGCGCCCACACACACACATACACAAACATCTATATGCTGTGCTAAATAATAAAAATATGAAAGTAAAACAAATATCCCTGCATAATGTGGAGCAAATAAGTAGAATTCCAAGTAAGCACCCTCATGTGCTGCTTCAGTCTCCTTTTTCGCCAACACTTCTGCCTTCTTACTCAGCTTTTGCTGTTTTCTTCGACTCCGACTCCAGTGCAATTGCAGTCGCCTACTTGCTTTCCTGCTGCCTGTTTGTCCTCTTTTCAGCACTTAAAATGCTACTTTTTCCACATTTTGTTTCTTTTTTTCTATTTGTTTCCCTCTTTCAGCGCTTTCTTGTGTGCTGGCTCCACTTTTAACACTTTTTTCAAATGCATTTTTATGCTATTCTGGCATGCAAAGGCAAACATTACTTCGATTAAATATTTTCCACACGCTTTCATTTTTTCTATTTATCGGAAGTTGTCTTTAGGCGCTGGGCTATTTGTCCATGGTCCTTAATGAGTATTCTTCTAACTTTTAGTTTAGATACTGTTTCGTATAAAGTACGGCTTCATTGCCAGGTAGGTGAAGATATCTTGCGAAAATGATCTAAAGACACTCGGACGATATTAAATCTTTTATTATTTACAAATGAAGGAGAATTTCTAGCAACCCTACTAATCACTTATGAAGATTAATTCGCTTAAAGTACTCTGAAACTAATACTGCTCTAACGCTGGCCGATTGTAATTAATTAGAACTAGCCTAGATTTCATAATCGCTTTAGGATTTCGAACATGGCAGCATTCTTAAACAACTTATCGACTCCAAATTGTCTGCAGTCCTAAAGGTATGCTTTGACGAATAAGTCGTAGAATACATGACAGTGTTTCATTACTCCGAAATATTTTATAAGCCATTTGTTTATAGACATAAATTTATTTTACGTAATAAGTTCATTCAATTATTATTTTCCCCATAGTTGGTGTTTGTAATCAGCATAAAGGTGTGCTTTGCAAGATTTAAAAAGTGCATATTCGCATGCGACTTTCTCAGCGGCATTTGAAGGGTTTTGAAAAGAATAAAGTGGACTTTGTGCGTCGATTCATCACTATGGATGAGACTTGGCTCCATCACAATGACCCTGAATCAAAACAAGAAGCTAAAGAGTGATGTAAAGAACTTCGATCGAAACGGCTTTGAAATGAGTTCGTGTCCGGAAATCGGCCAAGAAGGTTATGGCATCAGTTTTTTGGGATGCGAGAGGAATTTCGTTTGTGGATCACTTGCAAACTGGTAAAACAATTAATTCTGAATATTATTGCAACCTTTTGGACCAGTTGAAGGAAAATATTCGTGAAAAAAGACCCGGTTTGCAAAAGAAAAAAAATCATTTTTCATCAGGACAATGCACCGTGTCACAAGAGCACTTTGACAATGGCTAAAATCCATGAATCAAAGTTTGAATTGTTGGAGCATCCACCGTATTCACCAGATTTGGCCCCCAGCGACTTCCATTTGTTTCCAGAACTCAAAAAATCTATGCGTGGCAAGCGTTCTTTTCATCAAATGAAGAGGTCATAACGGCTGTTGAAGCGTATTTTGAAGACCTTCCGTTGTATTGGTTCAGTTTATATGATTTTTTAACATCTTAATCAATCAATACTTTTTATTTATCGCTTGTCGACATTTTTTATATTTCTTGTATCTCTAATAAAATACAAATTTGATATGTTTGTTGTAGGGCACAAAAAAGAGCGCACAGGTTGAAACAAAGGCAAACAAGTAAGTGATGTACAAGTCAAGTGAGGCGAGCAAATAGTTGAGCGTGCAAAGTGCACAAAGAACGAGCGTTCAAAGGCTGTGGAGCAGCACACGTTGGCTGTGAAAGAGCACGAGAGGTGGATAGATACGACGGGAATGCAGCTTTGAAGCACCATAAGTTGCATGCAAGTTGCTGAGTATCACAATGGATTCTCATAGCAAATAAATTTGCCGTTATATAAAAAAGCTAGTATAGATTTACTTGGACGTAAGTTACAGGGGGACTGAGTGAAAAATATGGGAGAAAGAAGGAGGAGCTTCTATGTAGACGAAATTAAAAGGAAACTGAGTCGATTTAGTTGGAGGATAGAGTTATGTGTAGAAGTTCACGCAAGTGAAGAAAGTCCTCTGATTCCCATTCATTTGGGAGTAGCCCGAAACAATTCTATTTCATATGGCTCAAGCAGCTCAGGACTTCCGGTCTTAGACCAATTTTCCTCTGGGTAGCCAAAGAATATACATTTGCAGGCGAGCTAAAGTGAGAAGAACAATGTACGGATGCCTGTCTTTTAATAGTCAGTCAGCTTATGAGATATTGAGCTGTTGTTTCACACATGCTTTTTTCTACAAGAAGCTGATCATTTGTTGGAACAGCGCACAACTATAACATATAGTTGCCAAAGAAACTGAATAACCGAAATAAATTTCTTGTTTGAGAAATTTTTTTAGGAAGTTTCTTCAAGCAATTTGGAAGAGATTTTTCTTCAAGATATCGCTACAATCTTCGAACACACCGTTCAGTTCAGAAAACTATAGCATATAGTTACCATACAAACAGATCGAACAAACTCCAGTTTTTGTATAACAAACTTTTTTATTTGACAAGATACCTTAAAGACAGTTTGTTCAGATTATTTTCCACAACTTTGCTATAATTTCCAAAGAAATTTTTCAGATCGGTCTTCCATATGTTATAGCTGCTCTACAAACTGATTATCAGCATCAAGTGCTTATATGGAAACTTCTTCATTTGTAAAGGATATTATAGCAACCGCAAACCGTAGTTAACGTTTTTTTTTTGTTTGCAAACAAAAAGTATACGCAGTGAGCACCCTGTATTTTACAACTGTAATTTTTGGGTGTGTACAGCCACTTTTTACACTGCGCTCACATCAGTACTGTTATTATTATTATTATCTATGAGTGTGGTTGCAGCACCAACCGATGACTCAGCGTGAGTCATAGCGCAGCCGAAGCGCCAACAACAGCAACAAGAAGCAGGATAGTGCGCTGACAGGCGTTGCAAGCGCAGGAGACGGGTTTAAGGCAGCTTGTCTGAGCGCAGCCAAATAGCGGTGGTGTAGCGGCAGCAGCCGTACGTTTGTATGTATGCATAACGACGCTGCCAAGCAAAAGGCATTTCATTGTGTTTGGCTGTGCATATTTCAGCGCAAATAGTTGAGAAAACTGAAACTGTGACAAAGCGAAAAAGAGAAAATGCAAAAAAAACCAAAAAAACAAAAACAAAAAAAGACGAAAGGCAATGGAAATGAATGCATGAGTGAGGTTGCTCATACGCCCGGGTGCTACTACTATTTATTTATGCAGCGCTGGCTTGGCGCTGTGTGTATGCATGTTTGAGTGTGTGTGTGTGTGTGCAACAAAGTGGCACTTTAACCGCATTATTGTTATGCTGACTGGTGTTAGCTGTTATGCTTTGTTGTTGTAATACTATTACTTGTTGTTTGGCTAAGTAAATTTGCAGCTATGTCACACTAAACACACACATACATGTGCATACATACACACAAAGTACCGCATGTAGTTATGCATGCTAAGCTTTTGCTACCAACTCTTTGGTTAAGGTGGACGCATGGTGAGAGCGGTGAGCGGCGATGCAAAGAATGCACCCATCAAATGTCACTAAACAGGCGACTCGGCGCGAGGACATGCCAAAAATGGCAACAAATACGATACGTATGTATTTGTGTGTGCATATACTGGTTTATATATGTATGTATATAAGTATGTGTAAATACTAAAGTAAATAAATAGTCGCGCTGAAGAAATGAAAAAAATGAAAAGAAAAATGTAGATTTCTTCTAAGCACATAGTGCCATATTTACACTAACACATAATAACCGAACACAAATGTACGCGTTTATGTAAATGCACATAATGCTGTGTGTGCAAAATATTTGCAGCATACGCACATCTGCTATACTCTCCCACATATTTTCTGTAAATCGCTTTTTTATTTTAATTTTATTCAAGCATTATTTATTTCCCTGCTTGTTGTTATTGTGGGGCCTTCGCATTTTGTCTATTTTATTAATATTTCATTCGGCATTTGACGTCGCCGCTGCAGCCCGCTTTATACCCCGCCCCAGCGTTTCGGGCAGCGCAAACGTTTTGCAACTTTAGCGATTTTTAAGTGGTTTTCTGCACGCTGCCTGGGCGCCAGGGTGGCGAGGGTGTTGAGAGTGTTTTGTGGGCGGCGCAGCGCTATGAGCCATTATCCTTTTTGTCAGCTGCTGAGTGCGCATTTTAAAATGAGCTTTTTCGGGTTGCTGGCAGTTGGCTGGTTGATAGGGGTACCGGGGCCCGTTTTGGCAACAGCTTTGCCTAATCATATGGTCAATTTAATGTGGCAAATAAATTACAGCGAAATATTAAATTAGTTAGAGAACTTTGGGTAGGCCGATAATTGCTTATATTGCGATGAGTAAGCGGGAGCGGGAGATATATTGTTTTTTGCGGTTTGCTGGCACACAATTTATGCAGATGAGCTCACCAAGTCTACCAATAAATCTATCCTAAGTCTATTGTTTGGCAGCTATATGCTATAGTGAACCGATATATGCTGCTCTGAGAGCTTCTTGATTAGAAAAGGACGGAGGCAAAAATTCATATCCATATATCAGAAACAAAATTTTTAGTTATACAGACGAACGGACAGACGGTCATAGCAAAGTCGTCTCTGATCATTTATACATACATATGTATATTTTATATGGTCTTTCACGTATACTACTCGGTATTAACTTAATATACCTTGTTTACAGCATAAATGTGCTTATTCGCCTAAAAGTATGCTTGCACGTATTTTTACGGTAAGGCATCCACTATAATTTCCCAATTGTACTATGAATTTTTGCAAGAATCTAATTTTAACCGTTTAATTTCATGGCCCTCCATTAGTTATTGCAACAAAAATGTTAAAAATTCTTCAGCGTCTTATGATATGCTACGAAAAGTATTTGTTAGCTATATATGACGCAAAACATTAATTATTCTTTTGAAGAGCATACCAATTACTCCGAGTGAGCTTTAATGATTGGTTAGTTTAAATAATGCGTTTCGAAATATAGTTTCAGGCGTTTTAATACCCAACGTAGTTCTTCGGATACTCAAACAGTTTAGGCGCGTTGGTTTACCGAAGTTTTGTTACTGTTATTTGCAACTGTTTCAAAAGCATTTACTCATCAAATACTTATTCTTCAATAACTTCTTTGCATAATTTTAGGCGCTTAAATCGATAAATGAAAATGATACATTAAAAACTAAGAGCATCCAGCTACATACTTTTTGCATACTTTTAATTTACTTATTACCGCTGCAGATAATTGAACAGAAATTATGAAATTTTTTGATTTTCATGGAATCCTAAAAGTATGCATTTCACATTTATTTTTCTTAATTATTATATATTATTAATACCAAGAATTGTTTAAAGGGCAAGCGGCATTTAAAAGTACATGCCATATTAATTTCACATTAAGGGCACTCCAGCCTGACGGCCTGAAAGTATGCATACAATTATAACGGCTATATTGATATTTATTACGAGCAACGTATCATTAAGAAAACTTCATCGTAGAAATGCAAACTCAATCAACGCTTCGTTTGTGAGTGTGTAACTAGTAAGTGTACCACCGAGATTCTGCCAACGCACGCTGGAGGAGATATCGATTCGATGGGGCTCAAAGCGCCGCAAAGTATGCTTTACTGGCACTAATTACGCACTGCTGCTATTACTTAACGAAATTATAGTAATTTGCCGAGGCTTTTGCGCACAGTTTGTCGTTTCCAAGTTAACGGCTTCGACAACACCAATAACGGAAGGCACCAAAAAGGAGGGAGTACGGAAGTCGGCACTGAGGCGGTTCACAATTCCTATGTAAAGTTGGCTTAATTACGGTTCATATTTAATGAAACCACACGCGCGCCTGCACATATTTACTAGCATGCCTGCATAGCTTCGACTTCTGAGAAATCTCAGAAAAACTGCCAGTTCAACTGGGAGTTGATTGCGAAATGGCGAAGCATAAATTTCACTTGACTTACGTGTGTTGGTAAGTATATAAATTGGGCAAGTAGGTATAAGAGCTAAAGTAATAAGTAAAGTAATGACATGCTTCAATATATTTATGTATAGCATACATTTAGGCACTCAACTTTACAAACCTATCGACTGTATATAATTTAAGGGTAAATTACAAAATTATGAAGCAGAAAAATTGTATAAATTTCCTGGCAAATCGTGCGCAAAAGATGAATGTGCAAAACATTACTTAAGCAGCGTTTTAGGAGTCAAACAGCTACGCATTTGCCAGCAACGCCTCATTTACGATGACTGTACCGCCAGATACATGCACACCAAACTCACAAGTAAAGGGCAACACGGAGTTCCAAGGGCGTTAAAGACTGCTTGAAATGACTTATAGAGTGTCAGCTTATATGCTCTATACCATGCGCCTGAAAGCTTACTTTGAGCTAGCAAATGCCAGAATTTATATGTGAGGCATGTGGAGAATGAGCTATAAACTTCGATTATCCACTTCACATTGCAAGATCAAACCAAGCCAACGTTTAACATATAAAATGCCTAAAAGTATGCAACCCAAGTAATCGTTTTATATATAAAAGTAGGCAATTTTACAGTTTTCATGTTAAATAGTTCAATTTTCTTCCCAGCAATGCATGAAATTTGCAGATCAAGCATAATAATGCACAAAACATAACTACCCTAACTGTATTCTTGACCGCACTTAATACAAGTAGAGCTGATTAGAATTTTACACCAATGGCTGGCACTCAATGGACTCAATATTTTGTGATTATATTTAGCCAGTTTACTTTGTGGCCGAATATTGCTGCCTATTAAGTGGTAATTTAGAAAACTTTATGACATTTTAATTTATGACTCTCGATGCTATGCAAGCTTTCTCAATTGAGCAAATAACCTATCCGAAAGTGATTACAGCTACTTGGCAATAAGTGTGCATATACTAATTTAGAGCGTTATCATAGATTGTCAAAATCTGATTGGATGTGAAGAGTATAAGTTCGATGAATTCAAAACTAGCGTTTGCCTGAGTTTCAATTCAGTATGCGCCTAAATGTAGATTAGATACTACAGAAAACTTATTTTAACTTAAATGTATGCTATTCGTAGAGAAAACATATGCTTTTTTAGCAATAATAAAGAGAATAAAAAAATGTTCATTTATGCGCCTAAAATTATGCAACCAATATTTTCAAAACATAGTAAGTGCAGAATAAGTATTTGATGAGTAAATGCTTTTGAAAAAATTGCAAATAACAGTAACAAAACTTCGGTAAAAAAGCGCGCCTAAAATTATACTACATAATATTTCAGAAACAGCACGTTGGGTACCAAAGGCACCTGAAACTATATTTCGAAACGCATTAGAGCAGCTTCTCAGCTACAACAAACCCGTAAATACATGGCAAAATAAATATTTTAATTTTAAAGTCTACAACAATAGCACCCAGCTTTCGCAAGTTAATTTTAATATGCTGGCAACTAGCTACTAGATTGCTTTCTGAAGGCCGGCGAGTGTGCTGAATGCCTTGCAAGTTGATTAATACGCAGGCAGCTATAATACGATAGCAAAACAACAATGATAAGTACAACAAGTGCACGTACGCACATGCAACTCTAACCTTACATACATACATACATATATGAGATTAGTATGTGTATTTGCTTGTAAGCCGCTGAAGCGTGCCAGTGTGTGCCTATGAAATTTCTAAGAGCCTATACTCATTTTTCTTGCTGCCATATTAAGCAACTCAGCTCGGCTTTGGAGCATTTTTCACTTCTTTTCTGGCTTTTTCTGCAGCATTCTTGCTCGATTCTCGCAAATAATGAAAAACACTGTAGACAAATAAAGCACTCGATGCCTGCCTGCGTGCACGCCTCGAATGCAATCAATTGCGAAAAATCGTGAGGAAAAATTAATGTGTCTACACAGGCACACATACACGCATTTGCATAGAAGACAGCAGGCGCCTAAAAGCATGCAAGTGCAATGATTTCGAAAGTATGTCGAAGGACATTTGCTTAGTGTTGGCAAGTGAAAGTGTGTGTAGTGGTGGGTGGGTGTCTGTGTGCGTGCACAAAAGCTTTAGTATACTCACAAGTATTTTTCTCTGTGTATTTGCACATGCATTTCGGCTCTAGTATGTTTTTCACAAGCTGTTGAGCTGACTTAATCATACTGAGTGCATACACATTCGCACAAAAGCTTGTATGTAACGCCATTGGGCACACGCACACATATGTGCTTATGCAAATGCATATGTATAAGTTTACGAATAACGAAAAATGCAACGCAGCTGAAAAAGTTAGTAATTTCAAATCAATTGTGCGATTTTTAAGCTGCTTGAATTCACTCTAGTACACCTAGAATATTTGCATGCAACTACTTATGAATATTATTTCTCTACCAATGCAAAAACTAATCATCGAATTCGAAGGTTTTGAGCTGAGCTTTAGCACGTTTCATTGACGATGCGCCTGGAAGTAGGCTGAAATAAGAACCTTGAAGAAATCCGTATATTTGTTGTACATTTTTCAAAAACGCGAAATTGCTATACAGCAAAAATAATACCAGATATGATAATTTGCCGATTCTCCAAACTGTTTCGGAATATAACAAATTTTTTTGCAATATACATATGTATGTACATTTGTACACATGAATTTCGAATTTTGAAAATTGTAATTGCTTCCACAAACGCCATAAAATATATTACCAAAAAAATAGAAGCCGAAATTATGATCTTTGATTTTCGAAAATTCGGGACGTTCATTCGAAATTGCGAAATTTCCAACTTGCAGTATCTATAATATCAAAAGAAATGGGAGCGGTTTGATATAACTGAAACTTTTTTTCGGTATCCCGAAATTATGATTTTTGAATTTCGAAAATTGGGGACGTAAATTAGAAATCGCGAAATTTGCAACTTGCAGCATCTGTAGCAGATAAGCTGAATTCCTATACTAGTTTTGCAAACTATGAATTTCGAATTTTTAATTTTGAAAATTTTGAATATTTGCACAAACGCGAAAAACATGCTATCAAGATGACATGGATTCAGTTTGATAAAAATTAAATAAATTTTCGGGATTCCAAAACTATGATTTTTGAAAACAATGATTTTTGAATCCCGAAAATTCGGGGCGGGAACTGAAAATGGTGAAATTTTCGCAAATCGTGAAACAATCGCAGATATGACATTTTCTTGAATCTCAAAAAATCTCTGAATACTAATTTTTCGAATTTATGAATTTCGAATTTTTAAAATTCTGATTGTTTCTAAAAACGCATAAAATATGGTATCAAAATGAAAAAGCAGTAGTTCATGGCACTGAAATTATTTTTTCGGGACAGCGAATTTTGGAATCCCGAAATTTGGAAATTGAAATTTCAGGATTCGAAAACTTGGACGGACGATATCAAAGATAATAAAAATAATATTATACCATGTACAAAACTTATTTTCAAAATCACACACTCCAAGCATTTTCAGCGTGTTCCATAATAATGTTTCAAATTGCTTGTCGTATTATTTAAAAAGCATACGATTTTCACTTAATTTGTAGAAATTCGGTATATTATTTTCTTTACTTTTTTGCTTTACAAAGCTTCAGGCAATTCTTTTGTCCTTTGTATTAACTTGAAAATAAATTTCTTAAAATGAAAGATCTTCAAAATATTTTACTCGCCACATGCGCCAACACAAGTTTAATTAGTACACGATTATTTGCTCGTTTGCGTGTTTATTCGTTTACATTTCGGGCCGCAATTTCTCGTTCACGTTTGCTCAGCGCGCCACACTTTAATTTATTTTATTTACGCACACGCCTTTTTATATGCTATTTGTTCCCCACTACCCTTCACTCAATTTTTCACCACTGCAACGCGGAAAGAATAACGGTTTATTTGTTGCGCCCGCATGGCAGCAGTTTTATTCGGCGATGCATGCAACACGCTCACATTTTAATTAAAGAAGTAAACATGGCATGGCGTGGGCTGCTTGCGAAGCGCTGCGAAAAGCGAATCGCGCAAGAAGAAGCGCTCGGGAGAGCAGCAACCGAACGAAGCAGCGGAAAAATCAAAGAAAAACGCAAAGAGTTTGCCTTCAAGTGTCACTACTGCGCGACTGTTTGCTGTCGGCCTACGAAATCTCAGCAGTGACGTATTGACCTTTCCAAATGATGGACGCATTTACTGACTGATCGGTCGGAAAGTAGTGTCAAGTGACTGTTGGTAATCGGCTTCATATTTTTGATCTGTGCAAAGCAAATTATCGATCCGACAATTTAGCTTGCAGGAATGGAACTCAAAGTTTTATAAGAGAGCAGACAAACCTTTGTGTTTGCGCCAAATGGAGCTTGCGCTGCCGAAGTGGTCACAATTTCAGCAAAAGCAGGTCAAGAAGGCTAGTAGTAGTCGTAGTCTGCAACAACGACTTCTATTAAAACAAGGGAATATAAAAAAGGCAACTGTTATATCCAGAGATGATACGAGCTTTTAGCAAACACCTAAGGACATGACATATTTAAGCATCTCTTGGAATTTTTCGAATGAAGTAAACTCCCCCAAATATCTGAGCACCAAAACTGAGTGTACAGTGGAAGAGAGAACACCCAAGAAACGCAGATTGGACCAGCCGAGCCGAGGCTAATAAGTTACAAACTCTACTATAATAGATTCAGCATTCAGCGGATGCCGTCAGTTCATGCATACTTTTCTAAGATCAGGCAGCGACTACCGACCTTTTGCAGAATACCGATACGAGGTACTTTCGGTCGAAAAAACCTACAGTGGCAGTATGATTAACTACATTTTTGGTGAAATTACAGGCCTTCCAATCTCTTTTCTTTATAGAGTTATTTAAAAGCCGAACACTTTCCGGAAATTGGCACTGGAAGCTTACTTACGTTGATCGAAACACTAACATTCAATAAAAAAGTATTCTACACGACTTCATAAAACTTGATCATGACAGCTTCCAACCGCATGTTATTTAGCTCAAAGACTGTCTCTCCCCTCCAGGCTGTACAAAGAAGACAAAAAGTAGAGAATTTTGTGTGAAAATGAGCATGCCTTCGGATGAGTCACATTCGAATGCGAGGTAACCTTCAAAGTTCGGCACCCGCAACGCACACCTCCGCCACAATCCATTACTTGGCCTGCGCATGATGGAATACAAAGGCGAAATGATGCAAAATGCAATCACTTCCAGGCGATTAGCATATGACAAAGCAAAGCAAAAAAACGCTGAGCAACTACAAAGACTACAAAAGGGGGAGGAGGGAGATGAGGAAAAAAAACATGAACAACCAGCAGCAAAAAAAGGAGAGAGGGGTGAGTGCTGAATAAAGACAGCGCAGCTTTCGTTGAGGCGAAAATCTCTTTTGATCTCGTTTTCGGAAGAAATGCAAATAATGATATCAACACGGCAGTGGGAAAGTACAATAAAAGCAACAACCATGGATAAGCACATGGCACTCCATAAACCCACACAAAGTGTCAGCGGAGAAAGCGTAAGTGTGGCAAGAACTTTTTCCCATTTTTTTTGCCTGCGTAATGTGAGTATTGCAAATAAATAGCAACAAAAACTACAACAACACGTATTTTTTGGAGATTTTTTGACAAATGAAGCTGCTGGCAATATTCACAGCTGTCACGTCGCTGCTGCTGTTCGTTGTTGCTGTTTTGTGTTGTAATGGCGCCCGCCGCGGCAGCTGACGATATGACAAACAAATCCGCAACATTTGCTTAACAAAATGTTGAAACACATTCGTCGTCGTTCGTGCAACGGCAGCTTCCACACACAAATATATCCTAAAACACCGTTCAGCGACTAGCTCACTTCCACAACTCACACCATTCTTTTGTTTATATTTTTTTACACGCCTTGATCCACTCCAGCTCCCCAATTGCCGCCTGTCTCAGATTTGTATTCCCTCATCTCACTTAAGCCGCTTTTTTTATGTGGCACTGTTTGTACTTCCAATTCCTGTTGCTTTTTAGTCGCGGGATTTAGTTCCCCTCCATCGGCTTGATAGCTCCATAGCTGCGGCTCATTCCACATATCAGGCGGTCACGTTGCGCACTTTTACTAACTCAATTTGAATGTCATAAATACAGTTTCGCACTCTTGCAATACACCACAGCGCCAGCCGAGACCCCGACCCCGTCTTCTCCTCGCTGTAGTGGCACTTTGTTGCTTGTCTTGCCATCTGCAAATCCACGTGTTCAAATTTAGCACGAATCAGCAAGCAGCGGCAACCACGTAGCGGATTGCTGCTCTAGTTGCTGACTAAGTGAGTGGCTGTGGAGTGTCGCAGCAAGGGGCTTATGGTGGCTGCTTACATTGTTCAATTATTTTAAAACCAGATTTCTTTTGTTGTCTCTTTTTCTTCGTTTACCGTTGTCTCCTAGCTATATTGACACTAAATTTATATTAAAATAGTCAATTAAGCTTGCTTTTAGATATAAAATATTCGGCTCATAGTAGGGTTACGTAAGATTAAGCAACATTGTACCGAACTTAAGCGGTAACATTGGAAAAGCGCTGATTTTTCAAACAGACTTGAAATGTCGAAATGTTTTAATATCCTCACCATGGTTGGAACATTTTCCAGCCTCTGAATTCGGAGATCAACTTACTCCTGCAGAAGCTTACAAGATTTTGTAGTTCACTAATTATTGCACAGTTAACTTGCAATATGGAAATGTACAGTTCTTTGGGATCAATCAGTGCATGCTAGACCCATGATGTAAATGGTTCCCTTCAACTGTAAGTGTGACTATTTGGAGCTATTCTGAGTTCCCTGTTTGTTACGTTACCAGTTTTATGTGAGCACACTTCCGCTTTTCAAACAATTTGTATTATTCGACTTGGTCTTGCACCACGGGCTCAAACATACTTCAAGTTGCTGACGAGTTTTTTGAATCATTTTGCCTTTTTGAACCTTTAGTGAGCCACGAGGGAGGAATATCAACGTTTAACGGATGTTGAAACTCATATTATTAAAGCATCATCAGGAACTTTACCATAAAACTTTACTTTCAAATATTACCAGCTCTCTTCTCATTTGCTATACAACGACATTAAGCCTTGGTTCGTCAATGATTTCTCTAAGAAGTTCGGGTTGCTACCACTGGTTATGTATGGAAACGGGTTCGTACAAGTACAAGGCTTCCATTGACTGCTTTTGAACAGCTAGCGTACGGCTTTGACTCCAGCAACAGAAAAATTATTCATCGACGTTCCCTTCAGCCACTAAGAGCGCACCTAGACCATACTTTTCGGTGTGCAGCACACCAACTACTACTTTAAACACACTAAAGTGTAGTTATGCTGTTAAACTTTGTGTCTTTCTCGCATTTAAGTGCAGGAATCAAACCGTAAAAGACTCTATCGTGCTGTCATTGTTTGCTCGTTTGCTCAATAAATCTCTTTGTCACAGTCCATGCCCGAAATGGTGACTAAAACTTTGTCCTTATTTGCAATGCCAATCCAATCAATAGCGTCCATATGACGTTAGTCCGTCTCCCGCTGCTACAACATTTTGCTATTGAGTGCTCCCTGTTTGGCTACAAATACCTTCTCCTGCAGCTTCGTCCACTTGAATTTCTTCTCGCATATGTTTCCCAACTAGTTTTTTGTCTTCACTGATTTTTTCGTAATTGAAATTTGCCATATCTGTAGTGCTGTGCAAATAAATAAACATGTACACAAATGCCAAACCCACACAGAGCCGGGTTCCTTTGGTACCACTTTCGCAAGCTCGCCTAGTTGGGCCGAATAAACACACATAACAAACTAGACGACATGTTTACCTAGGCGCCGAAGTGATACATTTGCCAATGAAGTTGCTGGGAAACTGGTATTTCACGTGTGAGATATCCTTGCTGAGATCCCGGCACGTAGCCGTGTGTGTGGCCGGGTATGGAGCACACACACGTAGGGTACAGGTGATACGCCTGTATCCGTGTGTACAAATATGAATGTGGCAGAGGTAAGCAATCATGCGACATCCTTTCGAGCAGTACGTGCCTCTCGTTTAATTGCTTTATTGACTAATTCCAATGAATTTGTGCGGAGCAAAGCAGAGCTCAAACGAGCTGAGCGGAGCTGGATGGCGCCTAGCGGGGAGTCGGTAACCAGGGAAAGACGCCAAAGGTAAATGCAAATTGATATTGAGTGGGAAGAATTATGTAACAGCAATTGAATGTACCGTAAACTGAATATAAAGGTTGGTGTGTTGGCCAGATTCGGTCAGTTGTGGATTTGGAGATTTGCCGATTTATGCATTTACTTATTTGATTGGCTCAAATCAGCACGGCTCACACTCCGATGCAGCAAAGCAGTAGAAAAAAATATTTCTTCAACACTTTTATAACTACGCATTTAACGGCAATGACTTTTACCGTTAGCAGCAAAAGTTAATTGATTCGAACGGAAATAAGTTAAATGCAGCAATGACAAACTAAATTTCGTTAATAGGTGGAGAATTGAAAAGCCCAATTAACGAGCGAACGAAACAAAGTCAAGAGAGAGAGAAAATGAAAGTGACAGTGAGAGAGAGAGAGAGGGCACGCTTGTATTTGTGAGCCATAGCACGCAAATTCATTTGACTGACACCTCAATGTATACAGAGCATGCTGGTCGCCTTGGCCCGCCCGGCGCCCCATCGAGCTCCAGCGCCTGCTTTTGATGTCCATGACTGCCATACGCTCGTATATGTAGCTGAGTAAATGGCAGTTCATCTCATCCATCTACTAATTTTGCCATTTCCCCATTTCCACATTTGCATGTGGACCGAGCGTATAGAAGTTTTGTTTTATGCATGCAAAGTAATTTCATTAAATGCTCAATTTCCTGAATACCAATTTGCAGTTAATACAAAAACAAAATGAAAGGAAAAACACTTTGTTGTAATGTGAAGGTGAATGTGCGACATGCATAATTGCTGCATATTTGAATTTTTAATAGATTAAACGAATCGAGTCCGCTCTGGGCCGGTCAGTGAATACGAGAACTGGGCGGAACCGAGCTCCAAATGTCGATTTTAGTGAGGTTATGAGGCTCCAGTTAAAGCTTTGGTGCTTTATTTTTGGGTTGGTTACGCCCAAGAGTATGGTGGATAGTAGACCAAAGGAAGGTTGTGGAGTTTTGACATTTTGCTAGACTGCGGAATTTGAACTTACTCAGGATTAGTAAGGCTTATTATAAAACATTTTGGGAGAGGATTATCGTCAAAGCTCTAGTAAAGCAACGGAATCTATCGCCGTTATTCACAATAGAGCTATACCAGAGTAGAGGCAGCTTAAATCTTGGCATTTCTTCCAAAGAACAAAAAGAACAGGACACGACTTTTCACCAAATATATAGATGAGCCTCTTCCCTAGATATAGCACTCGTTTGAGGTACTAAGGATTAGAAAGAAGATTTTCCTAAATCTGAAAATACTAAGCTATATACTAACTCCCAAACGCATTGAGTACGATCGAATAGAATTTATTGTAGAGAGACTTCATGAGAACTATATTTCGGCCGATTTGATGTCAGCACTACTGTCTAAAGTTTTCCTAGTTTCCTCTTTCTTATTACATTTACTCTTTAAAGGAAGCTACAACAGGGTCTTTTATTACCCGTGAGTATTTATAACGCAAAAGTCTGCAAGTTCGGAACATTATAAAGATATTAGGTAAGAGAGCAATCCTCTCAAACTCAGCGAATGGGAGGAGACACAAACCACAAGCAAAGAAAAGCACCACAGTTAGGGCTGAAACGATTACTTTATAAAAAGGATAGAGTACTGAGTTAAGAAACGAAATAATGGAATGTCTGCAACGACGAAAAGCAATTTCAACAGTGTCTCCATGCGCACAAGCACGCCAAGTTAATTTAAAGAAATTGACACAAAATTGAAGGTCAACAAACAAGAAATTGCCGAAGCCGACCAAATGGCGAAGAAAATCCGCAAATAAATTACACTAACACCAAAATGGGTGGACAAACGAAGTATAAGACAATGGCAATAATGATAAAAGGCGACGTACTGGGGAAAGTTGAGAGTAGGAGGGCAGACGAAGTGTGCCACAAGCCGCATGACAACTAAAAATACTAATTTGCCGTAAATTCGTTTGATTTACGAATGCGAATTGCCAAAATTGAGTAGCCCACGCCGAGATCTGCCAGCAGGGAGGCTGTGTTGGGAGAATGTAGCCTTGCTGATGATTGCTTGGCAGCGCGCTAAAAGCAGCGTACTGCGCACTGTGTGTGAGGGTGGTGGGGTGCGGCTGCACAGCACAGTAGGGATGTGCCGATTACTTAGAAGCCAATTTAAAGTAATAGCGCGGCTTAATTTGAAGGCAATAACTAAGGACGAGATGGGCTTCATTTTAATTGGACATTTTAATGCGCGCTATAACGGCAACGGGATTAAGAAGCACAGGAAGTGGAGGGGAGGACGCATGACAGTCAAAATCAGCGGCAGAGTGAGTGATGATGATGCGGTTAAGAAGTGAGCACAATATGATGTTTTGCGTTTAAGCAGCGGTTTTGTGTGTGTGCGTGACTTGAAAATCACTTTGAAACAAGAAAAAGAAAAAAGTTTGATGGTTTTTATAAGCAAATATTTGAGGTAGTGGATTTTATATAAGTGAAAATAATAAAATATTGGGTAGTCGAATAAGTATTTTCGTATTTGGTCAATAGTTGTCGTTGCAATCGTATATCACCAGTGCTACCATATAAATATAAAAAACAAATAAGTTGAAGTTTGATTAGAAATGCGAAAAGACTTTTTCGACCACCACATGTTTTTTATGATTTTATAAATAATTTTTTTATCAATTTTTTCACCTTTTCTAATTGTTTTCCTGCCGCAGTCTTTAAAATCAAATTAAATTAAATATTTTTTTTTCACTATTTGCTAACAAATTCATTAATTTTTTCCACGCATAATTCACCGGAAAATGTTTCCAATTCAATTAAGTTCGAGTTCAGTCTGAAAGCCACAAACACACAAAATACACCGTTAGACTAATTCGTTTGGCAGCCACATATTATTAAATTTTAGAATTACAACAACAAATGACAGGTTGCACTTAGACAGTGATGCCACTGAGCAAACAACAAGTGCAACAAAAACAACAAACAAGCATTTAACGCCAAATAAATTTAATTTATTATAAAATTGACGCATAATTTGCTAGCGATTTGTGCAATTTTGCAAAAAGCAGCAACAAAAAAGCTGAAATTTATGAAAGCAATAATATTGCTGGTTGCACACAGCGGCACACACTGACACATGCTTGAGCTTAAGAGTGAGTGTGTCAGAGATAGCTCGTGAAACGCTTGGCCGAAGCAGAAATGCAACTAATTTTGTGGTTAAAAAAGAAACTAATAAATATACTATATATACATATGTATATTTATATGTATATTAAAAAAATTAAAAAAAAAAATTTTTAACTAAAAAAATATTTTAAAAAATAATAAAAAAATTACACCAAAAAATGTTATGTGATAATTCCTTTATTATTAATTTTCCTCAAAATTAACTGTATTATTCGCACGCCCGCTCACTTTTTTACTATTTTTTGTTCAGTTGCTCAGTGTTTGATTGCGCATAAAATTAATTTCAACTCTTGTTTTTTTTTTTTTTTGTTACTTTGTTTAAATACAAGTGTTCAACTCAAATTGACCACAAAACAAATATGAAACTTCAATAATTCAGTACTTTAAGAGCTTTTTAATGAATTTTACGCGGCTAATTAACATTGTGGGAATATGTGAAATATTAATAAACAATAAATGTAATTAAAAATATTTATATAATTTGGTTTAATTGATAGCAGACTATGCACAAATTAAATGTTAATGAATTTCGCTCATACACAAAGTGATATTTAGTGAGTCAAGTGTGGACATATTCAAACAAAAAGTGGAAATTTTTACAAGTAATTTTTACAAGTAAGTGGGGGCTAAATTCAGGTGCAACTGAGATTTTGGTCAGTCGAAAAAGTCTTTTCGTATTTTGTCGATAGAAGTCGTTGCAATCGTATATCTCTAGTACTACCAGCTGCAGTTGGAAAGGTGGGACTTTTAGCTTCATTTATCCAAAAAAATTAAATTCGGAGAAGTTCAAAAAAAAGTTACAGCAGTTCAGTGAAGATAATGAAGAATTTCTAAATATTGTGAAATTTTTGTATAAAAAAGGGAAGAATGCCAAGCAAGCCACCAATGAAATTTGTGAAGTTTGCGGAAACGATGTTGTATCAGTTCGTGGAGCACAACAATGGTTCGCTTGCTTCCGTTCTGGAAATTTCGTTTTACACCGATGAAAGTTTTACACTGATGGAATAATGTCTCTAGCGGAAAAATGGCAAAAAGTAGTCGACCAAAGTGGTACATATTTGTTTATTTATTTATTATTATAAATATAAACAAGAGTTAATATTTGATTAGAAATACGAAAAGACTTTTTCGACTACCCAATATACTATTTAAGTTTGATATTCCAAAATCGATCACGCTCAACTTTTAATCAAAAACGCTTCCAAAGTGCAAACTTCCCACAGCCATGACGCTGAAGCTTGAGTTCATTCACTAAAGTTGCTGACCAGCTACCTTAACTCAATTATTTGCGAAGAAAAAGCACATCCATCCATCTAACAATAAAAAATATGCATAACTTCATTTGGGCAACAAATGTTTTTGTTTACAAATGTCCAGCAAGTTTTGTGCTTTTAACAAGTGAGCAATTTGGACGAGTTAATTGAATTTTCTCGCTCTATTTACACACAAGGACACAGCAGCCTGGGGATATGCAACGTGCTGCTACCGCACCAACGGAGTTCACAAGGCAGTCAACAGCACGCAGGCAAAGTAGCAATAAACTGGAGTAATAAAGTGCACAAATCAATGGAAGCGGAGGCGACAACAGCCAACCCAAAGAGAAAGGTGGAGAGGGCCGAGAAGATTAGGCGCAGTGAGCTGCAGCTGCTTTGGGGGGGTACGCAAGGCAAGTGCAATTAACAGGCAGGCAAATTATCATTATAAATAGACAAATATTATGTATTTAGAATTGTACTCGTGCGCCGTTAACAGGCGACAATGGCATGCAAATATTCCCGACACACACACACACACAAATACAAAATATTGCTTTCCTTGCCTTTATTTAACACAATTTTATTCAAGGCTTCTTTGCTGTTGATGTTATTGTTGTTGTTGTTGTGCATGCTATCTTTTCAAGTGCATAAAATGCTCGCTTGTTAATGGAGCATCACAATTCAATTAAGTGTAAAAATTAATTAAGTTTTCTAAGTGTCTCACAGACACAAACCAACACCGACACCGACGACCGTACGAGCAGCGGGCCAATTAAAGCGAAGCCACCCACCCGACAGTAGGAAAGAGTGGAGAGAGTGAGAGAGAGAAATGCAAGCAAGCAGCTAAGTCGCACACCAGAGGCAGAGTAAATAATACGTAGAAAGTTTAAGTGAAGAGCAGTATTCAAAAAAAATTTAGATGGATTTCAATGAGACTTGAGAGGTATTATATCATATTACTTGACAGACATAAATTTAATGCGTTTAGAATGACAATATACAACTTAATCTTCGTTATTATGAATTAAATTACATATTAGCCATCCACATGATGTTCTGCACTGCTCTTTTTCTTTCTTTTTGGGTTTCCTTAATTTTGCTGCTTCTTTATAGTTACCGAAGGAATTACGACTTCGGTTTTTGTTTTTAATGTTTTTTTTCTAGATATCTTTCTTAATCTCGCTTTGATTGTGATAGATCAGATTATATTGGTTTCATCTACTGGGTAATGGGTAGAGTCTTACATAAACAGATAATGACAATTGATTCGGTGTTTAAGAGTTCGATTGATTGGAACTAGAGATGTCAGATGTCCATGGATAAGAAAAGAAGAGGAGTTCAAGTTATTCCGAATCGGTATGAGGTAAGTAATGCAGCCGTATAAATCTGTTCTGATAGACAATTGTTCTTGGTTGGATGGTTGACATTTAGTCTAAGTCCACGGACGTGCTTGGATAAGAAGAGTAGAACAAAGATACGCGCTTTCCGTAAAGGTTTGAAATTCAAAAGATAGTCCAATGTATTTTTGTACCATCAGAGTTTGGTTTGGGTTATTCTAAGCTACTAAGTTAGAGATTTTGTCGAACCAAAGAGACTTTGAAGACTGGATAAAATAGGAACTTTTCGAAGAAATATGCAGACATGACGAGCTTTTGACTATGTTAAGTGTTAAGCTTTAAGAAACTTTGGAAACTCGTTGCTTTAACTATATTACTTGGAATAACAAATAGTATCTTTTGAAAAGAAGCCACCGCTGCCTCATCAAATTTTATTTTACTTATGTTTCTCAGTCTAAGCATAAGCCGCCATCTCTTTGTAACAAATTCCTGAACTTCAGTCAGCTCGCCAATGACTGCCATTCCTGTCTACATTTCAAGCCCTTTCTTGCGGCATTGCAAAACTTGCATGCCCCCAGTTGCTCCTAAATCGCTCTATCTAAATGTGCACTGTTTCACTGGCAAACTTTTGTGCAAAGAAAGCAAAAATACTTGAAAATGCTGGCCAAACTTGTGAGTCACAAAATCGTGCGCCTGAAATGCTGCTACAATTGAAACACACCTATGTGCATGCGCTGTGCCACTGACTTTGGCAGCCGTTCAGGTTACAACGACCGCTGTGCGTAGCCTCAAGCATGTTTTACATATGAATTTGTGGTTTCCGAGCGCCGTGCAGTATGCAACATATATGTGGCTAGAAGAATTCCTCATGGCACATGTGCTTGTGTGTGAGTGTGCGAGCTAGTTGCTTACACTTGAGTGCTTTGAGAGCGCCACCACGCTGCATACCGGGACGAATCTATACACAGGCGTGAATCTTTGTATGCAACTCACACACACACACACTCACGTACAGGGTTCACATAAAGTGGCATGTGTATGTGTGGCTTCTTTATGTGGCAAAAAGTTAAAGTTGCAAAATTTCTAATCTAAACGCACGCACGCATGCACACATGCGTAAATGTGCTGCAAGCACGCCACAAATTGCAAGCTCCCAAATGTATGTGTGTGTGTGTGGCTGTTCGTTCAGCTCAACCAAGTGCACATGCACTTGACAAAGTGGAAATTTTCGTGTAATACAATTTAAGCACATTTCTTTGCAACTCTGTGTTGTTGCACACAAAAGCAAAAACAAGCAACCAAGCACCGTTAATTTTCCTTTTGCTCATACGACCTGCGCGTCCTCAAAGCCAATTGCTTTCAAGTCTGCAGCTCCGCAAACTCTGCCACTGCACTTTCGTTGCAACTCTGCGAAATTGATTGCAAATAACTACAAAATCAAAAACAACAACAACAACAACAACAGCAATAGAAATAACTATATGGTATCGCCATGCGAAGCAACCGCAGCACAAATTTTCTTGTCCCAAACTTTGGCGCGCCAAACTTCCTACAAAGTACTCACACTAACTTCTGCTACTAACTACTATTTTTTATTGTGCGAACTCCTATAGTACTTTTTTTGGTTAGTGTAAAATCGGAAAAAAAATATTGTCCTGGCTCTGCATGTGATTTAAGCAAATGCAATTTGCTTAAGTGAAGTTTAGCGCGCTTGCTCTGCTCTCGCAAACTTGCTTGCGCTCTCTGCTCCCTCTCTCCGTTTCTTACGTCTTCAACTTTTTATAGCTGTGATTTAATAGCTTCGACCTCTAATTGGGCTCTTCTGAAGTTTCTACTGTCAAAGCACTAATTTAGTAATGAACTTTAAGGGCTTGCAGCCTGACTCAGAGCACTGATTGAGTGGCAAGAGTGCTTCAAATTAGCTAATTAAATCGCTTGAGGGATCGGAATAGTTGTAGATGACGCTGTAAAGGTAGGATAACCAATTTTATGAGAAAAACTTGACGACGACTGCAGCAAATATAAGTTGGGCGCTTGAATTTCAAAGCCAACACGAAGTTAGTTACAAGCTTTGCTCTTGTCACGGGAATATTCATCTATATATAAAAACAGTGAACTAAATACCCTCTCAGGAGCTCTTAAATAAGCTTGCTATCATAAGCTCGAACACCTGGAGAGCTTCGAAAAGCTTTGCTGGTCACTCTAACTATGGAAGGTAATCATTCAGCTAAGCCAACATAACAAATTTGCAAGCTTAAATCACAACTCCTAGATACTTTTTAAGAGATGTGGTACCCTAATCTTACTAAGCTGAGCCAGCCTTAAAAGCTTTAAACCTTTTTACAAACTTTATCTTAATCTACTAGGTAGCTGCTGAGAAGCATGGCTCTCTCTCTAAACGTGGATAAGTGATAATGAAGAACTAAATATCGTTAAAGCTAGTCTGGATAGCTTTGAAAATTCAGTTAAAATTTTTTAAGACGAAGGAATAGAACTTAACTAGGAGAGCTTTTGAGAGAATTGTTATCCATCCTAAGCATGGATGGTGATACTCTAAAGGCTAAGAGCCAGCCTTAAAAGCTTTAAAGCTTTTTACAAACTTTAGCTTCATATCCTATACAACACCTGAGAAGCATGGCTTACTCTAAATGTGGAGAAGTGATAATGAAAATCAAAATATCGATAACGCTTGTCTTGAGAGCTTTGAAAATACAGTAAAAAAATTGTAAGGCGAAAAACAGAGCTTAACTATGAGAACTTTTGAAAGATTTGTTATCCATTCTAAACATGGACGGTGACATACCAAAGGCAAAGCTAAGCCAGCCTTAAAAGCTTTAAAGAACACAAACAAACAAACTTTAGCTTCATCTCCTAGAGAGCTGCTCAGCGCTTCACTGGACACTTTAAACATAAATGAGTGATGTATAAAAAACTAAAAACCAGCCTATGTTGTGAGCTTCGTAAGCTCAGTTAAAGTTTTATAAAGGCAAAATAATAGGATTTAACCTTGCGGAAACTCATATTGTCAAAATCGTAAGGCCTTCTGTGTCTCAACTACTTCATAGAGATGTCTCTTGGTGGTTATTACTGGATTTTTTCTGAGCAGAGTCTTCGTGAAAATTTAAGTAAATCGGTTCTATCTTGTTTTAAGAACTGAGTGCGATGACTGACTAGATGCTGTGTCCTTGCTTAGGGTCTTAACAATGTCACACGTCTCCCTAAATTTTCCTCGCGAGATTAAAATTTAACTTATTTCTACGACGCAGAGTTACTCATTGCAGTGTTGAAGACAAAACCGAAAGTGACCACACTTGACCACAAAAACAACAATGTAAAAAAAAAATATAACAGTACATAAATGCGTTTGTGCACATCCAACACACATACAAGTGTAGCAGGCGTGAAGAGCAGTCTTTACTCTTCTTCTTCTTCTGCTTGAGTAAAAATTTCACTGGCCTTGCGGAAATGTATTTTTAATTAAATTGCAATGCTGGCATGCATCACAACACATAACAAGAAAAATGAAGAAATTGTACAAGCACAAAAAATATTTAATTAAACTTTTCTTTACTAGTAAAAGTCCCCCACCGCAGGGCTGGCAGCAGGCGTACGCCGACCGGGAGCTTGCATGCTCAGCAACTGTGACGCTTGGCAGTCGGTCGCTCGGTCGCCTGTCAGCCGGGTTGACGGCTTGCGACGCTTTTTTATCAGCAAGTTGTGTTTATCCGCCCTTAAGGCATCCAGCCGGCGGCGAAAGGGTGCAGGAAGCATTGTCTTACTAAGCGTATGGCATCTTGGCTGTTGATTTCGGTTTTTGTTGTTGTAATTTTACAGCCTTCATTTTTATGTAATATTTTGGTATTATTTGCCAAAGCAGGCGCAACTTTTGCTGTTTAAGCAACCTCGGCTTCGACAACCTTTAAGTTTTTTCAAGTTTTTATATTTCTCATTTTCTCCGACTTTCGTTTTAGCCACGACCTTTCCTTGAAACTTTTGACACAACAAAAAACATTTAATAATTTTCTTCTGACATTTAAGTTGATTTTGTTTTTTTTTTTTTTGACATTTTTCGTTTCCACTCACACCAATTGAGCGCGCTTGTTGGTTTTCATGCATTTTTTATCGCCGCCTGTATGCTGAAATTCCCAAAACTCCCCACCCTCTCTCGCTACGAAACATTCATAATTTAAAAGCCTCCTTAGTAACTTTCTTTGTTTGGCATTGAGGCCTCCGCTTGGCATATTACACACACCAGCACCACAAAACCCTCAACTCCTTCCGCCGCTCTACGATTACCACCACACACCACCTCACTCATTGGACTGGCATTTTCCATACGCGCGCGTTCGTTTTAAACGAAAACTTTTGCTTTTAGCCTCCCAAAAGTTTCAATTCAAATACATTCCAAATTGTTTAGCGATTACTTCCGTGGCGGGGACACTTGAGACCTTCAAAAGAAGCGACTGCTGTCGATTTCTGCATTCGCAAGCCTCATTTGCTCAAAAAGCATTCGAAAACCGCTAAATTTATATTAGAGGGATAATCGAAAACTTGGCAGCTCAATGCTCAGTTCAGCCTTTAAATACATACAATGAATAAGTTGATGAATCAACAGTGCATAAAAAGCCGATCAATCTTTAAACTGAGTACTCGCTGAGACCACGAGAAACCTGAGAAGTCGCGGACATCGAAAAAGTGTTGCGCTTTGGTTCAGAAAGTGAAAGCAAACTGAGAAAGAGAGGAAAAAGCATTGTAAAACTGTAAAAGTTTTTGAAAATTAAGCTTTGGCTTGTTTTAGGCTTTTTTAAATTTCTTTCTGAGCTTTTTGCTTACTAGTTAGTAGAAAGCACCTAGGAACTAATTTTGTTTCTTAGAAATACTGAAAAAATCATATCGTGGGTCCTTGTAATATAATTGAAGTTTTGTTCCAAGTCCTGTTGCTTTCTTTTCGAGCTTTTTGCTTACCAACTACTAGAAAGCTCCAAGGAATTATTTTCTAAATTATACTGGAAAAACTAAAATCGTAGGTATTTGTTATGTAATGGAAGTTCTAAAAATTTTGCTCACAAGCCTACTAAGAAAGGGTAAACAAGGAAAAAAGTTACACAAAACTGCAAAAGCTTTGAAAATTAAGCTTTTGGTTTGTTTAAGGCCTTTGGAAGTTACGTTTTATGCCGTTGTGTTTTCTTTTCGAGCTTTTTGCTTACCAACTTCTAGAAAGCTCCAAGGAATTATTTTCTATTTCTGGAAAAACTAAAATCTTTGTTATGTAACAGATAGCTCCAAGAAGTGGAAGTTTTGATCTAGGCCTGTGTTTTCTTTTCAAGCTTTTTGCTTACCAATTATTAGAAAGCTCCAAGGGATCATTTTTTATTTCTTAAATAATTGAAAAAAAACTGGATATGGGCTTATGCAATGGAAGTTTCGTTTTTTGCCGTTGGGTTTTCTATTCGAGCTTTTTTCTTACGAATTACTAGAAAGTTCCAAGGAATTATTTTTATTTCTCAAGATTATAAATTATAAAATCTTCTCTGAGAGAATTAAGCGTATTATTTACTAATTAAACGAGACGAAAAGAATGTAAGAATTTTGCGTCATTAACCTATTAAGTAACGGTATTGAAAGAAAAAAGAAAGCTGAAAAAAGAAAAAGCTTTGAAAATAAAGCTCTTTCATATTTTTAGAGCTTTTAAATTTTCTGAGCAAAATTTCGGACCAAAAAGCTTTAATAATATATATTTCTAATTGACAAAGAGTTTGAAAAGGAGAGGACTTTTGTATTTGCTTTTAAAAAACTTACCATAAAGCTGTTTAAAGTATTGTTCTTGCCTTAAAGGGCAATTAGAAGTTTGGAAAATATTTTAAGGCGCTTATTACTGTTGTAGAATTCCAACTCAGCCGAAAATGATGAAAATTTTTAACAAGCACACTAGGCAGAGCCACAATTGAAATATTCCAATAATTTCTGAAGAATTTTCACAAAACACAAATAACTCACAAATAATATTATTAAGTGATTTTTGCGTACAAATTTGCACAAAATATTATTTTGCTTAACGCATTTAAAATTTTATCAAAGCAGGCATATATTTGTCCAACCGCAAAAAGCTGTGTCAATAATTACACTAACACACACATACATACATATACTATATACATATGTGCGTGGTTGTGTTTCATATAACAATGGCGCAAAATCTTTTGAGCAGCACTAAGAACTTAGAAAATGTGTGTCATATTCAAATAACAACAATAACAATAACAAAGCTTTCTAAGACTGAGTAGCGGCAAAAGTTTAATAATAAAGCACGACATTCTTCGGCATACACACAGAGAGGCATGCCAGCACTTATGACACACACACACACATATACTTACGCTGATGCAGGCATACATATGTGCAAGGATAATAAAATATATGCGCTTGTTCTACACATAATAAGTGTTTTATATCGAAACTTTCCTTATTATATTATTTCACTTCCACGCTGTTGTTGCACGCATTGAAAACATGTGTTTTTGGTGTGTGCCTAAATGTGAGCTCACTCTCTCTCTCTCTCTCTCTGTCGTAAACTCTAACATTACAGCGCTTGGCATTACCTAAGTATGTGTGTAAATATATATATATTTTTAAGACGACATTTATTAAATTTTGAAATAAGCACACGCATACACACATATGTATATCTGTATGTGTAAACGTATATCCTCTTACAGCGCACACATATACACACGCATGTGGCACAGCGTAAAACAATAAAGCACTTACAAGCAAATAACAAGACATATCTGCGGTTAGCAGTGAAATAGGACAACAGCAACAGCAACAACTACAACAACAAGCATAGCAATAATAATATTAACAGCAACAACAACAACTTCAGCTGCTTAGTGGCACTCAGCCGACAGCAACACGTACATACTTATTATTAAGTGTAAGCCTCATATGCTTACTCATGCGCTTACTCAGCACTCGAGAGTCCTTCGGTGTATGTACATAAGTTCAATTGTTGGTTATTGATTTAAATATATACTTGTACATGTATTTACACATACATATGGATATCATGTAGTATAACCGTATGGCATTATCAGCTCAATGCGCCGTTGCCAAGTTTATCAGCAGTGCATGAGTTGCAAATTTAAAGCAGAATTTAATTTGTTGAAAAGGATTTGTGATAATATTGGCACAATTTGCTTGCCACCCAGTTGTCTCGTTTGAACTTGTTTGGCTATTTTCAGTTGCAATAATGTTTGCTATTAATGTATTGCATTATAGCATACGTATCGGAGTTTCAGAGCAGCCGCTGAACTTAAAGCAGTTGAAGTACTGCATCCTTTTTAATAGAAAAAAACACTTTCGCCAAATTTATGTTTAGTGATACAGAGATATATGACACTAATACCGATTTAGGCAAGAAAGAGACTGATCAGACGAAACTACTCAAACTCCTTGAAACGTAAGTAAGTTAGATGAAAACATCAAAACCGCCTGATATTTTCTAGAGCCATAGGTGAGTTTACAAAATTATGATTTGAAATAGTCAGGCTAGCTTCTTATAGAAGGACAAGACTTATTGAAAGGTCTAAATGTCAACTATCATTACTTTTTTATAAAGAATGTAAATCTTTCTGCGTAAAGGCGTATTAAGAACACAACGTTGACATAAAAATTACACCGTTGCCAATTTTCAGTAACTAACAAATCAAATTGAAAATCGAAAAAAATTTTCAACTTGTATTCGAACTGATTGCTGCTTCTCAATTAAACTCAGAGCACCACTAAAATGTTTGATATTATCCTAAAGTAACAACTTCTTTAAGACGCTTCATTGCTTTATATACATACATATCTTATTATTAGTGCTCGAGCTACCCGCAGCAAACTACACTATCAACAAATTTTGATAGCCACATGGAAAAAAGTCGGTGAACTTTGTATAAAGTTCGCATAATTACTTTAAATATCGTTGCAACTAATCTGGTGATTAAGCTGGCGCGCAAAAGTATGCTTCTGAAAAGAAAAATTAAGGTTTTGCTGTAGGGAATACGCAAGCTGTGAAGCACTATTAAGAGCTATGTTATGAAGATGTAGTGAATAACTAAGCCATCGGTCGTAATGAACGGCTTAAGTGTGTGTGTGGCAGACACAAAGCAAAGACGCCATGTTTTTTATCTCTAACGCGATGTTCCACGCTTCTTTCGCAGCTATCTGCGCGTTCGTAATTTAAAATTACCCGCCAGCATTAAGCTAAATGATTGTAATCAACATTAGGCGACAGAGCTTGAGCGCAAGAAAACGGCAGCCTTTATCATGCGAAGTTCGAAAACATGGTTAGCGGTCAATAGCGAAGTCGGCAACCCAACTGGTAGGATTGAAATGCGCAGACAGGGCTTCAAAGAGTGAGTGGCCACATCAACTTAACAATAAGGCTTTCAAAAAGGATTTAGTGATCTCTGGACAACTGCCTACCTCTTCGGTGGCTCCCAGCTGGTTTCGGTGCTTCAGCACTACACTGACGCTTGCTCATTTGTGCTGGCTCTTTATTCATTACTGCCAATTTCTCACTTCTTTGTTTCATTTCCGTTCGGCGCTTGCTCGTTTATTTTACGACACCCTTGAAACTATCAAAACAAATCCAGGCACAAGCAGAGTGTTGGCATAGACTTGGCACTAAGTAAGCGGAAAGTTGAAAGCGCCGCATTGGGTTACATTTAGCAGCGTCATTTACCGCCGTTACGACCACTTGTCACTCACCGCAGTTTGCTCTTGCCCACTTCGCTTGCACTTAAATTGCGAAATGGGGCAAAAAGGGGAGCAACGCAAAAAAGGCAGCGGCAAACATTAACCATTAAACTAAATGAGCAACATTTTCGAGTATTGCCAGTTGAATTGTAAGAGTCGTCAATGTTTATTCTGGCAGGCAGCGCACTTTTCCGGCAATTTTCGTCCATTTTTCTTTGTTTTTCCTTCTTCTGCTTCTCCGTTGCTTTCGTCGTCTTCGAATTTGCTCCAACAATGTCGTGGCAATGCTGCGTATCTGATTGTTATGGCTGTGAAGGAAAAAGTAAATACTCTTATGCTATTACTACTTCAAGCATCCGTGCTATTTTTGGACTGTTTCAACTCGCCGCGCTCACTCTTCTTCATCAATTTTTGGGTAACTACTTGTACTCGTATTTAGCAGTAATGCAATATTTTGTGCCACTTTTCCGCTGACTGTTTTTCGCTTGAAAGGTGTGCTTACAGTGTTGCATGAAATGGCAGCATACAATTTAATTTAATTGCCAATTTACGGAAAATTGAAGACATATGAAACAAAAGCGGCAGAGAAGACGGAAAGTATGCAGAGCTTTGACTCGCACGCCAGAAGCGATGAATTTATGGAAAAGTCAGAAAACGGAGTTTAATTGAAAATAGCTGAGGTAGAAAATCGCTAAAGGAGACAAGGAAACTACGGAAGCAAAGAGAAACCAAAGGCTTGCGCTTTATGAGAGAGCGGCTAGTTAAATTGTGTGGAAAAAGGGAAAATATACATATAAGCGAGTAAAACTCTAAAGTTAGTAAATTCAGGAAAAGCGGGGTGAAAATTAATTTTGAACAAAAACGAAACAGTACTAATTAGTAGATGCGAAAAACAATGAAAATTTTTTTGGAAATGTGGTAGAAAAGGTAGTAGGAAAAAAGCTGTTGAGAAGCAATGAAAAGGTAGTATATTTCAAAAAAGATACGAAGAAGTATGAACAACAGGTTTGTTCAAGTTAAATGTTGTTATAGTAGTAGATAAATGCATTAAATATAAAGAAAACTGTTGGAGAGTACTAAATTACAACTATAGCAGTTCGAGAGGAGAAGAAGTAGTGTCTAAGGAGTGTAGTTCATGGATGATTTTAAAATCTTACTATCCAAAACATAAAATAAATATTGTTTTGGCCTTAAAATACGAATTAATCCATAGCACTTAATGATTTTTAAAAAGGATGGAAAAAGTGATGACATTAATTGACCATAAAAATAATAGCCAGCTAATCAATAAAACATAAATATTATCGTCTGGTACAGTAAAAATACCGAATCGAAACAAAATTCAAAAAAGTAGTAGAAGCTAGAAAAGTAGTAGAAATCAAGGTAGGACATAAAATTAAATTATATATGAAAAATGTACAATAAAAGCAGAAAAAGTTCACATAAGAAAGAAGTAGTGATATAAAATTGGCATAAAATAGAACAACTTATCAGAAATAAATAGTAGTAGGTGACATAAATTTGAAATGTAAGTTCAAAATATAGAGTTAAGCATTAAAAACTAATACATTTCAAATTAGTGTGAGGCACGCAGTGGTCTAAATAAAAAAATAGTAGTTTAAATACAAAAGTGCACTTAAAGCAATAAAACGTTTAGAATCTGCTACTGATCAAACATTCTGGTAAATATAAAACCTTGGCACGGCTGTAGGAGTAAAAAAAAAATTTACCAAAACCAACTTTTAAAAAAGTGGTAGAAATTACAAAAGTAGTAGGAGACATAAATTTTAAATTGAAATACAAGATATACAGTTGAGCACTAACCCCGCTGCTAAGGCAATTAAAATTGAGTGTGGGAGGAGCTTGGTGGCCGCACAACGGTCTTAATAAAAATAGTAGTAGCGCACTTAAAGCAACAAAATAAAATCAATTGCAGCAGCAAAGCTACAAGATGCCCATTTATGTTGTGACATTTATGTAGTGGCACGCAGAAGACGATATTTGATTTTATCTATTTTTTTTAACACCCAACCCACAATCCACAAGCGCCCCCATCACTTTTTGTAAACATATTTTTCAGCATTTTTCGTTGGCTAAAGAAAAAAAACACTCAAAGTGCAATTTGTATACACGAAATTGCAGTTTGCAAAGTGCAATAAACGCAAATGGCGGCAAAGTCATAAAAAGGAAGACGTAAAGCAGCACCGAAGAAAATCAAAAATAAGGGAAATTCACGAAAAGAAAAAGAAGCCACAAGACGCCAAAAAGAAGGGCGAGAATCACACGAAAAATTGGTAAAACAGCAAAAAAGAAAACGGTAAAATCGTGTGCAAAAAGTTATTGCAACGAAACTTGGCAGCAGTGCAGACGCGTGCGTAAAGCATAAGCGTACGTATATTGCATACTCTTGGGCGCATATACATTTATATATGGCAGCATAGAGAGCTGCCGTTATCTACATCACAGCCGAAACGGTAAAAAGTTTTTATTGTACAACTTTTACCGCTACAAATGTACGATACCACTGCTATTTACTGCAACAAGCGACAACAACAGCAACAGCAACAAACTACAATAACACTTGGGGAATTTTTATGAAGTAGCAGTAGCTGTGGCGTTGATAAAAAGTGGACAAATCGCTGTGCGCGCATAAGTAAAGCAAGAAATAAGTAGCAGAACAAAACTAATATCCCAAAAAGGGAGCAGCAGATAACGGCGATATATCTACTACTTTATTTTTAGCCACTTAAAAGTTCGTATTTATATATTTTTTCGCACACACACACACACACACACACATGCTCACCACTGTCGAAAGCACGAGTTAGTGTGTAGAGAAGGCGAAAAAACAGGTTTTTGTTAAGATGGCTGTGTGTGTGTGTGCGAAGTAAGTCGCAAAAATAGCACGAATGCAATGAAATGCAAAGCTGGTGTGTAGAAAGCGAGATAGTAAACAATCAGCGCTGCCGCTCATCGCCGCGGGCGCGCTGCTGCTCCTTATTATGACAGTTGTGGCGCGGCATTAATGCATGCTGCGGGCGCATTGTGTGGTCGCATGAAGCCTTATGCACATATACACTACTACTGCTTACAGCAGCGCGCTCTAACGACGACGCTGCCACAACTTAAAATCGCTTTTCCTCGCTCTCCTCCCCCGCCAGCTTGCCAATTTATGCGCAAGCAGCCCCGAAATGCACGAATTGCACCAACGCCCTCTATGTGTGGCCGCGTAGTTTGTGCTGTGACTTAGCTTGCATACATTTAGGCGCTGCATGGCAGTAAACTAGAGTTGAAGTGGCTGCTTTTGCTCCTACATAAGCGCGCGCGTGTGTATGTGTGTATGTTCGCACCACTACCAATCATTTATTTTAGTTTTTCCCTCAACACATTCGTTGCAACCCTGCATGGCACTAAGGTAAGGGTGAAGGTTTCGACATCATTTTATTCACCTTTTAAATATTCATTGGGTCTTTCGTATTTTTCGCGCGCTTAATGAGCAAAATGCAAAAATGTAAAGACGTTGCTTTGACTCCACATTCACGTTTGAGTGGCAGCAGGCGTGCGACTTTCAGGGGGGAGTGTGGGTGTGGAGGTTTTGATAAATATTTAAATGCGTGCAGTTGTACGTTGTGCTTTGCACGTGGCAGATAAGCAAAATCACAGGTGCAATAAATTCGTTTGTGTTCTTAGGTTTTGTCTTGAACTTTACGATGACTTTGAGAGCGAGCATTTAAGGTAGAATAATAAGTAAGTATGTCGAACGGTGGAATTAATGCAATGAAGGCTAAAGAGGACCTCAGAAAAACAGTACAATTACAGCTGAGTTACCAACCAGTTGTTCTATTAGATTACAGCCCAAAGGTATTCTTGGTATTCTATAAGTTTTACTGAAACCCAATAAATTTTTGTGGAAACTAAGGCAGAGAAAGACTTCAAAAAGAACATATTTTGGTAGACATAACCCAGACAGCAAAAATTTAGTCCTCAGCCAAGATGACCAGAAATTTCGACTCGAAAAAAAAGTCTTAAATTTCTGAGGCTTCAAGTTTGCTGAGAGAGAAAAATATCTGACGCGTGCTGTGTACAGCTGAGTTCGCAACCAGTTGTTTTATTAGATTGCAGCTCAAAGGTATACTATGAGTTCCACTGAGACCCAATAAATTTATGTAAGGCAGAGAAAGACGTCAAAAAGAACGTATTGTGGGAGACATAAGCCAGACTGCAAAATCTTACTCAGTACTAAACCATTTTGATGCATCTTTTAACCATATTTCCGCACATTTTCAAGAATATTTTGTCCGGAAATTTCGACTGGAAATGCACCAGCTTAAAAAAGGTTTTACATTTTTGAAGCTCAAGTTTGCTGAGAGAGAAAAATAACTGGCGCGTACTCCGCTTACCTTAAATTTAATTTAAAGCTACTCTTATAATACTGACTACCTACTTTGTACACTCCCTTACCAAACACCCTAAATTTAATCCCAAAAATCGCATTAGGTGCGGCCTAATGCAATATCGAATTCATTGAAAATATGATTTTCCCGCGCACAAGTAATAGAGAGAAAATCGCATTAAATCTAACGGCATTTGGCAAATCAAAGAAAAGCCAAATAAAATCAGATCAAAATGGAGGCAGCAAATCGAAAATCAAAAATGAAGGGTAAACGATTTCAAACACAAGTAGCACATACACCGTTACGCACCAGGCATATTACGCAGGAGAGAGGTGGAGTGCGGGGGAGCGCTTGGAGAAAAAATGTTTACTACCAAGCTAATAAATAGGCATTAAATAAATCGTTGATTGTGGCTAAGTTGTAGAAGCAATGGTTTAGAAATGATTTGTCGCTGAAGTGCGAAGAGATTTCACTTTAGAGGTTATTTTTCGATTGAATTTTGGCTAAAATTGTTTTAAATATTTCTAGCTGATTTTTCGTGCATTTTTTCTAATATGGATATATGTCTATCTACAAAATATACATAACAATGTTTATAACAGTTGGTTTTAATAATTTTAATAAGTTAGGCGCACAAAGGTATGCTACAAAGATATTACATTTATATTTAAAAAAGTCATACCTTGTGCCAGCTTTTTCCTCAAAAATGATGACTCGAAATTCTCTTATGCTTTCATTTAAATTTCTTAATTTTTTTTGCAACTTTTTCTAGAACATGTTTGTGGCAACCTTGCCCTCGAGGCTTGTATTTAGTCATCAAAAATGTTTAGCATACTTTTTTGCGCAAACAAACAAGCAAATTACCAAGAGAGTGCCACTACAAATTTGCTGCAAAATTTTGCTTATCAAAAAGGTAGCAAAAAAGTGGAGGAAACGGAAAATCAACCTCAATTTTATTTTGAAGAATATATTGCAGAAAGCAACCACAAGTAGTTATGAATGTATGGAGCGGGAGAGTGAAGAGTCGGATCGGATATGACGGCACGAAAGAGAGAGAGGGATCAACAACGCCAGCGGAGCGTGCGAAATCAAATGCTAAACAGCACAAAAGTACAGTAATAACCACAACAAAAGCAATAACTACAATCAGCGCAAACTTTTTACAGTTACTCTAACTGTAATATAGACAGCAGAGACAACAAGCTAAGCAGCAAAAGAAATGTATGTAAACAACAACAAAGCAAATACTTTGCTTATAATGAAAGTACCGAAAAGCAAATAAAATGTGGCGAACGAAAGTGGTTGAAGCGCACGAAGGCGGGAGGCGGGGCGAAGGGAGTATACAGGGAAAAACAAGAGCGCACCCTCGTAAAAACTTTTTAGCAATTTAACAGTTTCAAAAATTTGTTTGCTTTTATGCTGCGTGTTGCCGTTGTTGCAGTTGTTGTGGTTGTTGTTGCAAACGACAAGACTAAAAGACAATCAAAATGTGAATCCCAAAGCGCAAATTCACAATGAGAAGACAAAACGAGGAAAAGTATGGAAAAATTGCAATTTTACAATAAAAAGAGATAAGACAAACGAATTTGCTCACTGGGAGCCGGGGGCGGGAGTAGAGCGGCGAACGAAAATAGAAAATACTTAACTAGGTAAATGAGGGGGAGTCGCGTGCGCCGCTGATGACGGTGGGGTGTATTGTGGGTGTCTGCCACCGGAAACCACATGAAGGCAAGCAAACGACGAAAGGACATGCTCAATGAAGTGGTTGTTGCAGTGACGGCAGAGCAGTGAGCTGATGACGAGGAGCGGACGCGCGAAGGAGAGAAGGAGAGGCCGCCCGCCTCGGTGCCGAAAAAGCGTATAATAACCCGAAGAAAATGACATAAATTTGCAATAACGTCACACAACAATAACAGCGACGTGTTTTTCGAAAACCCAACAACAAGAAGCAACAACACCAATTTGCTTTTGCACCGCACAAGCTACGCACGGCTAATGGCACTTCCAACACTCTCGTCGTCATGGCATATTTAGGCATTGCCACAGCAACGGCCACAACGGTAAATAACAGCAGAAAATTGCGTCTGCTAGCAGCACATTTGTGCGAAATTGAGAAAATGAAATTATCGATTTTCAGCTATCGATGGGCGCGTTCCTGGCAGCTTGGCACTGACAGCACAAATGGGCGGTCTGGTGTGAGGCTGAGTTGAAATGAGCTGAGCCAAGCCGAACTGAGTCGCACAACGTTACGACATTTAGAAGTGCTGCGAATGTTGTAAGCGCAGCTGAAGGTGTGGTGGCAGAAAAAACGTTAACTACGGTTGCATTGAAGCTATAATACCCTTTCCAGATAAAAAAAAAAAAAATTTTATACAACAAATAGATTTCGTTCGGTCGGTTTGTATGGAAGCTATATGCTATAATGGCCCGATCTGAGCAAATTGGTGTGGGTCTTATGGCATTGCCTTGAATAATAATCAAAATTTCGTGATCTTAATTCGTCAAAAAAAAAAGATCTGCAAACAAAAACTTGATTCCGATAGTTCAGTTTGTATGGAAGTTAAGTGATCTGATAGTAGAGCTGCTTTGCACGGTCCAAAAGCATGTCGAACGAGTGTTTTAGCTCGTTGGCCAGTGCTAGCCTTTTGAATGGTCTTTACGTTTACGTAACGCTTCCCTTTCATGGGCAAATGCATTTTTCCGAAAAGGAAGAAGTCGCACGGTGCCATATCAAGTGAATGCGTGGAGTGGTTGATGGTTAAAATGTGATTTTTGTATATATCCATCATCACTCATTTATATACATACTTCAAAGGGTCTCCGACGTCTCCTTAAGGGTGTTACAAGCTTCGTGGTAAACTTAATAAACACTGTTCAGGGTATAAAAATCACAGAATTAAAAAAAAAACGGTTCGCCACACTCCCTACCAATGAGTGAGAGCTAAAATGTGATAGATATTTGCGACAGACCAGGTGCTGCAATATATCAAATAGGGCGGAAAGGGTTCGTAAACTGTCTACTCCTTGGAGCACGAAAACCTCGAAGATATGGATATGCTCTGCTTCATTTGTTGTTGGGCAATTGGTTAAAGGATCTACAACAGAGTAAAATCGCTTGTAAAAAAAGCCCAGGATTGGCATGCCAATACCAAGAACTGGCTCTCATGAAAACCAAAGACGTTTAGAGTCTTCTAAGAGTTTTATAACTAAATTGGCACACCTAGACTTAATATCAATAAGAAGTATTTGAAGAAATCTGTAGTTTGAAAACTATCTAATCCGGACTCCTACCATCATAAGCGGCACCTTCAAGCTCGGTAATATGTACTGAAGGGTCTGCCAGGTAGCTAGCATAATACTGATGGAATAAATGTCTAATTTACACTTTCCTTAGCATTTCTTTATTTTATCTCTAGTCCACTAAGTCGAGGTCGTAAAATTGCTTTACTTCCTATAAAAATTTTTTACGTGACAACTTAAAATTTTATGTACTTACTGATAAAGTGTTGCTTTTTTATGTTTATCAACGCTTACCTGCAAATAAAAATATTAATAATAAATTATTCATTAAATAAAAATATTTATTTTTAATTTTTATAAAAATTTTCTTAAAATAATGGCAATAAAAAAGTATTTTATACGCTCGTATTTTCAACAAAGCACTACGTCTCTGATTTTCCGCAACAACAACAAACTGAACTCAAGAGAATGCGTGGAATCAAGCGAAGTAGAGCGCAACGCAGAACGCCTTAAAATATGCAACGTCAAAGATAAGAAAGCACGCACATACAACCACACACCGAACGACATGCGACATGCATATAAAATGCCATAGCAGTGCAAAGCAACAGCGGAGAAAGTAGCCAAAAAAGCGTATTACAAAAAAACAAGAACAAAAACAGCACGTACGCAAAGAAAAACAACCACCCAAGCAGCGCACGCTGCGTCGCACCCACACTTGCGACACGCGTGCTCTCAACGCTGCCAACAACAGCAGCAACAGTAGCAATCACACGACTACTTTCCGGATTAGATTGGTGTGGCGAAAGTGTTTGTATGTACATATATATATGTATGTATGCCTCTGAGTTGAGTTTGTTGATGTTGTTGTAGCTGTTTCCCCACTCTCCCCCCTCTTTTGTTCATCGTGTTTATTTGTTTTCGCTTATTTTCGTATGTACTACGCAGCAAAGCATAAATTGTAAAAGCACTGCACGAACAACAACAATAACAATGGCTACAGTGTAAGCTGTAATCAAAGTAAGCTGCCGATAGCGTGCAAAAGTGGCCACGAAGGGAGCGAGAAGGAGTGGACGCAGCGTGGAAAATGGTAAGAAGTAACCGCAATCAAAGGGAACAGTAAACTTTGCTGCGTAGATGTGTGTATATGCGCGTGCAAATGATCACAAATTCTAGTTAAAGAAATGACCTCATCCTAAGAGAGTGAGTTTCAATCAAGCAAGCTGTAAGCTAGACTCAAAAACCGGTAGCCACTTGCCATCTAGAAGGATAACCCGCCGGTCGCATAAGCAAATCCATTCTTTTGTCGGACCCACGTCAGCGGGGTCTATCTAATCGAGTGAATCCAATTTTTAAGGACTTGAGGCCGATTTTCTACCGCTACAGCAAAAACTAAATCTGTTTGTCTCTAAACTATACTATCCGCAATATCATATAAATACCGGTTTCGTAATAACACTTCTAACCCTTAGCCGTCACAGAAAAAAGTATACAATTTTTATTGCTTACTTTTTCTGGATTCCAACTTGATAACAGGAACTTCTGCTATTGATAGGTTCAATATAAGCCTTCAAACAAAAAGAAAGCAGTAAAATAGGTACTTTCTTCCGTTCAGTTGAAGCCTTGCCAAGCTTTTTACAAGACATAGCGGCAAAGTAAGTCAACACTTTGACTCTATAACTCAAGAAAATTTTGCTGCTAATGAACTGAAGGAAGTCAACAAGCTGCTGGGACAGACAAAATTCCAAAACCAAAAAATCAACTAAGGGCCTTTGGCCACGAAAAAGGCATTTCCTTAAGCGTTAAATATTTGCGGCACAGCCTTGCTTCAATCGAACACTTCATTGTAAAGCAAATATAAACTGCCACGCGAAATCAAGCTCCCGAGGCAATTGCAGCGACTTGTGCGGCGAATGCAATTTTATGCCAAGAAATTTTTCCAGGAAAGAGTAGTGGCTCGTATGACAGAGTTGCATTTGCTTGCAGGAATACTTCATTGTGCTACAAATTTTATGGCTTTAACTAAGTACGCAGCCATTTACTCTCCACTTACGGCACGTGAGAAGCAATTTGACGTTTGTGAAAATCAGTGGCAAGAAACTATAGCCAAATAAAGCAAATACCTAGAATCACTGAAAATTGGCAACAACGCACGCAATCAAGCATGAAACGCTGAGTGCGCGCTTACCAACACTGCCGCTTGAGTGTCACTGCGACATTTCGCCATTTGAGTGGAAGTTTCATACAGTCCACAATAAGCGAATAAAGCGCATGCATTGAGATATCTTCGCATTGTGTCTGAGTGTGCGTATTCGTTGTGCTGCCAAAATACCGAACAAGCAGCCAGCCAAGCGTAACATTGTTATTCGACAAGCACAAGAAAGCAGCGCGTTGAGCAAACGCTGAACAAAACGAAATAAAACCCAAATAAATGAAAAGCAGAGGAGTCGACGAGGACAAAGACGCTGGCATCAGGCGAAGTATACAACTTCGCAGCAGTTGAAAGTCAACGAGCGGGGCGAAGAGACTGAGCGAGCGACAGCAAGGACAACAAGGACGAAAAGTATTTGTAGCGACAGTTAAACGGTACACCAGAGGGAGTAAGCGGCTGGGAGGCAGGCTGCAGCGGGTCGTGGCAATGGCAGCAAATGACCCAACACGCTGTGCATACTGACTTGCCCAAGCACCAGCGTTGCCAGACAGGTGTGAGCAACTGCTAAAAAAGCGACGAGTCAATACTGCCAGCAGTGAGCGCCTTGGGCGCTGACGTTGATAAAATTCGGCTAAAATATGCTGAGCACGTTGGGGCATTTGTGAAATTGCTTCGCTGCGAGACGTTGCTGCAACGGTTACTTATTTTTATTACCGTTGTTGTTGGCAACGTCGACGACGTTGGCACCGTTATTTGTGCGATTTGTTGGTGCAGTCAAATAAGAAACTGTGCGATAGCAGAGGTGGCAAGAGGTGTCTCACACACGTGTATTTATTTACGAGCCCAAACGGGCAAATGTGTTGCACACTCGGCTCCAACAAAGTGAGGAGCATAACCGAGTATGTATTTACGACGCAGTGGCAATAACAGTCAACTGGAGAAACGAGCGTAAGAATGGCTTGCCATTGCATAGGTGAGTACAAATTAAAAGCGTATGAAATAAATTTAAAACGTATTTAAATTTCAGCGCGCAGATAACGGTTTGAAGAAACAAGCACAAATAATGGGACTTCAGCACGTGTGCGGGTACGAAATGTGATAAATGAGGTGACAGGGGTGGAGAGTGGTGCTGGATTCAAAGACGGAGCTAACGAATAACGGCAGGTGAAGAATGAAGCGAAAGTACACCAACAAATCGTGTGCAAGCAACAATATAAGACTCCCGAAGCTACTTCCGAAGACTGGCAAAGAACCGTAAAAAATGGTCAGGTGCAGAAACTGTTAAACAACTTGTTGTTGCTACGACAGCACGAAGTACCGAAGTAGAAATGAAGTTGCGGACTGCTGCCACGACTATGGAGTACACTTGAAGAGCAGCAATGGCGGAAGTGTTGGCATTTGTTAGGTGCTAACTGCCACAGCGACTTATAAATAAATGTGTGCTGCGTAGATAAGCGGAAATACGATGAGAGGAGGTAATATGCAGAGGTTATACAAATTGAAAAATATGAGTAATAAAGAGAAAAAATGCAGGAAAGCAATATATCGGTGCACAAAAAACATTACAGAACTGAAAATTAGAGCAAATGCAACTACAGCGCAGCTTGATTGCGTTGTTGCCAATTTTCAGTGATTCTCCGTATTTGCTTCATTTGGAAATTATGTATATTTTTTTATGCCGCAGTGCAGCCAAAGTCAGGTCGATAAGTTTATTTCTGCTATATCAATGCTTCCTACTGATTATTCAGAACTTGCTTACAGCTCATGGTTTTCTCTAAAGGTAATAAGAGTTCAATTAGTCGTGAAAATAATATTTCAACAAGCTCATGAACAAGCAAATCGTGGCCTTGGAATCGTCATACAATTTAAGTACGATTCAATGTATCACAAATCACACCACAAGCCTTTATTTGAATCATAGTATCCTTGGAAAGACAATTTCATGGATTATAATTCACTTGGCATATGATTCCTTCTGAAACTAGGATAAGCCTTAAATGCCTTTGTCTGTCTTTAGAGCGCCCCAACAGCATTGCTTAACACAAACTCCAACTGAACAAGTTGCCCAATTAACTAAACAGGAACTTAATAAATCAACCTTAAAGTGTCGAACAATAAAAACTCCCGGTTTTTCTAGTAAATATTCGACCTAAACCCTCAAAAATGGTGGCAGCTTTTGCAAAAAGAAGACATGTGCGTCAATATTTTTGCAGCATTTCGTTTTTATTAACTCACTTACGCTTGTTTGACGCTACGTTTATGTTCGGTTGGCAATTGCTCAAACGCGTCGTGTATAACCTCACATAACTGTTGTGTGAAGTATTGCCGTAAAATAAATATGGCACGAGCTGCGCTTAAAAAATTCCGGGCAGGCTAGCAGATTTACATGTGTGTACCCTGCCAGTTGGCCATAAATTAAAAGCGAGCGTGGAAAAGTGTGCTGGCAGCGGCAGGTGGCCGAAGTGGCCGCGCGCGTGTGTGTGGCATACACTTGTGTGGAATTTAGAGCCAATATAGCGGTATGTGTGTTTATGCGCGTGCCTATTCGTGTGTGGAAGCTAAGCTCATATGCAAACTAAGCGCTTACATACCCAAATTTCCACACACGCACACACACACACAGGCGCGCGCACACTCAGACAACGATTCGGTATGGAAATGCTCACATGGATGTATGTTTGTGACAGCACACGTGCGCTTTGGGCACTTATGCAAACACAGCGTTGTATTTTTTGTCGTTAGCTACACTTTACCGTTATTTTCTTCACTCAGCACCAAGTGTACTGTGGTTAAGTGAACCTACCGCAAATTTCCATGGACACTAAAGTGCCAAGTGCAGACAAAGGATATAGACATCGACACACATGCGCATACAAACACACACATATGCGCATATACAAAACCGCTATAGTGGAGTGTGTGTGTGTGGGTGTAGCACCTTATAAGCGTACTTCAGCGCCTTAGTGTAGGTGTGTCATGTGCGCATGTGTGTGAGTTGGAGCAAGAAGCTGCCGAAAAAATAGTAATAGTAATAAGTTCACGGGGAAAAGTGGAGCACCGAAGAGTTATGCAAAAAGGGTAAAAACCAAGAAAAAGGTTAATGGAAAAGTGCAAAACGAAGTGAGAAGCAGCAAAATAGGCGCAGACAAGCGGCTAAAAAGCGTAGCTAATGCTGGACACCTATATGTGCACACGCCTGCTGCGGCTTCTACTTCGTCGAGTGCCTTTTACCACACATTGGCATATTTTTTCATGCAAATTCCCAGTCACTTTCTGCCATGCCAGAGTTTTGTGCCACTTATACGAATTTTCTGCTGAAATGATGCCTTTCTGCATTCTTAAGCCGTGTTAAACGGAACGCCTACTTTGACAGAGTTGCCTTGTGGAAAGAGCTGGCTAAAAATAAGCCTGCAGTTAGATGGATAACTGGGAAGTCGGTAAGAGAAAGGATCCTCGCTTATAGTACGGCCATTTATTATACTATCGGGACTAAAATCCCCTCACTCTAGTATCTCCTCTCTCTTTCCCGCGCTTCTGATGAAGTTCATCAGTACAAAAAGTTTTATCTGTGCAACTTCCGAGACCCTTTAAGAGTTAGTAAGAGAACCTCAGAAACAAAGCCGAGCTCAAGCTCTTGTTTTTTCAGCTAAATGTACTTTTATGAGTGAGTGAAGACCTGAAGCCTTTTTTTTTGTTCTTGATATCTTAATAAGGTAGCAGCAATCAACTTCCAATTCTCAAGTGTCCTCAAAAACTATTGGAGTCCTGCTGCATTTATCCACTCAAGCCACCATTAATTTTTCTAATAATATTGGTAGTCGAAAAAGTCTTTTCGTATTTCTAATCCGTTATCGGATATAACCAATATATAACCAATACATAACCATTTTATAACCAAAACTCAAATTTTTTCGACTACCCGATATTGATTCTAACAACTTACAACTTTTAAGATTTCCTCAGATCGAAAAACATGTCTTATGTTTTTCTCATCAGTATGAAAGCTAACAAATCCTAGTGAATTATCTGAGATTCTACAATTCTAGAACAAAATGAGGGATCCTGAATCTCAAATTATGTTGAAAATACGAAGAGCCGAGCTTGCTGATATGAAACTGCTAAGAAATCTTTAAAATGTAACAAATTTTCCAGATCTTGCAGCAAAAACAGAAAAGTGTTGTTGTTGGATAGGTAAAGCTGGCTATAAAATTGACGTTCTAAGTAGAGAAACTTTTTTGTTCCACTGTCCAGTTTTTGTCAGACTAAGAAATAAATTTGCCGCAGGCTCTAGCCCCTTCATAGATATTCGAAGGTTGTTGTTGTTGGCAATAAACATTCCTAAAGTAATTTCGAGGAGTGTTACCGAGTTGACAGTCTAAGGCCAGATAAAAATCCGGATCCGTTTCGATTACTTATACCCGACGGTCGTGGGAACGGTCCTTTTGATTCATACTTAGGAGCTCTGAGCTGCACAGCAGACGGCCGTATCTAGCTGTCCAAGTGGAAGCATTCGTGTCTTCACGGATATCAGCCGGTTTAGCCGACCTAATCTAACCTAACCCTTTTTTCTTTCACCTCATAACCTTTATCTATTTTCTGAAATGTTTCATACATTTCCTTAAGCTACAAACCACGAAAAAAGTACTTCGAGGTGTCCAATTTCTTTGAATACCTACAATTTCTAGAAGCTGTAGCTGCATGTAGTTCAACAATTATGGTTTCGTACACACAACTAGCATCAAAAAAGCGCCTGAAACCCCAAAAAGGTTAGTAATCAAGTTGAAATCTTAAATTATCACAATTAAACATCAACGAAGATGTTTAAAACAGAAAGCGAAGCAAAAGCAGCACAGTAGCCAGCTTAGCTGTCGTAAAACGAAAACGGGCAAGAAAAGGTAAGTTAGTGGCGCAGAAAAGTAGGCTACAACAACACGCTTACAGCCACGTATGCTGAGTAGGCCACTGGTGTGACAGAGCGGCTCAAAAGTCAGAGAGCGAGGCGTAGCAGGGGCAAATGTAAACACATAAAAAGTGGTCTATGGTAATATAATTTGGCTTTATAAGGATTTATGCCGGCAAAGGAGGTGAGCCAGCAGCCAGCGCAGGTACACAACAAAACCAACGGTGCATACGAAAATGTTTATGCTAATGTATTTTAATTTAAATATTTTTTGCAAAGTAGAAAGTACACATACAGCTTGTTTGAATGCGTCTGTGTGTGTGTGTGTGAGTGTTTTCATTACATTACTTTTTGTGTTTGTTGCGCCCCGCCACACAATCAACTCCAGCAGAAGGACTTGCCTAGCGAAAATTTGAAAGCGCTGCTGCGGTTTATAGCTGACGCAAACACACACACGCACGCACTCACACACTGCCAAATGTACTTAAAACACATTTGTATGCGCGTTGTCGCTTGTTTGTATAGTTGTTGTTGTTGTTTTGATGGCAATTTCACGGCTCGTGATTTTCTGCCACTCAGCGCCATACTTTTAAACACTTTTGCAGTGCCACACGCGCGCACACACACACAGCGACGCGCCTGTAACAACATTGTAGCTCATTTGCACACCATCACCGCCGTCAGCAACACGTTCGTTCAACGCTCAACGCTCAGCCTGCATGTTTATGTGGCTAATTTTCTAATTTTTCCCCGAAATTTGTGTACGAAATGCGAAATTAACAGTTATACATAAGCAACAAGCAACGCGACGCAACACATATACATAGTCGTATGTGTGTGTGTGTGAATAGAATTTGTGGCTTTTAGCTTCACAGAGATACAGTCTTTCCATTTGCGTTTTGTGTTTGAGCGTGTTTATGTGTGTGTGTGTGTCGGGAGCATGCAGCTGTAGTGCAGTTGTAGGCGTTGAAAACCGCCAAATAGATTGCCCTAAAAGCAGAGCGGATAAAAGTTAAAAGCTAAAAGCATGCTACGCGCATCAGCCGCTGGCCCACGTAGCGTATACGTAACTAGAATTTTTACTTCTGGTTGTCCGTATGCCAGCAAGATGTTGTATTTCCATCAGCGTCATGACAGTGTTGGCAGACGTAGCGGTAGGTGATTAGCGTCATATGTGTGGTGTAATTGTTTATAATTAAAAAAAATTGGTTTTCGTGAAATACCGATAATTCTACGCCTCAGGTGGTGTAAGTTTCTGCACCTGTATGTATAGTAAAACATGTTTTTAAGGTGTTAATGACACAAGAAGAGGTTGCAGAGATTTAAATACTTGTATATCGTTGCTTTTGCTATGGTCTTACAGCTAAGCGAAGCATGGCATGAAGCCAATTTTATGGTTGGTAATGACTGCTTTGAAGTTCAGAGGTGATAAATTTAATGCATAAATATGCTATAAGCATATAAACAGCAAAGCGATACTAACCGGTTCAAAACCGATTAAGCCGATTGAACCAAATTTCGTAATATAACGGCACTTGTTTGAAATCTAAAGTTTTTAACAAGTTGCATGCAATGAAACAAATATTCAAATCATGGATTAGTGTTACATAATATTTTTGCGATATTTCTTAGTTACATGTACATACATATGTACATACATACATATGTATGTATGTATGTATCTTCTTCTTTTAAAAAAAATTGGTTAATTATACAGTTTAAACCAATCAAACTGTACTAGTACATCTTTTAACTTAAAAATCAGCATTCAGTCCAAAAATTGTGTTGAAGTTATAATATACTGCCGGTCTTTACTTTTTGTGCCCGAAATTCATATATTCAATGATTTCAGCACATACATAGCAATATTGAGGATAAAATCGCATAACCGTTTCGCCCGTTTCGAACCGAGTTGAACCGGTTATGCTTGTTTCATTGCATATTCACCTTATAACATCTTTGCACGCACGCTCTTAGCTATTTTCAATATAAAATTGCATAACCGTTTCGCCCGTTTCGAACCGGTTATGCTTGTTTCAATGCATATTCACCTTATAACATGCCTTTCTTTTCATGCGTTATTGAGGTTGCAAATATAGAAACCTTAAATTTTTTTTGAACAACTACAAAATTAACGCACATTTATGCACATAATGTTATACATACATATGTAAACAATGCAGTTAGCCAGCTCACAACAGCATAACCGGTTGCAACACTGCCAAATTAATGTCACTAATTTGGTGCGCTTTAGGCGCATAAAAATCGCTGCCACTCTAATTCCACCTTGTCACATATTTCTGTTTTATTTACAAAATCACTGCACCAATCGCCCATTAATACAAATTTACAAATTTTATGCACAGCCAATATTTATTTAAGCCGAGCAAATACAAAATATTCGCGTAAATATAACCGCAACCAACAAACGCTAATATTATGCAGAGATCATGTGAGCGGTTGCCGGTATGGCAACTTGATCTGCGCCGAAATGTGCGCTTGTAAGCCAATTTTCATGGCTCATAAAATAAAATTTCACAAAATTCCACCGCAAATAAATATCAACAAATAAATGCGCAATTTTATTGCTAACAAATGGCTGTGCATTTAGCAATAATCCGGTGAGCACAGTGTATGAGTAGAAATTGTGTGTGGTGGGAGATGAGGACGGCGAGAAACATGCAGTTGCTGCGGTCGCTTACTGCACAAATTGACTGAGAGTGCGGAAGTTAGCCGCTTAAAAACATACAATGGTAATATCTTTCGTGGAAACTCGAAAAAAGTTGGATTTATATTAATTTTAAGGGATTAAAATTGTTAATAATGTAGAAAAAATTTCGCCAATTATTGTTTTATTTTTGCGCATGCATTTCATTCTTTCAAAGTGCACTCAGTTTACAAGCTTTCAGCCTTTTTCCATACAACCCGCAGCCTTTCATTTTACTTTTAATTTTTTTATTTTTATTTGTATCTTTCGCTCATTTTGCTGCATTTTTTCATTGTAACTGAGCACTTCTATCTTCGTGCTGCCACATAAATTTTGACCTATTTCCGTTTATTAAATTCCTAAATGGGCAAGAGATCATACCACATCGCATATGAACAGGCACAGCCGACCGACAAACGCACACGACAGATAGACGGATAAACCTGGCAGCCAACCAAAGCAGATGATGCCGCTGAAGTGTTGCACAGCGCCAGCGGCCAACAGGCTGAAATGAAATGAAGCTCGCACGAATGAATGGCCAGCTGCCAGCGTTGAGTCGTAAAAAGTAAGCGGTACGTAGTTAAAAAGTACAACAAGAACTACGGCATGTAGTAAATACATAAATAAAAACATAACCACTGCCGCAGTAGAAATCAAAATGGGCAGAATCCAAAAAAAAATCTGCACAAAAACGTAATTTATGCGAAAAAATTTTACCAGCTTCAATGGATGGCATAAAATGGCGAGCGGAGCGCTGTTGTTGGTCAGATATGGCAAATAACGGCAAAATGCAGACTATTTACAAATTAAGCCAGGACTATTTGGAAAAAACATTCACAGAAGTATATAAAAAAGAGCTGAAATTTGATGATTACTCTTATGCGCACAAAAGTAGGCTATGAAATTTTAATTTCGGGCTCGTTTGCTTAAAGATGTGTTTTTTCCACATTTCTTCTCGGAAATATTAACAAACTATTAGAAATGAGTAGAATAATTGGAAAAAAGTGATTTCAAGAGATAGTTAAAGACTCGGTAAGAGCCAGAAATGCAGGAGGCCGGAGAAAAGCGAGATTTATGGTTACAGTGTTGCTGCATCGTTTTAAATTCAATGTGTTTTTAACAGTTAAATTTAAATTAACTCCAAATTGGAAAACAATCTATAACCGTTTCAAACCGTTTTCATTCAAGACGAGACAGATACCTTTATGTTGGGTTTGACTGCAACAATTTTTGATGAATAAAAAATGCAAAGTCATTGCAAAGTGTAATTCTTTCTGGAAAAAAACCCAGAATATTTTATATGATACACAGGTTTGGTAGGAAACGTCCACATTTTTTTAAGAAAAATTAAGCTATAACCGTTTCACCCGATACATCATAACCGTTTCGCCCATTTCGCATTTTACGATTATAGCTTAAAAATTAAAAAAAAAAAACGGTTGAAATATTTCTTATACATCTAAAAAACAATTTCGAAAATCCGTCATTTACCGTTCCAACCGATTCTAACCGATTCGAAATGGTTATTTGTTTACCTGAAAATAATAAGTATTCTATGCATTTTTAATAAATATCATATAAATAATATAGTATTAATCTGCTTTTAGATCACTTATTTCTGGAAAAAAGTTTGTATATTATATTCAGTTTTGGTAGGAAACGTTCATATGATCGACAGACATATTTTTAAGAAAAATTAAGCTATAACCGTTTCATCCGATACATGTTAACCGTTTCGCCCGTTTCGTATATTTTATGATTATAACTTAAAAATTAAAAAAAAGCTACAACATTTCTTATACATCTAAAAAAAATCGAAATTTACCGTTTCAACCGATTCGGAACGGTTATTTGTTCAGCTGAAAATAATAAGTATTCTATACATTTTCTATCATTGTTGTATATTTCCTATTTAACTCAACCTCTTCCTTAACCCACAAAAAATCAGAAGTTCTAATCTTTCCTTCTTCCACCGCATAGTTTTTGCTAACAGCAGCAATGCTCGAAATGTAACCTTTATTACGCCTACCAAAGCTGCCATTTCAGCTATACAAAGAAGCTTTGCTTTTGTTTATTTGTTTGTGTGTGTATGTGAAAAAGTTTGTTGTAATAAATGAATGACGAGTAATGTGTATAAATTATTTGCCGACATTTCTTTTATCACCACTAAGCCAAACTATACGAGTCGTCGTCCTTCACAGCATGTCCAAGCAAACATCCCCACATATGCGCCTAAATGTATGCAGCACACTTGAGGCAAGCAAGCAACGCCCACACCGCACATTTACCCCTTTCAAAATGATTTTTTTCTTTGGTAGTGTTTCTTTCGCATAAATATTTTTTGAGCCGCTTTTGAGTGTCAGTTGTACAAACTGTCAGTGCGATTTGTCAGCTAAATGAATATCCTGACGCATATCCTGGCAAACGCTGAAGAGTGGCGCGCTTCAGTGCCTGTGTGCGTGTGCGTGCGGAGCCGAGTGACGGCGAAAAAGACAAGTGAGTTATTTGAACTGCCATAAGTAGGGTTGAGTGTGTGTGTGTCGCGTTGGTAAGATGAGGAGTTGGCTTTGCTGCAAATACGGGTGTGTGTGTGTGTCACTAGAATGATGGGTTTTGCGGCTGACAGCACTCGAAGTCATTTTTAATGTATGTGCGTATGAATTTATATGCAAAATAAAAGTGAAAGATGGCGGGGAATCTTTTTCACATATGAATTGAGGCAAAGGCGCACTAAAATGGCATAAAGGAGCTAAAGTGTAGAAAAGATAAAAATAAAAATTAGACGGTAAGAAAAAAGTGCGGTCGAGGTGCAAACAGAAAGGCTGTCGGTGAGACGTGGTGGAATGGGATGCCGAAAAAAGCTATTTTGTTGACAGTAGTTGGGCGAATTTTTGCATTAAAAAAGGATATATGCGGATATTTGCAAGCACACACACACAACTGCGCGCCCCAAAGGAAAGTAAAAGGGCTGTGTGGGTGGTCTGTAAATGTGATGAAGGTTCAACAGCAAGATTACAGCTTAAGCAAACGGGTTTTAAGGCAACCAAGCCAAGCATGTGTTGTGTGTATGTTTATGTAGAAGTGTAAGAAAAAATTGTGTATATGTGTGTGGTGTCTGGCAGCCATTCAAGCGTATTGTTTACTTAAGTATTGTTTACACACAGCTGCAGCGCACAATGGCGGCACTCATACACAAAAATTACTACGCAAGCGGTAACGAAATTGCTTGCGGTTGGCTAAGCCTTCACGCACACATACATACGTACATACGTATACATTTGTATAACGAAACACACACACAAACGCAGTCAAACAAACTAGCAACGCGTAAAGGAGCTCAAAAATTACCGACGCTTCCACCCGCGTGTGTTTGTGTGCGCCTAAGCAGCCATTCCATTTAATGTTATGTTATTTATTTTCCGCTTTTGCCTTTTTCGGCTGCAACAATTGAGTTAATTTAGTTGAAAAGTGGCTTTTTGGCACTTAATTGTTGCGCTTGAACGCATCGTAAAATATATACACTCACACTGTTTCCAATACACATACACACCACGGCTATGTACAGTATACATACAGACGAGCTCATTAAAAAATCATGGATAAAGCCAGTGAAGCGTAGAGATTTTCGCTTCATGCATTTTGCAATGTGCAATTCTGCGTTGCCTTTTTCTAGAAAATTCATATATTACATAAACTAAATATTGAGAAAAATGTGCTTAAAACTCATATATTTTGTAAAGAAAGAAAGAGTTTTTTTAGGAAAGAAAACTTTCGTTTTGCCAGAAACGAAGCAAAATGATTTATACTGGCTTAGTTATAAATTGTTGAAACATTTATATTTTGAAAATTTTTATCCTTTTAACTTGCGTATTTTTTTTTTAATTTTCCAACAGAAATTTTTATTTTTCTTAGTTCATTTTGATATTTTGCACGCAAATAAGCATAAACCGTTTCATAACCGTTTCGAACCGATTCGTTGCTGCCACCATTAAGTATCGCAATTTGCAGCTAAATTTTATTTCAACATGAATTTACAGCACTTCCGTTGGTCGGAAGCGCGCTGGCAGCCAGCGAAAGGTGCACCATGCTATAATAAACAGCCACGGCAGCGCTCTGGCAGCCGGCATGTAAGGCAGTATCATAAAATGGCGCCGCAACCGCAAGCCATGCATACCGCGCATATTTTTCCACATTTATGCGTGCATATTTCAAACAACGTTTGGCGCACAGCGCGCGAATTTGTTTGTAGCCTGCCTGCCTGTAAGTGCCTGTCGGCCACGTACTCCACCCGCTAACAGCATGTCGAAAATTTCAAACAAAAATGGCGGCAATGGCGGCAACTGCACAATGCGTTGGCAAGCTAAGTCATGCATAGTTTTTGACGGTAGCCGCTGCGCGCATTGCATGCAAATGAGCCGTGCAGGCGGCCTGGCGATGGCAGCATAACGGTGTTGTGGCACTGGTGCGAATTGCTGCGGGGCGTGTGCTGGTGGCGCACAACATTATTTCCGTTTATGCTTGTCAACAGTAATTTGACTAAATGTCCTGTCGCCTATCAGCACAAGCGCGCAACAACAACAACACTATTTGTACAACCGTTATTGCTGCTGTCAGATATTAGTCAAAATGTTCGAAATGTATTTCTAACCACCGAACAACAACAGCAATCATCCATGTACACACACACACATGTAGTAAACCGTCATTTGCACGCCCCACGCCTGCACCATCGGCTTGCAACAACAAATTATCGTCGAAAGCTTCATGGCGAGCACATAAAATTTTACTGACGTCTCGCTGTAAAGTGCTTAGTTGGTATGACTTCAAACGCCCCTCAGTTATTTATCAAATACGCACACACTCGCATACACACAAAACGCTGCGCCGCACTTCCTGCCCAAAACCAACACCAACACAATTTACCAAAAGGATCGACACGCACACGCACACACATCCGCAATGGCATACGCGTGCAGCACTCGAAATAGTATTTGCGGCCAGGCTACATATTCACACGCCAAACACAGGCATACTACACACATACACATATAGTTGTATGTATGCTTTAGGGGATACATACCTATAACGGTTACTCATACGCCCTGTGTCAAAAGCAGAGGAACATAAAAACCTACAAAAACCTAGCAACACACACGCTTGCGCTTGCACCCTTTGCTAGCGAGGCAAGCAGCAAGCAGGGCCCATCAAGTGGCATAAGCACAGCGAGTCTCTCAAAAACCCTGTCAAGCACGCACGTCGCATTTGTATTTGTATTTGTACCTCTGCGGCGTATAACTTCATTAAGTGAGTGTAGTGACGAGCACAAGAGAGTGATTATGCGAAAGCGTGTGTGTGTGCCGCTGTGTGCGAAGGACAGAGAAGACACGAGTGTGTGTGAAAAATGACGCCAACGCGTGCAAGACATCGCCGCTAAATGAGTGTATACCTCTGTAATGTATCTAGGGAGTTGCCAGAGTTGCCCAATAGAGCTAATTTCTGCAGAGTTGTAAGAAGATTAAACACCGAAAATCTTTGACAGATGTTAAGGGATAACGGTTTTAGGAGGTCTCCCAAAGCAAGGAGGGATATGCTATTCACTTTTAGTTTTGGGCCTGAAAAGTTGTGCTCACAGCACTGCTAAGCGACGGTTCTCGCAGTGACTGCTGAGTAGTTCCCGAAACACCGTTCCCACGTACGTAACCTGAATGTACTCGAATTTGTATCCGGTCAAGAACTGTCAACTCAGCAGCTTTGCTCTAATTTACTGCTGAGATATTTTCTAACACAGCAAAAACAACCACATGTTTCTGGCATAGCTGCTACTCTTTTACTATAAAAGTTTCGAAGCAGACTTGGAAATTATACAACTTCCATACAAAGCTTCAGATATTGTTGAACTGTGTAAATCCCATACAGGTACTGTCATATAAAGTTCAAAGCTTCGTTAGATTGTCACTTTATGTAGCAGAGAACGACGAAATGGATTAGAAATACTCTCTGATTGACCCTACATTCTAACCTAAGCTTAGTTTTGGATTCTCTCAGTGAGAGTTTCCATTAACAATGGATAAGCCTAAGTCTATTTGAAATTTCTGTTTAACTTTTGGGCAAATTGAAAACCAGTGGTAATATTTACTCTCCGCTTTATAAAAACTTACACGAGATATTTGTTAGTCTTATAACAAGAGTATGTATATGAGTATTGGCGCCGTCAAAGAACATAAAAGCAGAGCCGTATGGCAACTCCATTAAACACTTCTCGTTACTTCGGCCCATTAACCAACACGCTCGCATTGTTATAGCTATTCGGAACGTACACTTAAACGCCCCTTGCCGCACCGCCCTCTAACACACGCACGTATATTAAACCTATTAACAAGCAAACAAACAGGCATATACCCACCCGAGCAAATATTTATTAGTCGTTTGCTCGGCGCACCAGTTCATTCGCTGCTTCATTTGTTCGCTACTTAGTTCGTTTTATTCGCACATTCTGAAGTGTCGAGCGGACGAGCACACACACAATGGGCGCTAAGTGTGTTTGTACCTAAGCAATGCATTTGCTTCGGCAGCTCCACAGAGGGCGCTAGTGTCGTTCGCATGCTGTTCGGGCGCGCGTTCGCCTGCGCTGCCAGTTTTCGGCTAAACTTTTTTACATTTCATTTGCTCGCCAACATTACTTTCGACCTGTACGGTAAAGTGGCAGTTGAAGCAAGCATTGGCACGCTTTTTTGGTTCGTTTTTCTGGGCGTCAGGCGGTTAGGTGCCTCAGTATATATCCTCCCCACGTTCAGGATGTCGATTCATTTTCGTTTCTAGTATGCGCGTGTGTGTTCGGATTTTGTTTGCATTGCTTATTCAGCTTTTATTTTTTGGCTGTCATTGTGTTGTTGGTATGCTTGCTGTGAATGGAACTCAGGATTGATGTGGTCTCTGGGGAAGCAGTGGGTACGTGTACTAAAGTGCGAATTCGCATTGTGGCTGATTCACCAACAACGAAATTACTGCCGAATGGCGGGCGCATAGGCAGCTCCATCATACGGACAGGTATATCGAGTTTTACTGGCTGTTAGATGAAGTAAGGCAAATGGAGGAAAAATGTCTGCTTGAATGGCCATTCATGTGAAGAAATAGCAAAGTCAGTTTTAAGAAAGCTCATTGACGAGTTCATTGAAGAGCTAATTCACAGTCTAAGGCAGCTTTGTATATTTTGAGTGTGGCTAGTTTGAGTCTTTCCACAGAACGTCCCGTCAAACAGCTTTCAGTACATGAGCATATTATTTCCGGATGTGTATTTACTGACACAAATTAAGGCTACTGAAGTCCCAAATAGGGTTCTTCTTCCATACTGGCATAGACACCGCTTATGCGAATATACTGGAGTTAACAACAGCGCGCCAGTCGCTTCTTCTTTTCGCAACGTGGCGCCAATTGGAGATTCCAAGCAAAGCCAGGTCCTTCTCCACCTGGTCTTTCCAACGGAGTGGAGGTCTTCCTCTTCCTATGCTTTCCCCGAGAGCTGGAATGTTTTCGTCCATACGCACGACATGACAATGCGACATTCGCCATGGCTAACGAGCAAAGGACCATAAATCTTCCGCAGAACCTTTCTCTCGAAAACTCGTGACGTCGACTCATCAGATGTTGTCATCGTCTGTGTCTCTGCACCATATAGCAGAACGGGAATAATGAGTGACTTATAGAGTTTGGTTTTTATTCATCGAGAGAGGACTTTTTTTCCCCCAAACAGGGTTCTATCTTCGAAATAACAGCACATAGCCGGTAAAAATTCGGGTCCGCTCCGGTTACGTAGACCCGACTGTCCGAAAAACAGTGCGTAATTCCTTTATCTTCGCTACTTTCAACAACTCATCACAACCTTCAACCAAAGGATTTAACTTAGCAAGCAGGAGATACGGTAGCTGTCAAAATGGCGTTCTCTTTTCAAGCCAGAACTATTATTCGCAATGTAATTGAAGTTATCCACACAAAAGAGCTCATCACTTCGTCTCAAATCGATCCTAACATCATTTCGGTATGGTTTTTGCCGCAGTTCAATACGCAACTTTTTCAAGCTCGTCAGAAATTAAACTTCTGGAAGCGGTTTTTGGTCATTCTGCTGACAAATATGTTGTGTTTTTACCAATTGTGGACTTCATGAACGATTCTCGTTTCTCCTTTACATTCATGTAATGGATAATTTATTTATTAATTATAAATTTCAGTTGGATTTATGAACTTATTGTTTGATTGATTTATTGATTGCAAGGCTGACATTAATCCTGCCACTATAGGTGTCTGTTAGGGACACGAACACAGCGCGCACTCAACTCACTGAACACCCATTATTATAGGTTTTCCATGCTACACTTGAATAAATCATCAGGTCGCTGCTTGCCACTGTCGTCATTCCCAGCGGCGCGGTGTGGCGAGCGTGCATCAACTGTGTCCGCTGTGACAACGGCCGTGCGCAGATGGGGCTTAACGGAACCGAGTTGGAGTTCTGGAGTGGACTCAGCGTCATAAAGATGAAATGAACAGTTTTTTGAGAGTGAGTATATGAGTGTAGAGCAGCATATGATTGTATGCATATAAAATTGCTGGCAAGTCTACCGCTTTTACAAGCGTTACGTTGGCATATGACATGGCGGAGCTCCTATTTATTACAGCACATGGAGGACGAACAGGCGACGGGACAACGCGTCTCGCTTGTCTGTTTTCGGAAACCCATTTTGTTATTCCCCAAATCCCATTTGACTATCAGCAGGCGAAACAATAAGCTGTTGAAGGCTCGGAATTCGGCATCAGCGGCGAGTGGGAAGCGTCAACGAAGCTGAGCAAGAGCAGTAAATAACAATAAAAGCAACAAGCATGGCTTAGTGTAGACGTAAGTAATATTTCCATATGCATGCTGAGGTGTAGCTGATGGTGGAAAATATGCCTCATCAAAATTTCCAGCCACCATACCACCGCTCAGCAGTGTCATCGGCAACTTCATCAGTATTATCATCATCATTATAGGCATCACCATAATTTCCGGCATTTTGCGGCTTATAATGGCCGACTGTGACTATACCATCAGCAACAACATCATCATCAGCAGAGCAGTATTTCGAGTAACCAAGCACCATTAGAGTTGCCACCTCGATCCCATCAGCGCCAGTCAAGTGTCAGTCAATTATGGCAACAAAAGCCTTTCATACGTGACTGTCGTTTCAAGTCGCGCGCGTGTGCTTTACATGCGTACACGCGCAATGCGATGAGTGCTCGCTTTTAATGCCTAAAAGTATGCTTGCAAAATGGCATATGCCAAACACATTCAAATGTGATGGCGAAAAGCGCATGTGTGCGCAGTTGTGACACCCGCACACAGACGCGCGTGGCTGTTTTGTGATTCCCGCTTGCATTACAGCTTGCTTTCGCTTGCTTTTATCACTTTTTTGCAAAATTTGACGCGCAAAAATATGAAATTAAATTAAATTTTATTGCCATATTTCAAATGTTTATAGCCGCACCAGCAGCGCGCTTTTATTGACAAGTGCTACCTTCGGCGTACAACGGCTTCGATACTGTTGCGCCTAAAAGTATGCTTTTATGATGGCTTTACTACGCTTTTCCGCGCCTCTGTAGGTGTAATTTTTGTGTGGCTGTGTGCGTGGCTGGCATTGATCACCTATTTTAATGTTTATTGAAAATGTTGCAGCACATAAAAAATTATTATCCAATCTTTTGCGGACACGCGGCTTTGATATTCTGATTTTTTACCTTTTTTTGGTTTTGGTTTTGTATATTTTTTGCCGCGCTTTATGCTGCGGTTTTGCGTGTGTCCTCTGCCATTATGCTTTGCTTTTGTTTCGCCAATTATTTTTTTGCTTTCAAGCAAACTCGTTATTTGTATCACTCAATTCTTTATGACAAGCGCTTTTTATGCATTTAATTATTATGTAATTACAGTGTCTTTGTGTGTATTGGTTTATTTGTTATTTTTTATTACTTTCCCCACATTTTGTTACAAAATCCGCGCGAATTATCATTTTTAATTTTTCGTCCGCAGCTCATTGCGGTTTCGAATTGAATTAAAATATGTCATGCTTTATTGAGTTTTGCGGTTTCATTAACGAACGCCTAAATGCAGAGTGACAAAATGATTGAAGTATGAACACAAGCTTTTGTGAAAGTATAGAATTTCATTTCAGCAAAAGAATTTTTTTTTTAAAGTTTCGATTTTCATAGCTGAACATATAACCTAAAGTTGTCACGAAGCTTGTAGCAGCAAGTAGTAAACGTCGCAGATAGTGCCTTAGTTTTTGAAATATCGATCAGAAATTTTGCACACGTTTTTTTCTCTATAAGAAGTTGCTCATTTGTCGGCACCACCGCACCACTATGGCATACAGCTGCCATACAAACTGAACGATCGGAATAAAAAGCTTGTACGGAAAACTTTATTATTTCATAAAATATCTTTGCGAAATTCGGTGTAAATTATTATGTGAGGCAATGATGTAATCTTCGAAGAAATTGTTGCGATCGGATCACTATAGCATAAAGCTGCCCTACAAACCCAATGATCGGAATCAAGTTTTTGTATGAAAAACATGTTTATTTGACGTGCTATTTACGTCCATTTAGGGAATATTTAGTTTTTGTAAAGTGTATTATCGGTATAACCGAAGTTAGTGTTTCTTCTGGTTTTAGTTATTTTTGAAGCTTAATTTTTAGCCAAAATATTTTCAAAATCAATTTTAAATCTTTTTGCAATCCCAAACTTTGCTCGTAAGCGCATTTATTTCTACATTACGCTATGCAAAATGGTTTCCGCTGGTTAATTAAGCGCACTCGTTAAGCGCCTAAATGCACACTATATATACGTATATGCAAATAGAGTTTCTCTGGATATTAACTAAAAGCTCTCATGCATTTAAAACTTCTAACTCAATCACATTTCGCTTGCATGCCGTCAATTATTCAACCATTCTTGCATGCAATCAGTCATTTATTCACATATCGTTGCTTTCATTTATACAATCATTCACCCATATACACACACACACACTTGCAGTTTTTCTAAAACTCCCTGCAACTGCAACTTATTTGCTAGCTCTACACGAACTCACGAACCCATTGAATGATCGACGGCCGTGCGCAGGTATCGAAGCAAACTATTGGAATGCTAGCAAGCACTTAAGCTTATTACAACATTAGCGAAATTGTTTACATTTGTTGCTAACAACAGTAAAAGTGGAAAGTTTGAAAAAATATTATGGCCTTTTTTTCACTTACAATAAAAAATAATGCAGAATTTAGGGCAATGAGTTGGAATTGAGTTGAAAAAGTAAGCAAAATGAGAGCTAAAGAGTATAAAGCAAATATTAAGCTTGATAAAGCATTCTTAAAAATTTTTAGATTAAATATTTTAAAATGGAATAAGAAATGAGAGCATTGTTTAATAATGTAAATATTTCAGAAAATAAACAGCATAATATTTTATTTACGGTGATTTTGAATATTACGCCTAAATGTATACTACACTTCCAGATAACGCCACGAATCCAATCGCATGTACAGGTACAGGTGGTAAGCTAACTGTTTGCAATCAAAAAGTATATCCCATAAATATAAAAATATAAAAGTCTCCCTAAAATAGAGTTCACTTTTTAAAATCTGAGAATTCTGCGCAAATTGTACATTTTCAAATGTAACGCAAATTGTTTAGTTAAAAATATTAGCGCTTAAAAGTAGATTACTAAAATTTGTAATTTTCAAACTAAAACCCTTTTCGCACATTTTCTATTAAAATTCTATTATTTAGCTAGCTATCAACTTAGCCTAGTTTTATGCTATTACATTAAAAAATTTTGCAATCAGCTTAGCCTACTTTTTGGCCATTATATTGAAAAGATCTAAGCTATCCACCCGATAAATGTTTCGACTATTTAGCTGAAACTCTCTTTAGCTAGCTTTGGCGCTGCATTCTCTCGACGTTTTAAATTAATTTTTCCTAAGCATACATGTATATATTTCTTTAATTATATATTATTATTCTAGGCATTTAATTGTTTCAGTTTTCTAAAACCTAACTGCATGCTTCCTACCGCCTTTCACTTGCTTTTCGAATTGCTTTTCTACTTTCCGCTCACTTTGTCTTACTCCACTTGAGTTGCTGGTGCCCAAATGTATGCCAAGACAACTAGTACTTAATTGATTGACGTTTAGCTGGCTGCTTGAAGCTCATACTTCCGCTGCATGGCAATTCATTACCCAGCGGCAACACTTATTTACTCCACTTTTGCAATTCACTTATTAACTTTAAGTGCGTCACACACACATACATACACGTTAAGAGCCATGCAATGCTGTGTAGCATACTTTTAGGGTAGTGTTGCATTATTTTTTTCCGCAAATATCTAAAGTATGTACTTTCGAACTTTTAGCAAGCATTTTGTAATTAATAGGAAATGAAATGTAGAAATATGTGAAAATCGTGAAATTGCAGCAAGGTGCGGAGCTCAAGGATTCAAAAGTGTTACCACTGGGAGTGGAAATTACTTGGAGCACTTCAAAAGGTGCAGTGGATACTGATTGAGCAGCAAGCATGTGTGGCGCTCAATGGAGCTGAATTGGCGTTTCTTGTGCAAAATGAGTTTTGAGAGGAAGGAAGTGGAGAGATGAGCGATGAAGTGAGGCGGCGTGGAAAGTGATGCAAGGTGGGGCACAATGGAGTGCCGCGCCAGCAGCAGTATGTGGTGAAAAGCAATATTGCCCTCATCAATCGTTGTCAACGTCAAAGGCCCGCAGATAATACGGCAATAGAGGAAAACTGAAGCAGAAAAGTACCGTTTGAGATTAGTTGGAGTTTTCGAGGAGTTAAACACATACAAAAATATAAAGTTACCAACATAAATGTATAAAAAAAGGCAAGTATGTGTGATAGAAAGGATATTGGCACTTTGAAAAGTTACCAACAAGCCAATATTTGAGGTATGTGAGAAAACGAGAGACAAGTGATTGTTAACTACGGATACTTTTATTGGCAGGAAAAGATGGTTAGGCAAGGCAAATACAAATTATAAAAGTAATGAAGTAGGAAATATGAAAAATAGTTTCCAACAATAATGATATTGGGTAGTCGATTTTTTCTTATTTTGTCAATAGATGTCGTTGCAGTCGTCTATTTCTAGAGCTACCAATCACATTGTGTTCTACCATATGTATAGTGTTGGCAAGGTGAGAGTTTAAGCTTCATGTAACCAACATTCGGGGAAGTTGAAAAAAAGTTACAGCTGTTCAAAAATGATTGAAAATAATGAAGAAATTATTGCTATTTTAGCAATTTATAGCCTGGACAGCAACCGCCAGCGTAAAACATAGCCTAATTTATAGTATGGACAACAACTCTCAAGAGTTGATTAAGGATTATTGTAGTAAAATAAGATTTTTATTTTGTATGCTGAATCGATATAAATTACCGCTTTAATCGGACAATTACAATCCTTGCCTAGAAAGCTTTCAGCTATTGAAAATCTCACTGCAGCAAATACTATTCCTATCAACCATATACAACCCTTTACTACTCTTTATTTCCACTTTTAAATGCCACATAATTTCTGTCACTTCCACCTTTCCAAGGTCCCTGCGCATCAATGACGACGAAATGTGGGCGAGCGTTGCCATACGCTGATAGAAAACATAATTCACACACCTGTAAATGGTTTCACCACCTCGTAGACCTCATGAGCGTCACTAAACGGTCACTCACACCTCTGCTTTCAGCGCACGACCTCTCTTGAAAGTTGTGCTGTGAGCAAAGAAGGGGTGCGCTGACGTTACAGCCGAGTACGCGTAGTTTATGTCCGCATATCAATTTAAAAATCGACTACTAATTTTGTTACACACACAAATACATGTGCAGGTAGGCCTGTGAGGGTAGGTACACGTCCAGTTAACCACAAAATCGACAACACTGTGATTTTATAGCCGTTTTCCTTCTGTCACCACTGCGCCCCGCCACTCGTTTAGACGCTTCCCATATATTTTAAGTATTTTTTACGATTAAGACCGCTGCTACACACCAACAGTTTCCGTTTTAAATGAGTATGTGGGATAAGCAAAGTGAATTGTGTGGCTATATATTGACATAAAGTACTCTGAAAGGTCCGCTCTTGCCTTCTGCACGATTAGTTACACCATTGTATTCTAAATGGTGGCATTAAAAGGCAAAGCCGATTGCCGCATCAAAGGAGGGAGCTCATAAAGGCACGTAGATAAATACCGTATATCAAATCGGTAGATGTAAAAAGCTCATATATAAGACTATTTCATGCACAGATATACCGAGGAGGTATGAGTATATGCCAGAAAAACAAAATACTTTTTAATGATAGGAATTTCATATGTATGTATTTGTGTTTACAGACGTATGTGCTGCATACATTCGATAATTAATCGTAATGGTAAGGAAAATTCCATGCCTGGGTTATACTAGTCGTATAAGTAACCCAAGTTAATAACTGCTTAACGGTAGGCCAATAGGAAGTAAAAATGCAGGGTTGCAATTGAAATAAATGCAAGTTCAAAGTTTGTAATAAAAATCAATAAATGTTTTTCTAATTTTACTGCGCGCTATTTCTTAAACAACTATTAAGTCATAATCCAGTTTTCTACTACCTTTATCTAACTATTTCTTTCTAACAACTTTTTCCACTTCTTTCTCCATGAACTTCACTTTTCACTATTTTGACACATTTTATAGGCCACAAATTCTAACTTTTTTAAATAAATGTGGAACTACTAATTTTTCACTCACAATTTTTCTGCTGCTTTTCTAGTTCAGTACTGCTTTTTCAATATTTTGGCACATTTTATATATATTTATTTTATTTATATTTATTTATATTTAACTATTTTTCTACTACTTTTCTAGTTCAGTTTTTCTTTTTCAAAAAATTCTACTTTATGAAGTGAGTTAATCCTACAACTTTATTCCACTCATGTTTCTACTACTTTTTCAACTACTTTTCTAGTTCAACTCCTCTCTTTTTAACATTTTGATACATTTTATCGGCCACAAATTCTAATTTTCCAACTTCTACTACTTTTTCACTCAAGTTCATAATATTTTCGGCTACTTTTTATATTACATATTTTTGCCCTTTCTATAAACTTCTAATTTCTTCCCTCAATTCTAGTCCTTTCATTTATCTCGTTGCATACTACCATATAATCCAACCACCTCTTCGACCTTAGTGAACTGTCCATTTTAATTTCACTTCCATTCACAAACCCACCATTCTCTTCCTGCGTTTTTGCGCTCGTTTTCTGTTAACATTAAGAGCTTAGACCGCTTTCTTTTTGTTCAGCCAATGTATTGTCTCACCAACCGGCCTGCTGTCCGTTGCACTGCTTGGTCGGCTCACTTTTCTCCACATGAATGTACTCCTACCCGGGTTGCCTTAGAGCATATGCATGCACGTTCAAGCAAGCACAATGGGCACTGCTCATCATTATTGCTTCTAGTACCTCTAAAAACCGCATATTGTTCGTCCAACTAGCCCACTTTTGCCCTTTGTCCAGTCCTTTTCCGTTTCGATGGCTCTTACTACTTCCACATATACGCACCCACACCCGCACACACACACACACACATTTCATTGAGTTTAGCCTCCGCCTCAATGACGCAGCACGAAGACGCTACCTCCTACTCTGCCGCCGCCCTTCGTCTGCCTGCTAATTCCGAACCACCTCGCCTTTATGCCAAGCCCAACAGGCTAACAAAATCAGCTTGTATGTTTGTATGTGTGTGGTTCTAGTGTTCACAATTGTTTCGTTTATATGCGCTGCGCCGGTGCTCTGCGGTGCCCTGCTTGTGTTCGTGCTTTTATTTTTGTTTTCTTTTTTGTTTCACTTCATTTCCAGTTTACCGGTTACTGGCACTTTTCAATGGGTGCCCCCACTTGAGCGAACAAGTAAGTCGCTTGGGTATTTACCACAGCTCCTTTGGTTGCTTTCACTGGCTCAACTCCACTTGCCTCTCGCTATTTCCATTTCCGCTTTAGCCGTTTCACGTTCGCCAAACCTGGACCCGATGTGCCTTACCACCTTTTTCGCCATCATTTTCATTTCTATTCATTTCAGTTCATTTGCTCGATTGTGTGAATCATCGCCATCATCTTTATTGGGTTGAGTGCATGCTAGGTCGGACGGTACGTCATTGGGACGCTTGGCTCGGGCGCTGGGTGTGAAAAAGGGTTGCCATAACAGCGTAAATACGAAATTATGTTTTATAGAAGTCCAGAGTTGAAAATTCACTTGTCAGCAGATCGCATGTTGAACGAATTTTGTGGCTTTAGAGCTTTTTTTTTAACTTTTTTCTATAACTAAAATGTAGGCCCTTTGGAGCTTTTTAACTCGTTTTAAAAAATATTTAAATTTCTACTTCAGAAAGAATTTTGAAATCTTTTAAACTTATGCCTATATCTAAAAATGTTTAGGAGTTTTAGAGCTTTTACTTTCACCTCAAATAATATTTAAATTTGTCACTTCTTGTCTTGCCAGAAGAACAAACCGACTTTTTGAAGTTTTTTATAGGTGTCAAGATCTATCGTTTGCCTTTGTAGCTTTAGAGCTTTTCTTAATCTATTTCTATATCTAAAAAGTAGGCCCTTTGGAGCGTTTTAGCTAGTATTAAAAAACATTTAAATTGTCACTTCAGATTGTTCTTTGAAAGAATTTTGAAACCTTAGAGCTTTCTAAATGTATGCCTATATCAAAAAAAGTTTAGGAATTTTGGAGCTTTTACTTCAAATAGTATTTAAATTTGTCACTTCTTGATCTAAAATCTTATATAGATAGAGTTTTTAAGCTTCCTTTCAACAGTCAAAAGAGCTTATTAATTATAAAGGAATTTGATGTCGTCTATCTGCGTTCCACATTCACTGTAACTCTCTCTCTTTCTACTCTAAACTGTTTATTCTCGTTGATTTTTTTGGACCAGTTTTTCCTTCTCTTAGTTAAAATCCGCTAGTAATGCGAAGTACAAGAGTTTCATGAGGAAGGCTTTCAAGTGGAGCAAAAGTTTAGTTACTTCACAAAGTTCAAGAGAAAGAAAAACAACAATTTTAACATAACCCTTATCTGAGGCCATATTTTTCACGCCATTCATTTTAGTACTAAGTACTAAATTTTAATCGGCACTACTTTCTTTACGAGCCTGAACTATTTTTACTACACAATGCAAAGACAGTTCCCTTTGATATAAAAAAGAGCACTTAAAGGGGCAGTAAAGGTAACGACGCACTTAACGCAAAACACTATAGGAAATCGGTCACGGGTTGGTGTTAGAAGCGACTAAAATAAAAAAGACCTATTCAGAAAAGGCTTTGGAGGCAGTAAAACTCTGATACTTTGAGAACAAATGGGAGACATTGCAAAACGTCGCGGTAATTAAATAAATAATTAGGTAATGAAGCGAGCTAAAGAAATCAATAACATTCTCCCCCCGATCATGTGCTGAAATTTACTGTCCATTTCACACATTAACCGCCTGGCACACGAAGTGAGCTTTAATGGTGATGCGAGCGTCTCATTAACATATATAACGGCGCACATATGCACCGTGACGAAAAGCAAGCGCAATGCAGACTGCGGGGGAATGTGTTGCGAGGCACGCAGCAGGCAAATGAATGCCGAGTAACGGCATTTTGCATCATGAACATAAATGTACTGAAAACAGCAGGCACAAAAAGAGTAAAAGCCATTTGTATTTTCATACGAACAAACACATTTAGTGTTGTAGTGTTTGCAGCACCCTTAAATGTTGCATACTTTCTGGATCCAACTACAGAAATGGCCATGTGAATGAACTCGCTTGCTTTATCTGCGCCTTTATAGGCAATTTCAGACATTGTCTTCAGCGAATTGGGGTTAGTGATGGCTGGTTCCAGTACGGTAACGGTATTGAAGTTGCTGTTCAAAACAACATGGCACACATTCACATACCTACGCCTGAGCATATTGTTCGTTTTCATCGAAGTTTTCATAAAATGATGACTTAAAGGCACTTCACTAATTGGGTTACTTTTGATACAGGAGCAAGCTATTTTCTAGAAAAATTTCGCTAAATCGAACTCATGGTTGTAAAGTAGTTCTTTATGTAATCAGCAATCCCATAGGTCTAGTTAATTACTTGAATCTTTCGCTAAATATGCCAGTTCAAACCGTTTAGGGTGACATCTACTGGACGCAGTGTACATACATATATTGTTGAATATACGCCGACATTTTTATAGTGAATCTGTTCCTAAACTTATCCTCGATTTCTGCTAAAGCCTAGGTTTTCATCAACAATTTGAGAAGTAAGTATGCCTATCTTGAATTGATTTAAAACACGCACACAGTAAGAGCCGCCTAGAGGTATGCCTCTCCGATTTTAACTTCAGTGCAAGCATGAAGGGAGAGCGCTAGATGGAGCTGCCATTCCCTTATCGGAATTTTTTTTGGATAATATGGCACACAACTACGCCACTTATAAGAAACCTTTGAGCTTTTACTACACACTTTTTACCCAAATTTTCATTTCGTAGTTATTTTCGGATTATTTATATTTTTTGCTTTAATTTTATTATTCATTTGCCATTAATATGCACATATATGTATGATTTCTTTTATTCCTCAGCACAAATGATTCCCTTTAGACGCGATACAGTCACTTCATTTATGCCACACTCACACAGTTAAACACACTTACGCACAAACAGTAATACACATGCTCATTGCTATTCTAAACACTAGGCATTTACCTATTATTTCCCATTGTATTTTCCCACTGTCGCTCGCTACCCCTCTCTTTCTGCCAGCAGCCTCGATTTCTTTATTTCAGAAGCTTTTCTTTAGTGATTCTACACATGTACGCGCCTTTTGTTGCAATTGTCAATTTTAATTTCGAACAGCAGTGCTAGAGTTTCATAAGCGAAATCCCAAAGCGACCAAATGGAAATGAAAGAATGATGGAGGTAAAGAAAAGGCGCACAGGGCTCACATATCGAGTGGTCGCTGCATTAGTACTCGTATGTGTGTGTGTGAATGTATGCGAGGTTTTGCTGGAAATTATAACCGACAAGCCGGAAAGTTGGCGGAAAAGCTGAATAACCGGCCGCCTAACAGACTGACGCTGCCGCTGCACACACTCAGCGACCCTCGTCTAGCTGACGGCCCCCGCCTACTAACGACTTACAGTTACACGTATGTACTATATCTTCGTGACTTTTAACATTTTTTTACTTTTATCTTCTTGTTTATTTAAATGTTTTGCTTCTCTTTCCTGCCATCCGTTGTTGTTGCTTTGGTTTATTAAATCTTTCAACGCTTTTGTACGTCATTCATTTCCCTGTTGATTGCTGATTTCATGCAGGGGACCAATACTACTTACCCCCCATACAGTTAGTCCGAGTCAGTCAGTCAGCATTTTCATTACAATTGCTTTTCTTCAATTCTTTTGCGCAGTAGTTTATTTGGCTGAATGCAAGGCATTGTTTGCAGCGACTTTTCATTATGCCAAACCCAAATCAAACGCCAGCAGTAAATCTGCCTGAGATTGTACACACGCAGACGGACTTATACATATATGTATTCTAACATTTGTTTCACAGAATACACGTTTATTTTTCATATTAAATTTTTACGAGTGTGTTAAATATAACTCTTGACGCCGTCAGTCGCCATTTTTTATTTAATTTTTCATTAGTGTTCTTTATTTTTGCCCCAAAAACTAAGCGCTTTAATTAAGGGGACTTCACTGCATAGAAATTGATAGCTGTTTTGAACTCGAGCTGACGAAAATGTCATAAGTAAAGCCTACCCACAGGCGCTCTAATCTTTAAGCAACCATAACTATCTGATTTTTATTTATACTTTATATAGAAGTGAGCGATATTGGAACTGATCAATTCAAAGGTTATAGCTCAACTTTTATTCGAAATTTGTCGGTTGTTCTAATCTCAGTTTAGCTAACTCTGAACGCATTGGCACTAACGACACATTATTTATTTCAACATTGAAGATTTTTACCTTGAACCACTCTACAAAGCTCATCAATAAGTTTGTCAGTAGAAATGAGTAATCTTTATGGATCATTTCGCCAATTGTAGTATTCTTCCCTATTAGTTTCTTTCACCTACAATACGACTGTTTACAACATAAATTCCTTTTTGTAACGGTTGTCAGCAGAATTAGCAACAACAACAAAAAAACTATGGGACTCACGGATACTTGTATAAACGCAAATAAACCTTGACGACATGAAGAAAAGCGAAACAAAATGTGAAAAGGAAATTGAAAGAGCATCGAAGTCTAAGAGATATTTATCTATACAATATTTGTGAATGCCCTATCCGTCTCCAAGTGGCATAAATAAGTGAGTTAAAAGCGATTGGAAGATAACAACATAATGCAGAGTAAATTGAAATGAATATATAAAGGATTATGGGAATTAAATGAATGTAGTATATGTAAAGAAGAAGAAGTATATGCTGCAGAAAAAAGGTTGACTAGTTTAGGTGAGGTGAGCAAATTACGCATTAAAAAGCAGAAACTCAGAGATGAGAAGATATTTTAGGTAAAAGAAAACTACTCACAGCCTGTTATTTTTTCGAGAATTGTACTTCGCAGCATTTTATAACATACATTTCAGCTTTAAAAGCTGACTAGCTTGCCTTAGCGCACTGGTACCATATTTTAAAATTATTGAATATATTTAAATTAATTTTTACGCTTGATTTTTGCTAAAAACTAAGCATGTTGGAGAGAGAAATTATATATTTATAGCCCAAAAATATGCAACGATACTGCAATAATAAGATTTTGCAAATATATAGCATACATTTAGGCTGCTGAACTCGTCAACTTACATAAATACTTAGAGTACGCTTTTCTTCATTAATTTCGGCACTCACGCATTTAGCTCTCTATCTAAAATCAATTTGGCACCCAATCTATTAGTTGCTTGGCATTTGCCCACCAACGACGCATTGCATGTAAAAATGCATCCGCCGAGCGCGACCACTCAACTTGCGCCCGAAAGCTTGCCAAAATGCATGAGTCATGAAGTCACCGCCTAACGCTGCGTTTTGGCCGACATCCAGTTGCCTGAGTGTCTTTTGCTTGCGGCGCTCAGGGTGGAGTGCGCGTCAACGAGCAATGTGTAATTTATCTTTTCTACTGCAAAACAATTTCCGCTTGTAATGCACGAGTTCAAAGGCGTATATAATAAGCGCAGTATCGATATAAAAAATAACAACAATAAGTGGCTTAAAAGAATGCCCAAAGTATGGCAAGATTGTGCTGGCAGAATATAAATTTCGTTGGGGTCAGACACTTTGCGTGCCAAAGGAAATTAAATACAGAATTCGGAAGCACCGTTAAGTAACTACAAACACACACGAAGAACATGCACACATACATACGCACTCATCAGCACGCACTTACACGTCACCGGTAAGCGACATAAACTTCAATTTGTCCAATCAAGCTTTTACAAATATCACTTCAGCAGTGGTACACATACAAATGTACGCTTGTATAGGTTACCTATTTGTTAGTGTGGTGTGGGTTGCCATGACTACGTGCAGTCGCCAGCGAATAGCCATGACAGCGCTGCTAACCGTAACTCGAAGAGCCTTGAAAAAGTTCAAAACGTTTTGGAAATTGATTTCACAATGCACAACAACAGCAACAAAACGAAAAAGCAAACAATGAAAGAGTTAATAAATGATGGTTTCGATAAGCGGTGTGTAACGGTGAAATGTCGAAATGGTAAATGCAAATGAGCGCAGCGGTTCTGAATAGAAAGTTTCGTAATCATTCGTTTTATTCTATAGAATACTGATTTATCGTCGCTTATTATTTAGCGAAACACGAATTGTGTCAGAAGTGCTATTGATTTTTAGCTGGCAGCAGAAAACTTGGAGTGCGGACGTGGTGGATTGAGGAGTTGAGGGGGTTGGGGGTATCAATTCAGCATTTCTACAATAAAAGGTAACCAAAATATCTTTTGGCACTAATTTTCGGTAGAAATTTTAAATCCAAGTAACGAAGGGTGATAAGTAGTGTTATACAAACATACATACGTTTTTGAGAACATGAGAGGATTTTTTACTCTCCGTGACGTCAACTGAGGGGTATTTTCCAAACTCCAGCGGTTTTTGGTTGCATCTTTGACCGAGCTTGATTTGAAAGCTCTAAACAACAACGAATTTGAAAACATACCTATATTTAGTAAACCTCAGAGCTGATGAGGTCTCTTACAAGAAGTTTCCCCCACATAATAGAAACCGGATAATTATTCCCCAAAGTAGTAAGCCAAATAAGTTTTTTTGAGATGGTGTCAGTAGTTTTTGGTGTGATCTTTGACTGACTTGCTCTAAAAAGAAGCGAATTCGAAAACAAATCTATATCTAGTGTAGCTCAGAGCTGAAGAGGTCTCTTGAAAGAAGTTCTCTTTTCCTTACTTAGAAATTGGATAGTAAGCTACCCTAAGTAGTAAGCCAAACAAGGTTTCTGAGGGTGTTTATATTGATGCTACCATATCCTTTAGTACTACAGATATTGTGTTTCAAAGCAATATGGATACAGTAGATCTCTACATCGTGAAGTTTATTCTGTCCTAAAACTAAACCAAAGGCTTCGTGATTATTCAGCTCAAAGTAGAAAAGGAAGTTCATTGATGTCTTTTCAGTTTGTTGAAAACTAATAGTAGTATGATCAACTTTGACCGTGCTCTTTGACAAGACATTCTTGTCAACCTGTAATTCCTAGTAGAGGAAACTTCTCTTGCTTCTGGAGAGAGTTTCCATAGCTACCATTGTTCAGTATTGCTTATCAGATTTGTCATGCTAAAGTTGGCTTTGTTTTGGATGCTTCAACTGATAGTCTTTGGGTGACTTAGCTAAGGACTTCTGGAAATCAACAAGCAGCTATGGGGTCAAGCAAAACCGGCACTTGATGATGATGAGCTCCCTCTTCAAGCTCAACAACTCCTATAAAAAGTATGAATTGATAAGGAAATATAATTAATGATTTTTAGTGCTAACTAAACTAAGCCTCTTTAAGAGAGTTTCTTCAGTACTGATGATTTTAGATTTGAAGTGATAATGCATTCATCTTAGCAACATCTGTTAAAGTCCAGTTTTTAGGCCATCTGAAAACGATTAATGAAAGGATTGTCATTTTACAGTTCAACTCCGAAACTGAAATTATGCCCTGTAAGACAATTTCCAAGTCCAATGCTAAAAGTACGTCTTTTTGATAAGAGTTAGTGAACGTAGATTGCTGGCCCAGCATAACAAAAGCGAATAAACCGTTTGAGAAGCTAAGAATGAGTGAATGAAATTAGGTATAGAAGAAATACGCACGCCTAAAAGTATGCACTTTTCATGCAATTTTCATATGTTTTAAGAAACTAATTTTCAAGAGTTATAACGGCAATTTCTCGTACCTTTTTTGTAGCACCCTCCACTGAACTCTTCACACCAAACGCAATTAATTTTCCCGAATGCTTTCTTCTCTGCCTATTTTCTAGGTTATACAATGTGTACGGGACACATAAAATATATTTTATTACCATTTTTTCGCAACTCGATGGCTATTCGACATTTACGAGTATTACGGCCGCATATTTGTAAGCCAAATTCAAACGAGCGAAAATGTCATTTCCATTTTACCATTTCACCATTTCAACATTTTGACAATAAAACCGGACAATCCCTGTGCGCAATAACAACGTTGCTGTTGTTGTTGCTTACTCATTTCATATGCTTTTATTGCCTTTTATTTACTGCAATAGCAACCCCTAACCAATCTCGGTAATGTGAACGAATGAATGAGTGCGGCGCGGCGTAGCGATGAGTTTTTGAAAAAACACGGTGGTCACCCCAAGAGCTGGACTGACACAAAAACAAAAACAGAAAAAAAGCAAGCAACAACAGCAAAAATCGAATAACGGCGCTGATGAAGTGCGGAGCAACGGAGTATTATAATTATTTCAGTGACCACAACAAGAGACAACAAACACGAAATATATTAAAACGAGAAGACACAAGAAGACCGTGGTTGTGAGCCAAGGTGCAGCACCAACACCAAAAGCAACAACAGCACAACCACACATAAGAAACTAAGTAAACTAGCTACAACAGCAACAACGCAGCAAGTGAAGCAGAAGAAGCTACCGATTCGAGCGACGGTGCCGTTGGAAAAAAGGTCATAAAAACGACGAAGCGTGGCAAATGGTAGAAACCACCGACAACACGACAGCGCAAACGACGAAGTGGCGAACGAGTTGGTCGGCGCGTACGAGCGCGGTGCCGAGGTAAAGGTGAATGGAAGAAAAGCAGCAAAGGCAAAGTGTTGGTAGCGCGAGCTCGAGTATCAAAGGGAGCACTCGGCGCAGTCACTTTGGAGTCCGCACCAGTGCCTGTGTGTAGATGTGTGCTTGTGTGTCGTGTATACTTATGTATATATGAATAAACAGTTATACTTGTGCCGTTATGTTCGTGTGTATACAGTAGTAATGTTCATACATATAATAATCATGACTCACTCACCTGAACATTTGGGCAATTTGTCGCACAGATGACAGTTAAGGCCAACAGGCCAAGACTGACTTTACTTGAGTCTAACATTTCTGTACAATGCTTGCTTGTTGTTATTATTATTGTTGGTTTATTCACAAATTTTACTGTTTGCACGATTTTTCACCACACACACTGGAGGAGTCACAATGTACTGTTATATTTATTAATTCTTGCTTTTTGTTTTCTACGTATGTATTGTTGATTTTTACTGCGTTTGAGAAGTTGAAAATTTTTAAGCTTTTTAGGGAAAATTTGAAAAAATCGAGGATGAATTCGGAAAACAATAAAAATAACAAAAAATACTTAGAAAAAAGTATATGAATATATGAAATTAACTTAATTAAGTTTTCAAAATCGTTTAGCTTGAAAGGGTTAAACTTTGAAATTGAATAATTAAAAGTTAATTGAAAATTGAACAGTTAAAATATATTTTTTAAATAAAAATAACTAAATTAATAATAATAAAAAAATTAATGATAATTAAAAATAAATTATTCAACTTAAAATTATTATTAATTACTATTTTTTCCAAAGTTACAAAAAATAATAAAACATAAAGTATAGCAAATTTTTTAATTAGAAAACCATTTTCTCAAATTTTTAAAGGCTAAAAAAATCAAAACATATTATAGCATATAAAGAAATTCAAAATTTACAGAATACATACAATTATTTTAAAATTGTGTGATAAAATTTATTTAAAAAAAAACAACAATATTTATTATACAAACAATATTTTATTCTAACTAGAGAATATTTGATGGCTAGATAGGTTTTAAAAATAAAAAAATATATTTTTTCGTATCAAAAACCATGTTTCTCTAAACTCAAAAATAATATAAGACAAAAATCGACTATTTTGGATTCAAAAGAGATATACAAAAAATCATTGAAAACTAAATAGTTAATTAATTAATAAATAAAAATTAATTAGTAATTAATAAAGAATCAATAAAATAAAAATTAATTAATTAAAAATTTAATAAAAAATTAAAAAGTAAATTAAAAAAATAAATAAGAAAAAACAAATCATTTAAAAATTATTTAAAAATTTAAAAAATTAATTTATTTTTTAAAATTAAATTATAAATTAATAAAATAAAAATTAGTGAATTAAAAATTAATTTAAAAAATAAAAAATAAAAAATTAATAACAAATAATTTAAAAACTAATTTAAAATTTTTAAAAGTTAATTAATTTTTAAAGATTACAAAATTATTTAATAAATTAAAAATCATTTTGTTTACATTTAAAAAAGCTTATCGTTAAGCACGAAAAACACAATTGAATCCAAAATCAGCACAATATATGAAACAATTTTGAAATCAATAATTTTTTAACTAAAATTCTTTTATCTACTAAAATTATTAAAAAAATAATATTTAAATATTTTATGCAATGCCAAAAATCAAAAAAAAAAATGACGTAAAGAAACTAGAAAAATATTAACAAGAAGTTATATTTTTATAAGTAATTATCAAAGATTTTTATTTTTGTCAATTATATAAACGCTTGTGAAGTTTTCTAGCTCAAAGAATGGCTTTTTTGTCATATCACAGCTCAGTGAGCCAAATGTTATTTAATTTTACTCTTTGTTCGTTGTGTATTAGCACTACAAACTGAATTTTCACAACTTCCAGCGCAAACTGTAATTTAATATTTTTATTTATTTTTTCCTTAATGTTTTATAATTATTTTATTCAATTATCCAAATTTGCCAAAACGCTTTGCTTCGGTACAATTCACCATGCGCCAAAAAGTATGCAACGATTTTCGAGTATACAACTAACGTCTCTGGCGCAGACACAACGCAATTAGCTGTGTTCGCTGCTTTTTCGACTGCAAATCGTTGCGTTTTGGTGGACATAACACACGCGCTCAAACATCGCCGACCTTTTTACACTTTTTTTGTGTTTTTTTTTTTTTGCTAACACTTTTTTGTGTCTTTTTTTTGCACAATATATGTATCAGGTCTACACTTTTTAGTTGCAATCAGCGTTTTACTTTTCTTTCGCTGTATTTTTCCTGTTTTGTTGTCGCTCGGCTTGTTACGCACAGCAGCGGTGCGTTGGCAAAAGGAAACGAGAAAAAAATCGAAACTGTCAGTCACACCCCTGAGCGAGAAAAATGTTTGCGACAACGAAACACCACCAGCGCACAAATGCACACTTCTGCGTTGCTGACGGTGTGTGAACAGACAGACACCCAAAAAATTCTTCAAATATTTGTAAACGGTTTTAAGAAATTCGACGACTTTTGCACAGCCGATTTTTCGGCGCAGCTTAAGGCAGCGTATATATGTAGAGACGTGGTGACAAATGCCCTAAAAAGTCTCGAGTTCCGAATTCATCACCTTCAGCACTATGCAAGTATCCCCAAAATTCACTCTTATGCAAAATGTGCAAAAGTTTTGCATTTGTCTTCGTCGCCACAAAAACTAGTTTACACAACACTCGCCTTCATTAGTTTCAGATTTCTCGTCTTAGTTCACTTTGGTCACGACATTTTCTTACATTTCAACACTTAGTCATTGACAAATCACTTGCTTGGGAAGGGCAAAAAAGAGGAATCAAATTTCTTTGCTTACTTTGCAATCAACTCATTCGGTTGTTCGCCCGTTCGTTAGCTACGCTTCGGTTCGTTTGATTGAAACGCTTACAAATGTCGACGACGACAGTCTGGTGTATGGAAAAATTTTGCACTTAGCAATCACCTTTAAGGCTGTCAGCGGCAGTGAGCCGCCCTGTGCGCAGCCGCCGCTCTCCGATACCGTTAGCATTGTTATTCAAACGTGTGGAACGTATTGGCAAAATTCAATAATAATATCGAATTCGTGCAGGAAAACAGAGTTGATTTTTAGCAAAAGGCAACAGAATGCCTTGAACTGTTCAAGTATTTTTCAAAAAGGTTAAAAACGACTAAAAGATTACAAAATAGCAGAGTTCTTTGGAAAACTTCTAAGCAATAATATTTTTATGATTTTTTAGACCAACAGAATAGAACAGTTTTTTGAAAATAACTGAACTGAACTGAAAATCAGAACCAATACAAAATGACAGAGTTTTTTGGAAAAAGCAAAGCGAAAATTATAATTTGCTTTTGCTAAAATAGAAAAAAAGTTTTTCGATAATTGCTGAACTGAACTGAAGATCTTTCATAAATATCAAAACGTCGAAAAGAAGACGAAAGGCCAGGGTTTTTTGGAAAGCAAAAATATTTTATTTCGAATGAAATAGTTTATCAAATATACTTGACAATATACATATTTTGTAATGTCATATTTTTTTATTCTTTAACGTGTTTTAAGCATCTCACTGAATGCTATATTATTATTTGAAAATAATTCAAGCACAAATACTGATTCGGCTGTAGAACGTTTAGATTTATTCTTGAGATATTAAACGTCTTCGAATCGAACCGAGTTTTTACGCTCTTTAATTCAGAAAATGATACGCATTCTTATTGACTGTTTATAACAGTTTGTTATGATGTTATACCAAAAACGTTTAGTTCTCTCTCGCGCGAGTGTAGAATAACTCAAAGGATTGCGCCAGAAAAAGGACGAGTGCAAACACTTATTCTGTATTCTCCGTAATTCGGCGCAAGCGCGATATGAACACATTCCAATTAAGGACTTATACAAAAAACGTGAAGTAAAGTAGTTAACAAACCAACAACAACAACAGTAAGAGTGGTTTTACATATGCTGAGTACATACACACAACTGCCGTTACTATTGCATATTTGTATGTATGTATTTGTAAGTTGTAAAGTCGAGCTGAGAGCTTAGTTCGAATGAGAAAGAGCGCAGCAAGGAAGAAACTGCAAAATTATTGTACTGTTTATAACAGCATTTGTGTATGATGTTATGAGCTTTTACAGTAAAACTTTAAGATTTTGGTCTTTAGAGCTTTTGAAGCTTTAGCCTTAACATGCCATTAATACAAAGTCAAAACCAATTAAACACGCAAACTTTATGTTTGAAAAGCCTAAAGCAGCATGTTGGATGTTCCAACGAAATTATAAACTAATAAATCTAAGCATACATATATGAGCGCCCGTCAAAACAAGGTTTAAAAAAATGTTTATGACTTAATTTTACAATATTTTACAGTGGTCTACAGCAGTGAAACATGATTGCAAACAAAAAAAAAATTATGAAGAAATGGATGAATAGCTGAAAATTTCAACATTTTGTTATTCCTGCCTTTTGTTTGTCCGTCATTCAGGTTAATCATATGCAATGCTTATCTTACAACAAACTCTAAAACCGTTAGAAGTCGTCAAAAATGACAAGTCAAAAGAAAATAAAAAATAACATGTTGTGACAAACAGAGAAATTTTTATCGCAGTAATTTGTCAAAAATGAGATTCACCTAAAATTAATACCAAATGCAGAGAAATGATATAAAACAACACCAAAAAAGCAGCAGAACCTGTTCTACACCCATATAAAGTTTTGTAAAGGCGAGTTATAAAGAATTACCACTAAAGCGCATCATTAAGAAATGTAAAACAAATCGTTAATCATGTTTTACAAATTAGGAGAGATAAGTAATAAAAAACGTACGTACCTGTGTAATGGGTATACACGATCACCTTGCAGCTACTCTATCTTTCATTTCCTGCTCACACTTAAAACTCTCAACTATACACACACATACACACTATCACTTTCCGCGTTTTACATTTTCTTCAAACTTACAACACTTTTTTACTTTTTTTTTGACAAATGCCTACAACTCGCGGCTGCAATTTGGCTCATTAAACATGCACAAACTTGTATGCACTGCACACAAGGTATCACTCATTCACTTTCGAATTAAACGTAAAGGGATAGCTTTACATTATAAGTTTGGTTGCTCAGCACAGGTTGCATGACCGGGCCAACATGTCACTAATTTTTAATAAAGCTTAGGCTAGCCTTTTTAGATTTGTTTATGCACCGTATCATATTATTGCACATTTTTCTTTAGCTTGCAGACAAAGAACAAATAGTTTAAATACAAATATGCAGCTTTTTTATGCGCCCAAATTGTGCAGGTGATGCTGCGAGCCACCCCTGCTACAACGCAATAGTTAATTGCGGCGGCGGCTCAACTACACGCTATATCTACACTTCAACACGCACTTGTTAACATTCGCACTTATTTACTGCTGCAGCTTCACGAAAACCTTAATTATTTTGCAAAAACATGCAAATTTACTATGCACTATTTGTAAAATGAGGATGACGCGCAAAAAATTAATTACAACTGTCATGCAAATTGAAAATGCTGATTACAGGGTGATTCAGCTGATTTGCAATGCGGAAGTGCAAGGTGATAGTGAGAACTTATAAGTGCAATGACACATTCACAATAGACGAATTTTTATTATATTTGAATTTAATTACGTTACATTTGATATTTTGACATAAATTTGAAAGTGCTGCCGGTATATGCATATGAAAATAATTATGTGTGTGTGTATAATACATGTATATGTACTTATATGAATGATATTAGAAAGAAAATTACGTTGCATGCCATTAGTGAGAAAATTAGCATGGCTTGATATTACAACAACAAAAACATGAAATAAAATTTATGTTGGTACAACAACAATTAAATCTATGTCTTCACGCGAATATTTTTTTTTAATAAATATATAAAAAAATATTTTTGATGCAGCTGAATGAAACATTTTCTTTTTTTATTTTATTTTGTTGACTAAAAATGTAATTTTATGACATTATTATGATTTAAGCTTTTATTATAATTAAAATAAAAAGCACGCTTTTTGCAACATATTTTACTTATTTTTTATAACTTTTATTTTTACGCGCCATTTTGCTGCCTAGTGCTCCCCAGTTCCACAACATCACGTGACTGCTCGTCCACCTTATTCGTACTCAATTGCTCAGCTACAGCCTCCGACGCTTTTGGCCCCAAATTCTCCGTTATTTCAGTCTCCGCTTCAGCCTTCGCTGTTACTTCAGTGTCGCTTTGGGGCTTAACCGCTTCAGTCGTTTCCTGCGCCGCTCTCTCAGTGATCACACTCATCTCCACAGGCAAATTCAGTTCATCAGCGCGCGCCAACAGCATTAAATCATCTTCCTCGTCGCTGGTGGTGCGTCCCTCCGCCGACAACGTGGCGTGCTGCACCGAACCCGATGCGCCCACACTAACCGGACACATGCAGGGCACAAATTGGATTTGTCCCCCCTGACTATTGTAGCGCGTCGCTGGCGCGGTCTTATAAACAGTGTAGTCCGGATAGGGATAGGACGGCCGGTAGGAGTGCGGATTGTAACCCATATAGGCACGCCGATTGTAGGTGGGATATGGGTATGGGTGTGGTTGAGGTTGAGGTTGCGGCTGTTGCTGCGATTCACTCGGGTGCGAAACGGACTGGATTGTGCTTGTGCTGCTGCCCACGGTCGTCGTTGAAGGTGGTGGCGGTGTTGTGGTCGTCGTTGTTGTAGTAGTGGTGGTGCTGGTGGTCGTAGGTGGCTCAGTGCTGGTGGTACTGGTGGTAGTTGTTGGACTCGGCAGCGGCTTCGCGTGCAACACAGGCGCCTGTGGCAGCTGATACATTTGCGGCAGCATTGACTGTTGCTGCTGCTGCTGCGGATGCGGAACTGCGACGCTCACTGGATATGCGCTGCCATGCAGGTAGGTGCCATGCTCGTAACGCGCAGGACCCGCAAGCAACGGTGACGGCAGTGGACTCGCCGCGTGGTGATAGTAGGGGAAGGCTGCGAAAGGATTGCCGGCGATCGGCTGGTAGGTGTAGCTGCGGAAGTAAGTGAGCGGTATCTCTTTAAGCACTCGCGGCGATTCGCTGGAACAATCAGAACGTCTGCATGTTTAACAATTTGTATTTTACAAATAAAAATTTAAATAAAATGTGGTAAAATATTATATGTCTTTGTGTGTATAACTTACGTTGTGGGGGCCGCAGTCGGTGACGCCCACCAGAAAGCATGGGCGGGTAGTAGCAGCACGGCGGTTATTAACTGCAATGAAATTATAATTTTTAGTACTTCTATGAAGAAAATGTTTCATTATTTAAAGTTTTCATTTGAAAAAAAAAAATGTTTTTATAAATATTTTTAGTAAAATTTTCACACATAAATTTTTTTCTTAAAAAAATTTAAAATATATTTAGCAAATATTTGTTTTAAACTTTTTTTGTTTAATATAATTTTTTTTTAATTTTATATATTATTAATTTAGTTATATTCATTAATTTTTATTTTTTATTATTTATTTATTTTTTATCATGCGAATATAACATTATGTTTTATCCCGGAAAATCATAAAATATTTTTTTTGTATATATTTTTATGTAAAAAATTTATTATTCTTAAATTTTTTTTTATAACATTTTATACTATATCATTTACTTATTACAATTTTTACTCAATATGTTATTCAATTATTTGTATATAAAAATATATACAATTAAAAAAACTAAATTTTTATTATTTTAGAAATATTTTGAATATATTTTGAATATTTTACTACATTAAAACGTTTTTTTTATGATTTAGTTATATGTATATACATTTTTTTTTTTATTTTCCATAAAAATATATACATATGTATGTATATCTTTATTGACTCATAATATGCCGCTGTTTTTAGAAATATTTAATTTATTGTTTTAATTTCTTTTCTTGAATATTTTTTTATTAAATTCATAACTAATACTTTTTGCTTAAACAATAAATTTGTATTTTTTTAATTATTCGCATTTAATTTTTTTTATTTCATTCAAAATTTTTATTTCAACAAAAGATGAAAATTTTTGTAATTAATTAGTTTAAACTATTTTTTAGTCTTCTTAAAAAGGTTAAAAAAAAATTAAAATTTTCATAAAATAATAACATTTTTTAAATTATAATTTTTAGTTTAATTTTAATTAATTAATTTTGGTTAAATTAAATTTATTTTTTAATAATTGTCATTAATTTAATATTTTTTGAAATTATTACTTTTTAATTAATTTTTTTTCAATTAATTTTAATTAATTAATTAAGTTAATTACAACTAAAGTTATTGATTTAATTTAAATTTTTGTATTTATTTAATTTAATACCGATTTTAGGCTTCTTTGTTCAATTTATAAACACAAGGATTTCAATTATATATGTATGTATGTAAGTATTTGAAAACATTTTTGTCGTCCACATTTTTACATTTACATATATTATTTTAAATTCATATTCGATAGCTTATTAATCAATCTCCTTGCTACAAGATATTACGACTTATTTGCATTTTTGTTGTTGTACGAGCTTAAAGAGTGTTTAAACTTTAAATATTTTTGCCAAATTATTTCTCCAAAATTTTTTCACAATTTTTTTATTTACAGATTATCTTTTTATATCTTTTTAATTTTTTTTTCATTTTTGAGGTATTTCTTTTAATTTTCATTAATATTTATATTATTTTAATTTACTTCATTTTTTTTTTCAAAAATTTTTAAGGTATTTTTTTTTTTAATTTTTATTATTATTAAAATTTTTTCGGTTTTTTTATTTTTATTTTTTTTTTACCCACCAGCAAACATTTCAGCAACTTTTCAAAAACCATTTCAACTTTTTTTTCCAAACTATTATGAAAGTAGTTCAATTTCAAAGCTTAAAATTAACGCTTCAAAATTTCTAATATAACTGTTAGTCCTTAGTTAGGTTGTTAGTGACAGTTGGTAAGCGTTCATATACTTCAACTTCGCACACTTTTCTAAAATTTTGTTCCAAGAAGTCACTTTTTTATACTTTTACTTTCGCAAAGAGGCTCGTCGCTATCTTTTATACACAAATTCGAACACTTTTAGCACGTTCGCCCTTTTACGTCCTTTGACTTTTATATCTGCAATTATTTCATGTTTTGTAAATCCTTTGTATCAACTTTTAGTATCCAACAAGTTTCTTGTTCGCCGTTCTTTTTGCCCGCGCGGCTGCAGCAACGCAACAATTCTAAAACGTTTCTCAATGGCACTTTGCCCTTTTATACCCAACCGCCGGCTAGAGACAGGCCGCAGCAGGGTCAGCGTTTGTAAAGACATGAAACTTTAATTCTAACAAAATTAATTGAGGTACTAAAATAAGCGAAGCGGCGACGGCACGGAGGCAGCCAAAGTGATGCTAATACGAATTCGAAACCAAAACGCAGCAATAGTTTTCCCAAAAGCCAGCTTTAGACGTAGGAAAAAGAATTACCAAAAATGTAGAAGAGTAGCGAAGAATGCAACACGCACGACTGCAAACAGCGCGCACGCAACCGAAATCAATAAAGCAGCACCAAAACGCCGAATGAGCTGTGAAGTGGAAATTAGGGAGATTGGGGGAGCAGCTTCGGCGGCGCCGGCGGCGGTGCGGTGACCGCAAACGCGACTCACTCAACAAATTAGGTCTGTTGCACGGTTGCTGAGTTGATCTTCGGCTGCGGCACGACCGCTTGGCGTTTATGGCGTCGTTAAAAATGCATTTGACTAAGTTTTTATTAACTGTAATTGACGCTGCCGACGGTGTACAAAGGTGGAGGTTGGAGAAAAATCGTGAAGAAAAATTAGTAAAATACACATTAAGACCCCGCGCGGGCAGTGACACTGGTCGACAGGGCAGCAGGCGGTAGCCGTTAAACAAATGACTTCTTAAAAGACTTATCAACTCGGGCTTTTGATGAAACAATTGAGAGGCATCGAAACAAATCTGTTTTATTGAATGATTGCTCAATTGGTTGACACTTTGAGAAATTAGATTTTTCCATTGTAGCGACGTAAGGCACGTCATAAAAGTTGTTGAAAAGTGGAATAAAAGAATTCTTCTGGGATTTCCATTTTTCTTCGAAATTAAAAGAAATCTTTTCGGAAATTAATGGTTGCTATTAGCCGCTTTGGCGCATTAGGCGGCAGAGAGTGGTGAGCATTGTGCCTAAACAAGTGATCAAATCAAGTGAGATTAACACAAATCTTTAAATTTTTCAAAAATATTTGCTATCTGAAGATTTGAGTTCAGAAAAAACTCAGAAAATAAAAGCTTTTTTAAGAAAGTCTGTCAAAAGAAGTTTTATATAGAAAGTCGAATTTTTTTAATAATATAATTTTTACCTTAAAATATGTATTACAACACAAAAATATACTTAAAATATATAATTTTCTGCTCCCATATTTTAAAAAATGTTGATATGCTGTAGACGTTTTGAATTTTTATATTTAATTTGTATTTAAAAAGTAATTAAACAATAATGTCACTTAAGTAAAAAATTAATAATTAATAAATACTAACCCTAGTAGCTTCAAATTGCGCTTAAAATCATAAAAGCTTAATAAAAACTCTTTCAAAGCTCTTGGAAATCACTCGTCAAATCATAAAAGCTTCCTCCTTTCAAAAGCTCTTGAAAATCACTCGTCGGGTTCTCTCATATCCGTCGTATGTATGTATTTTGAAGACAGACGATATTCATTGGAGTTTTGCCTATGCTGTCCTTTATATCTAGAATTGAAAAAAATGAGATTTTAGCTAAAGCCATTAAACTTTCCAGAGTATCCAAATAATATAAATAAAATCTGCGATATTTCATAATTAAAAAAAAAAAGTTTCAAATATTTTTAAAACACTTTTCTCTTTTTAGAATAAGTGTAAAAGTTACCCCAACTTTGGAGGCTTTCATAAGTTATTAGTTGAAAGCTTAATTTAAATGTGCTTTGAAGCTTTCATATATAAAGAGCTTTGCATGTGAACAAAGCACTGAGGCTCAAGCGCTTTCATCTGAATTCATTTATGAATGCTTTAAGAGCTTTCACAAATTATTAGAAAACATTAAAGCTCAATTTATTTATGTTTTGAAGCTTTCATTTACATTTTCTAATGCCCGGGCACTTTCATGTGAATTCATATATGAAAATGTTATAATATGAAGCGAGCTTTCAACAAAGCATCTTTAGACAAGGTGTTTCATTTACCTCGAGTTCAGTATGAACCAAGTTTCCACATCATCCGCCTCACCGTCCTCCACATTACTTTCTTCTCCGCCGACATTATCGCTAGTCACATTTGAAAGCGTTTCACCCTTGTCCTCTACTTGTTGCTCATTCTGGACCGTACTATCAATTGTATTTTGGACCATATAAGCGGGTAACTGTTTCTCAGCGCCTGCCGTTTCGGAATTCAATAGCTTGCCCAGTGTGAATACCGGAAAGGCGTAATACTCTTTGGAGAGTGAGTAGCGTGAACTCAACATAGGCACTTTCGTGGGTGTAGTTGGTCTTTCGAGACTGTCGTCAACATACATAATCCGCAGCCCATCCCCATCCACTAACAACTCGTCCTTTTCAACGTCATCCTCCATACTGTCCGTCTCCGATTCGTAGGTGATTTTGTAATTGCTGAAGGAAGGCCGTGTTGTGGGCGTCACTTCCTCATCATTGACGAGGCGATGATTTTGTGGCGGACTCGGCGCCGTCAACGGAAAGGGAGTTGTAGTCGAAGTGACGAGTCTCAGCTGATCCGTGGTCAACGGCGTCCATTGCACCTCGTTAGGCGAGTGATACGCCGAATAGTGTTTGCCTTTTTTAAAGTTTAACTTTTTCACTGTCGGTACAGACTCCGCGGTCGCCGAATCCGCAATGGGAGGCATGGCAGCTGGCGCAGCATAAACCACAGTGGGTTGTGGCGTAGTGGTTAGCTCTCGATTCAGCGCATGCTCGTGATCCAACATACGTGCCGCCTGACGTATATCAATAGCTTCGTGTTCGTAGAAAGGTATAAGCGTGAGGTTTAAAGTCTGTCTGCTACCCGGCATGCGGAAACGCTCCACAATCGGTTTGGGTCGAAAGACGGGCACACTCGGCGGGTACAGCACTTGCCCCGGCACCGGCTCCTGCATCGGATACTGCGGCGCTGTCAGCATGGTATTCAATATCAGCTCGCCTTTGGGTCCAGTATAGATGAAGACTGGCGCGGCGCGTCCACTGTCGTCGCCAGGCATGCTATCGAATGTGGGCATGCTGAGACGCGGTATGTAATTCTCGCGACGCCGTGCCGGCACCACAGCATTACCAGCCATAAAACGCGGTCTCTTACGCGCCAAAAACGGAGGCGGACGTTGTTGGAAATGCACACGTTGCAGCGGCCTATAGCGGCGTGGGAGTTGCAGGCGCATTGTGTGTTTGCCGATGCGCGTTTGCTGTCGCGTCTGGCGTGTTGGTTGTGCTGTGCGTATAGCCCGTGGTGGTTGCTGCTGCTGCAACTGTACGAGCCTGTGCGGTTGACTGCCTTGTTGCAGCTGTGTTGCGCTCAGCCGCTGTGCATGCAACTGCGTCTGTGGCATGCGGTAGTTGTAAGGACTCGGCGTGGTGTAGACCAATTCTGAGTAGTCGCTCTGCGGCACTTGGTCCTCCAGTATCCAGAGTGGTCGCTGCTGATTAAGGTAACTGCTACCAAGCTCTTTGCTGACGCTCAGCGCGCTGCTTTCGGCGGGCGGCCGATTTATTATGGCAATTGCTGGCTGGAGGCAGCATAAAAGCAGCGCTAGGCAGGATAAGCAGGCGTTTGTGGCAAACATTGTGTCTTTTTAGTTCCTCTTAGCTTGTGGTGTCTTGTTACAAGCGCGTTCGTCAAATGAAAATCGCATACGCCCAACGACTGTTTTTATAAATTGCTGTCAGTTGAGGTAAACAATGCGTGCCCCACATAGTATCTGCAGACTACCTTTAATTGTTCTATAATTTTAAAACAAGTAATTTTTTATTAAATTTTGCCGGCTTTTCCGGTTATTTTTGATTTTTTTGAATGTTATTTTATTTTATGTTTTTATTTGGGTGTCTGCCTTTTCCACTTCTTTCTGTTTGCTTACTTTTTATACAATTTTTTTTTTATATTTTTGGTCTCCCAATAGCTCAAGAACTGGTTCTAAACGGGGTTCAACACTTTCGTTGCGGTGAAATTCGCACCAAATTTTTCACTGGTGTTTGATTGTATGTGTTCAAATGTGCCACTGACTTAGTTCTAGCTTGTCTTCATAAAAAGAAACCAAATTGTTGTATGTAAATGGAAAATAAAGGCAAACAGTAATTTTGTAAAATTTATCACAAAATAAAAGAAAAAAAAAATTTTTTTTGGAAAAAGATTATTTTACAATTATTATTTTTTTTATTATTTTCCATGCTAAAAATATTTTTTCTAATAAAATTATTATGTTTTATAAAAAGATATATGTATATTGGGTAGTCGAAAAAGTTTTCTCGTATTTCTAATCAATCTTCAACTTATTTTTTTATATTTTTAATGAACTTTAATGAACCAATTCTTCAAACTTTTTGCCATATTTCCGCTAGAGACATTATTCCATCAGTGTAAAACTTTTCTGGTTTCTTTACTCCATTAAGGGAATTTTGCATTGACCGAAACAAATGGTAGTCCGATGGTGCAAGATCAGGGCTATACCTTTTTTAAATGGTTTAAAACCTTTTCATGATGAATGCCAAGTTCCTTTGATATATCATGGATGCTTATGTGACGGTCCTGGTCAATATTTTCTATAATTTAATCGACTTTTTCATCGATAGGTCGACCAGAGTGAGGTGCATCTTTCAGATTGTGACATTTATGTTAAGTGAAATGTTATCATAGGGCCTACAAGCCAGGCTCTATATAAGAAACGCTGGTGCCGGTCCCAGCCAGTGGCCGGCGGTCTCCTCTGTTATGTTGTGACGTGACATTTATGTTAAGTGAAATGTTATCATATGACATGTTTACATGAGATGGCGGTGGCCTACAGGCGAGGCATTATACAAGAAACGCTGGTGCCGGTCTCAGCCACTGGCCTGCAATATCATATGGTATGATGTGACGTGTTATGATGTGATGGGAAATGTTATCATGTCACTTGTTTTGATTTAGTGTCATCACAACAACAAACGTCTGCGATCGCAAGTCAAAATCCGATACTAATTTTAAGCCATCCGTATATGGCACTCACCATTCAAATATAAACTTTAACTAAATCTAATAAACTTCTTTAATTTAAAAATATAAAAATTCTTCATAAAATTCTGAAACTTCAGCCACTTACAGTTCGAAGCCCTAAATGGCATAGATTTCAAGTGGAAAAGTGATCCTATAAGTACAATAACAAATGCCCAGTCTCCGCCGCGAGAGCAAGTGCACCGCCTGCGCCATCGTGTTCGTAGCTTAAGTCTTTTGTTTCACTGTTGAGAGTGAGAGCATCACATACAAGCACGTACAAGTGCTGATTGCAACAAAAAATACACAAATTGTGCGAGCAGGCCATGTTAAGCGGCGGGGAAGGGAGTGGCAACTAGTTAAAACGGCCACAAATTGGCGTACAAATTATCTGTTTTGGTAATTTGGCGGCTACTGAAACCCCGCATTTAAGTATGCGCGAGGGGCGAATGACGCGGCAAAACGTGTACGGCGGAAAACTGTGTTTTGGTGTATGCAACAAGCGCAACGCTGCAACAATGCCACACTTCATTGAGGAAGGAATCGTGTAGAACAAAACCGGCGGACGGACATTGTAGCTGTCAAAAATCAACATCAATCAAAAAACAACAATAATAACGACAACAATAACGACAAGTGTGCTTGAGAAAATAAGTGTAGGCCGTTTTTTCACCGTTTGCTTTGTTGTTGCTGTAACAAAATTATGAAGCGTGTTGAAGGGTTGGCTGAAAGGAAAACCTGTTACTGAGCCGACTCAAACAAATATTAAGAAAATTTTTCCAAATATTCTCCGGAACCGCTTTTTGC